>NC_090446.1:300635063-300938093 GCF_031143425.1 Pleurodeles waltl
ACTGTTGCGAAGAGGGATAGAATTGTTAATGTGTGTAGATAGAGAAAAAAGTGGGATGTGGCTAAATGTCCAAGGGGAACATCACGTATGCCATGCCCTCACTAGGTTTCAATTGGCTTTTTTACAAAATATATTTTCTTATCTGCTCTTATCCTTCTATATGATGAGACTCCTAAAAGCAGTTTGCAAAAATAATTTTTAAAGGAGACCAAAAACCTAAAGGATGAAAATAGCAAAATGCAAGGGGAAATTCCATAAATTAACACATACTCAAAGGATGAATAACATAAGTGATGAATGAAGTATCCATTACCAGAATCTCCAGTCTTGCATTTTTGGTATTTATTAATGTTTGTCTCGTGCCATTCTAATAACCTGTAGCTGCCGTAAAGGGAAATACTAATAACAGATGTTTGAAATCTGTAGTTGATAAAATATGTGAAATGCAAGGAATAGATAAGAACTCCTTGAGGACCTCTGGGAGGTTGATGGTAGATGTCGGTGTCAGGTGAGCAATGGGTAAGATGAAGATGAGGGATTTAGCAGTGTCAGCCGAAGTGGATGTGTTGCCAAAGTGTAAGGGCAGAGTTGGCATTAACGAGCAAGAGTTTTCATATGAGTGAGTAGGTGCTGACAGTGAACCATGGCAGTAAACTTTGGTAATGCTGTTCAGCTGATGCACCATACCACCAACATACCAATTATCATCAAATCCTCATTGATTTATGGAGTAGGACATGTACTGCAATGGTGCTGGCACGATTAGGGCTACCCCATGACCGTAGGGGACTGGAGCACCCAGAATATACTGTTTTGCAGCGCTCATGCATCTTGTGACTGTTTGGTTGTTACTAGATGACTCATCTGAAACCAGGCTATTGGGGCACAATTTGCAATGCACCGATCTACCAGAACTAATGTGGGCACAGGAAAGGGTCTTTAATTGGCCGCTGATTATGAAAGTGTTGAACCAAATGTTATGTAAATTTGGGTTAATAGAGAGCACTATTACCATAGGTCTCTAGGTGCTTCTAAGAAAGAGACTCAGGCCTGATTACGAGTCTGGAAGTCCAAGGACCGCCACATTATGACACTCCGGTCTGACCGTCAAGGGACCAATGTCTCCACCAGGATCAGTGATCCTGATTGATTGATCGTGGGTGAAGGTCGCAATCAGCCAAGACAGCACTGCACGCAGCGCACCCCTGCTGATTACAACCTGGTTGTCTGGCAGCTTTTTCATGGCGGTTTCACCGCCATGAAAAGGCTGGGGGAGAACAGGTGCAGGGGGGACCCCTGCACTGCCCATGGCATGGACAGTGCAGGTGTCCCACTGTCCGGCACCCTCGTAATGCGCACTGTCTGCAATGCAGACAGTGTGCATTACGAGGGTGCTAGTGCCTCCTGTGGACGGCAGCACTGCCGCTGGCTCGAGCTGGTGACAATGCTGCTGCCACTTTCCCGCTGAGCTGACTGATTTCTGCCCAGCAGGAATGTCATAATGGGGGGGCGGCAGTGAGTTTGCCACTACAGTTGCGTCCACCCAGTAAAGAGTTTAGTGGACGTGTGTTCACGTCCGCCAAACTCGTAATCAGGCCTTTGTCTGTTATTATGCAAAATGAAATCCAGGAAAAGCACGTGTGAAAGCTCACGTTTTTAGTGAGCTTCTGAATCTAGTTAAGGACTGCTGTGTTCACAGTTGGGGAGGCACAGTTTTCCACATAGCTGACGCTCAGATTTAATGGTTGCATCCACCGCCCTACATTTACGAAAAGTGGAAGATGTGCATATACTTAACGGAGACCCCTCAGGGGGCACTATCTCTGTAGGCAGTTTTTGATAAAAGTTGGACAGACGCCCAAGGAGGCTTTATGAACCAGATATGAAATTTTAAAAAGTGATACACTCTTTAATTTGAAGCCAGTGTAAATGTCACAAAATAGTTCTAACAGGAGAGGTATTGAGTAACCTGTAACCAGATATGCTGCAGTATACACAATTACATGTAATTTATTTAGCAGGGATTTATGTAAATACGGGTATGGGGAAACCAGCATAATCTAGTTGCTAGACTATCCAAGCAATAACTGTCATACACCTGCCCTCAATGGAGAGTTAAAGTAATATTTTCCTTAGGTGTTTCATATGGTAGGTGCAAGCCAAAACTACAACAGAAACTTGTGCTGACACAATGTTTAAGAGTCCATTCTCATGCCCAAGTGTTTTACTGTCTTGGCAGGTTCTGGAAGCATACCCAATTCAGGCAGCCAATATGGCAGCAAATCCAGTGTAAACTCAAAATAGGTTTTATCATTCACACCAACAGCACTGAAATGGGTGCACAAGTCTACTGTGCAGATGGCACAAAGTCCAAATTAAACTTAAGTGAATGATAACGATTGTAAGCATATTTCCTATTAATATAAAACATGCACAACTTGGGCTGGTGGAATTCTCCCTAAGGAGTGCCCTGCAGAACACTTATTTATCTATGCATGCATCTTCAACTGAACAAATTACATTGGAGTACAACTCTGTCAGCGCCACAAATCAGCACAGGTTTAATTTAGTGGTGGAAGTAGGTTATGGACTTTCAGCTAGCAAGAAATTATAATGCAGTCTTTAGAAATTTGCATGTTAACAAATGATTGTTTAATGAACTGTTATCAACAAAAAATCCAGTGACAAAAATAGAAAATATGAAGAACACATATGTTGATTTAAATACTTCGAAAGTAAAGTAAAAAAATGTTAAGTAAAATATTGGAAAAATGGGTATGTATATCAAATTTTAACTGTTATACACCATAACATTAAGCATATTACACTATAAAAATGCACTTATAAAATGCATGTATAAAAATGAAACAAATGTAGAACTTACAAACATAAATAATTAAAAATATATACATTAAATTAATTGCAAAAATAACAAACATAACTAAAAGTAGTATTTGAACATAAATAATGCAAAAGCTAATAAACATTAATTATAATCTCAAACATTATATTTTCAAAAATGTGAAAAAGTATACACCAAAAAAATCTATATTAATATTTTAAAAATTAAAAATTCACAAAAAAAAACAAAGATACTAATTAAATTAATCTAACTGTTAATATTAAATCAAACAATAAAACTACTTAAAAACTAAACAATATTTTGTCAGACAGGTAAAATTCACTACTCAGACTCTCACCTGAACAATGGTAGGGAAAGAGATTTGGAGCAGTCAGATTGATTATTCCCAATCCAATATAAGCAAATCTAAGGAAAGTGTTGGATTTTGGACGAATCAGATTTACTATTCCCAATCCAACATGAGCAAAAGTAGGGAAAGCTTAGTGCTTTGAACGAGTCATGTTTACTGCCCCCACTCCAAACTGGGCAACAGTAGGAAAAGTGTTAGACTTTGTGTGTCAGGGTTACTATTCCAAATCAAACCTTTGCAACAGGAGGGGAAGTGTTGAAATTAGGAGCGCTAGATTTAAAATTCACCCTCTAAAGTAAAAAACAGGAGAAAAAATGTTGAACTTTTGATGTGTCAGAACCACTATTCACACTCCAACTTAAGCAAACATAGGGAAAATGTTGGACTTTGGAATGGTCAGATTTAGTATTCGCACTTCAATCTAATCAAAGCTGGGAAATTACTAGACTTTGGAGGGGTCACATTTATTATACCTGATTCAATTTTTTAAAAATAAAACACTTAAATATAGACCAATCAAATTATAACATATTGAGAAGAACAAATGTATTTACTAAATGCAAAACAAATAAAATTACATTTAAAAAATAAACTTTTTTTATTACAAATAAACAATAAAATGGAAAAACATTAAAAATAATTTATATTAATAAACTTTCCTCTATACCATGGGTACTCACAAACTTTTTCTCGGGGGCCAAAATTGCAGTATGGTTTGCGGCCGAGGGCCGCACTGAAGGGACAGCGGGGGGCGGGGCTTAGAGGGGGCGGGGCTTAGAGGGGGAACAACCACCCCACCCCCTTTTTCAAAACAATGCCCCTACCCCAGTAACACACACAGCGCGCACACATACAGCGCCATCTGCTCTCACCCCTACCCCAGTAACACACACAGCGCCATCTGCTCCCACCCCTACCCCAGTAACACACACAGCGCCATCTGCACACAGCGCCATCTGCTCTCACCCCTACCCCAGTAACACACACAGCGCCATCTGCTCTCACCCCTACCCCAGTAACACACACTGCACCATCTGCACACAGCGCCATCTGCTCTCACCCCTACCCCAGTAACGCACACTGCGCCATCTGCACACAGCACCATCTGCTCTCACCCCTACCCCAGTAACACACACAGCGCCATCTGCTCTCACCCCTACCCCAGTAACACACACTGCACCATCTGCACACAGCGCCATCTGCTCTCACCCCTACCCCAGTAACACACACTGCGCCATCTGCAAACAGCGCCATCTGCTCTCACCCCTACCCCAGTAACACACACTGCGCCATCTGCACACAGCGCCATCTGCTCCCACCCCTACCCCAGTAACACACACAGCGCCATCTGCTCTCACCCCTACCCCAGTAACACACACAGCGCCATCTGCTCTCACCCCTACCCCAGTAACACACACTGCGCCATCTGCACACAGCGCCATCTGCTCTCACCCCACCCCAGTAACACACACAGCGCACACACACAGCGCCATCTGCTCTCACCCCTACCCCAGTAACACACACAGCGCGCACACACACAGCGCCATCTGCTCTCACCCCTACCCCAGTAACACACACACACACAGCGCACACACACAGCGCAATCTGCTCTCACGCCTACCCCAGTAACACACACTACATTAAAAACAAATAAATAAATAACCAAAGAGCCTTACCTGACTCAAAGCACTGTAAAGATGCCACAAATGTGGAACAGCAGGCAGGCAGGCGGGCAGCAGACGTGGAGCCGGTGACAGGAAGCAGACGACCAAAGCCCCATAAAAGTTAGCTGCAAGCGCTGACTTTTATGGGGCTTTGGCTTCCAGGATCGTCAGGGCAACGCCATAAACAATGGCCGCCGTATGTAAACATAGAGGAGGGCCGCGGGAGCATGCTCCCGCGGCCCTCTTCTATGTTTACATACTGCTGCCATTATGATGTGGCGTTTGGTGTGCGTCTCGCGGGCCGCCAAGCTAGGTCCGTGGGGCCGCTGGCGGCCCGCGGGCCGTACTTTGAGTACCGTTGCTCTATACTATCCTAAATAAAAAATACAGACACTGTTAAAATAATAAAAATATAAATAACATTACAGAAATAAAAATATTGATATTAAAATAATGCATAAATAAAACAAAAAATATTACAATCAATACATATTAAATTAGTACACAATAACAATTAAATTCATTGATCACCAATTAACAATACAATAATTAACAGATAATCAAAATAACAATTAATCAGTTGGCTAATTTACATAATGATTATTTAAAATTAAATAACATAATATTTCCCACTCTAATCCCACACAAACCCAACAATCTGCCAATAAGTTAAAAAATTGTAATTACATTTTAAAAACTTACATTTCATATTAAAATGTGCAATCTATACTAAAACAAATTAAACACAAATATTATTAAATACTAATACTTTATAATAGTAAAATAACTAATACTTATCAAACTAATGAAAAACAATATTTTTACAACCTTATTAAATAAAACATTATTCTACACAACTATATTTAAAAAAAAAAAAAAATACCTAAAACTAAAAAACTATGGGCCACATGTATGAGGCATTTCTGCGGTCATAAACAGCCGATTGGGCCATTTCCAAACGCAAAAATGCTTTTAGGCATGTGCAAAACACAAATCGCAATTCGGTACCACGTTACCAAATCGCAATTTGTGTTTGTGATTCGGTATTTGAAAGGGGCGTTTTTAGGGCGTCCCTTCTAAATGCCGAATCTGAATGGGATATATGAATATTTTGCAACCAAATTATTACCGCCTCCTTGAAGGAGGTAGTAACCCATTTGAAAATAGGAAGATGTTCCAGGGGATTCCTTCCCCTTTGAGAATGGAAAACACATATTTTTAAGAGCAAGCAGTGGTCCCACAGACCACTGCCTACTCTTACAAAATTAAACTACAAAATTTCATTTTTTCTTTTTAATCACATCCCCTTTTCCATTAAGGAAAACAGGCTTCATTTTTAAGAAATATTGTTTTATTGGACTCAATCACAGACATAATGGTCTTCTGACCTCAGCAGGTCACTATCCCTGTGAGGGCAGTGATTCCTAATTGAAACCTACTTCATTAATATTCATGTGCTAGGTCTATTTGTGACAAACTAGGAATCACAAAAGAGTTTCATACCTTAGGAATACCAAAATCCTAATTGCAATTCAGAGATAATCGCAATTAGGAAATTGGTACTGCTAATGCTAGTACATCTGGCACTATATTTTAACCTTCTATAATCTGTCCCACAATATGTTACACATCTCAATATTTTTACATGATATTTGTGAACCACAATAATGTATACAGAATATTTTGTCAAAATACTGAACAAATGCCCAAGCATTGATATAGGGCTGCAATCAAGAGGGAAATGTGGCCTGCAATTTGATCTTCACATTGATTCAACATAACATTTTACAAAGAATGTACATTTCTCCCAAAAAGCAACACAAAATGAATCTACATTTCCTTGATAACTGATACAGATACACAAATCAGTGATACAGATGTGAAACAAATGGGATCTCATTCTAATACATATTCTCTGTTTGCCCCACCATCGTAATATGCTGGGAGGGAGTGACAGATACAAAAAACTGAAGTCACAGGCTGACTAATAGTGTGTACCCAGAAAGTATGAATATTAGGATCGTTGCCAGAGTTTACAAAGAACAACTGTGTGAATAGATTTGTGGGCATTATATGAATTCTTGCTGTAAGAACAACAGCAATAGCATGAAAATATAAGACATGTATCATTGCCACATGTCCATAGACGTAGACAAAATGACTGCCTACAAATTTGATGGACTGGCAATATGCTGAAAAGACTGAAGGTAGAAGGAAGGCACATGCGCCATTAGGGAGAGAGGAGCATTGGCGGCAGCACAGCGGTTACCACTTGGCGGGCGGCGGTAGCCGCCCGCCAATGTCGTAATGACCCCCATAATGATTAACTTGATATATAAAGGCTATACCTCAAAAATGGATATTTAATACATAAACAGCCATTGCAGGTAATACAGATCTAGAAGAGATGCCAAGATCTCAAAATTAACACTCAGGAGGTGAGGGGTAATGTCAAGGTGCCTACACAAACAGGAGGGATACCCAAATGCTTTGTGTCCTAAAAAACTCCCAGCTATGAATCCAAACATTTTCTCAAGCACAGAGAGAAGAGACATCACAATAGAGAAAAAAGTGGCCAGTGTTATCCTACACACGTACAAATAAATAACCACAAGGGAGATCCGGTAATGATGGGCATAATATAAGAAAATCCACCCTGAATCCCAGATAACAGGAGCTAGCTAAAGGAGACACGTAACACTGGGTGTGCAAGGGAGAGCATCATCCCAACCATACATACAAAATTTCTTACCACCTCCCCAGAAGGCCAAAAGTACCTGGGGAACAACTGTTTTATGTACCAACTTTCAAACTGAACCATATGTAGGCCGAGTAACAAAAAAGATATTCAACTCTTTGAGGAAATAGCGGAAACACAATGTGGAACTTACCATGTGACCAGAAGGAGCCCATGCAAAGCATAAAAATTATACCTGCATGTGCGGATATGAGGCATAGTAACACCCCCAGGGGACCAGCAAGAAAACCTGGTGATCAAATGAACAAAGCGAACTAGAATAGAAGCTTGAGTGAGGTCAAGAGCATAATTATGCGGCATCGATATAGGGTGGACATACATCAACCAAAAAGAAGTACCTAATGCAGCCAACACATAAAAAAGAAAAAAGAAAACCCAAATGTATAGAAACAAAGAATGTTCAAGAGAAACAAATAAAGGAGGTAGTAAATAAAAAATAAAGAAAGAAGAATAAAGTGATTATACACAAAATCTGAACAAATCAATTAATGATGACACTCAACTGAATAAAACCAAATAATGTCCATGTCAGACTGCACACAGTGTCAATGAACAAATCAGCCAGTCACCAAACATGCCACTCCAGACCAACAATCAAACAGAGGACCAGGCCAGTAAAGAACCATAGTACAGAGAAAGGTCATCCTTGGGGACAGGTATAGCCATTCACTGTCAGTATCACATTGTCAGAAAGCTATGTTGTTCCACTCATCCAACCATAATATAGGCAGTGCGTAGAGAAAAATTAATGTTTTAGACTCAGTCAGTGATCGTGGTCCTAGCTCATATTCTTCATCACTATCCTGGCTAACCATTGTAGGAAAGTACCATCTTGCCTGGCATGTTACCCCCATATTTCACTGTATATATGTTGTTTTAGTTGTATGTGTCACTGGGTCCCTGCCAGCCAGGGCCCCAGTGCTCATAAGTGTGCCCTGTATGTATTCCCTGTGTGATGACTAACTGTCTCACTGAGGCTCTGCTAACCAGAACCTCAGTGGTTATGCTCTCTCTTTGCTTTCCAAATTGTCACTAACAGGCTAGTGACCAATTTCACCAATTCACATTGGCATACTGGAACACCCTTATAATTCCCTAGTATATGGTACTGAGGTACCCAGGGTATTGGGGTTCCAGGAGATCCCTATGGGCTGCAGTATTTCTTTTGCCACCCATAGGGAGCTCTGACAATTCTTACACAGGCCTGCCACTGCAGCCTGAGTGAAATAACGTCCACGTTATTTCACAGCCATTTACCACTGCACTTAAGTAACTTATAAGTCACCTATATGTCTAACCTTTAACTGGTAAAGGTTGGGTGGTAAGTTACTTAGTGTGTGGGCACCCTGGCACTAGCCAAGGTGCCCCCACATTGTTCAGGGCAAATTCCCCGGACTTTGTGAGTGCGGGGACTCCATTACACGCGTGCACTATACATAGGTCACTACCTATGTATAGCGTCACAATGGTAACTCCGAACATGGCCATGTAACATGTCTAAGATCATGGAATTGTCACCCCAATGCCATTCTGGCATTGGGGAGAGAATTCCATGATCCCCCGAGTCTCTAGCACAGACCCGGGTACTGCCAAACTACCTTTCCCGGGGTTTCACTGCAGCTGCTGCTGCTGCCAACCCCTCAGACAGGTTTCCGCCCTCCTTGGGGTCCAGCCAGGCTTGGCCCAAGAAGGCAGAACAAAGGACTTCCTCAGAGAGGGGGTGTTACACCCTCTCCCTTTGGAAAAAGGTGTCAGGGCTGGGGAGGAGTAGCCTCCGCAGCCTCTGGAAATGCTTTGATGGGCACAGATGGTGCCCATCTCTGCATAAGCCAGCCTACACCGGTTCAGGGATCCCCCAGCCCTGCTCTGGCGCAAAACTGGACAAAGGAAAGGGGAGTGACCACTCCCCTGACCTGCACCTCCGCTGGGAGGTGCCCAGAGCTCCTCCAGTGTGCTCCAGACCTCTGCCATCTTGGAAACAGAGATGCTGCTGGCACACTGGACTGCTCTGAGTGGCCAGTGCCAGCAGGTGACGTCAGAGACTCCTTCTGATAAGCTCTTACCTGTGTTGCTAGCCTATCCTCCTTCCTAAGTAGCCAAACCTCCTTTTATGGCTATTTAGGGTCTCTGCTTTGGGGAATTCTTTAGATAACGAATGCAAGAGCTCATCAGAGTTCCTCTGCATCTCTCTCTTCACCTTCTGCCAAGGAATCGACCGCTGACTGCTCTGGACGCCTGCAAAACCGCAACAAAGTAGCAAAGACGACTACTGCAACCTTGTATTGCTGATCCAGCCGCCTTCTCGACTGTTTTCCTGGTGGTGCATGCTGTGGGGGTAGTCTGCCTCCTCTCTGCACTAGAAGCTCCGAAGAAATCTCCCGTGGGTCGACGGAATCTTCCCCCTGCAACCGCAGGCACCAAAAGACTGCATCACCGGTCCTCTTGGTCCCCTCTCAGCACGACGAGCGTGGTCCCTGGAACTCAGCAACTCTGTCCAAGTGACTCCCACAGTCCAGTGACTCTTCAGTCCAAGTTTGGTGTAGGTAAGTCCTTGCCTCCCCACGCTAGACTGCATTGCTGGGTACCGCGTGATTTGCAGCTGCTCCGGCTCCTGTGCACTCTTCCAGGATTTCCTTTGTGCACAGCCAAGCCTGGGTCCCCGACACTCTAACCTGCAGTGCACGACCTCCTGAGTTGTCCTCCGGCGTCGTGGGACCTTCTTGTGTGACTTCGGGTGAGCTCCGGTTCACTCTTCTACGTAGTGCCTGTTCCAGCACTTCTGCGGGTGCTGCTTGCTTCTGAGTGAGCTCCTTGTCTTGCTGGACGCCCCCTCTGTCTCCTCACGCAATTGGCGACATCCTGGTCCCTCCTGGGCCACAGCAGCATCAAAAAACCCTAACTGCGACCCTGGCAGCTAGCAAGGCTTGTTTGCGGTCTTTCTGCAAGCTTCTTCACGACGTGCGACATCCATCCTCCAAAGGGGAAGTTCCTAGTCCTCTTCGTTCTTGCAGAAACCACAGCTTCTACCATCCGGTGGCAGCTTCTTTGCAACCGCAGCTGGCATCCTGGGCATCTGCCCACTCCCGACTTTGTCGTGACTCTTGGACTTGGTCCCCTTGTTCCGCAGGTACCCTCATCCGGAAATCCATCTTTGTTGCATTGCTGGCGTTGGTCTTCCTTGCAGAATTCCCCTATCACGACTTCTGTGCTCTCTGGGGAACTTAGGTGCACTTTACACCTACTTTTCAGGGTCTTGGGGTGGGCTATTTTTCGAACCCCTACTGTTTTCTTACAGTCCCAGCGACCCTCTACAAGCTCACATAGGTTTGGGGTCTATTCGTGGTTCGCATTCCACTTCTAGAGTATATGGTTTGTGTTGCCCCTATACCTATGTGCTCTCATTGCAATCTATTGTGACTGTACATTGCTTGCATTGCTTTCTATTGCTATTACTGCATATTTTTTGTATTGTGTACATATATCTTGTGTATATTTGCTATCCTCATACTGAGGGTACTCACTGAGATACTTTTGGCATATTGTCATAAAAATAAAGTACCTTTATTTTTAGTATATCTGTGTATTGTGTTTTCTTATGATATTGTGCATATGACACCAGTGGTATAGTGGGAGCTTTGCATGTCTCCTAGTTCAGCATAAGCTGCTCTGCTAAGCTACCCTTTTCTATCAGCCAAAGCTGCTAGACACCTCTTCTACACTAATAATGGATACCTGGTGCAGAGTGTAAGTACCCATTGGTACCCACTACAAACCAGGCCAGCCTCCTACAACCATGTTCCATTGAAAGTATTTGCAAATGCGAATTTAGTAGGGTTCTGCCTTGGACTTAGATGTGAAGCAAGGTCTAGCACCATAAACTATAGTACTTAAGCCTCCATTTTGCAACCAACTGGACACTCTTCGGGCAATCAGTTGTGTATGTGACCAACGCAGTGTCCTATTATGCATGTAATAGGGTATGTATCTCGGTAGGTACCTGAAACCTTGGTACAAAACAGACCTTGGACATGGTGCAGAATTATTTAGATTGATTCTACATTTTAAAGCCTCTATTTCCTTGCAATGTTTTTTGTGGTGAATTCATTGTATATTAAGTTGCCGCAGTCTTTTTGCCCCATTCCACAAATCCTATCAGTTCCACCCAGAGATCTGGGCAGAGGTGTGAGAGGATTCTTTGAAAATCAGATAACCACAAGTTGATGTCCTTGACCGCTCCATTGTCTTGTAAAACCAAAGTTAATTTAGTATCAAGGCCGGAGACTTAAGTGGCTTTAATGTGCCTTCAACACAACAGCCAGTTACCACTGAAATAGAATAACCGAACAACTTTGTGGAATACAATATTTGGATAACAAATGGGACCTTTTTTTAAAGGTAATGGTGTGTGCTAAGATTTCTCAGCCAGGCTATGCTCAATAGTTTGTGGACAGGTTTTGCTGCAGCTTAGCATGTGCTCCCCCAGGCAACTGTCTGGGAGTGCCAGGTCTTATGCAGTATTCTCCTGACGGCATAGTATGCAACACACATTTTCTTCAACTGATTTATTTTAAAAAGTGGTTAGGGAAAATCGTTAAAGAAAATCACTGTGCTTGATCTACTTTTGTGTTCAATACTGTTTCATGCAGAAGTAGATACGCATGTTGACAGCCTTTTAACATGTTTCAGGGTACTAAATTTTGTTAGAATAAGGAATAGGGGCAAGTATCTCAAACTGCTGCTCCGATGAAAAGGGGTTGCAGGTAGGGTGCCACATAGATTATTCTTCAGTCTCATGGTCTTTGACACAGTCACACATTGCCCTGCAGAGGAACTGGAAGCTACAGTATACATGTGTTCCTATAGGACATGAATTTTGGGAACCGAGCAACCGAACCATTGAGCGCTAGTTTGCCAGATGATGATACTCTGATCTGTCAAACGGCCACTCACCCCATGTAATAGAATTCCAGAAGGATGTTGCTTAAAAAGATCTGACAATGGTTGTGAAAGTGACAAGAAGGATGTAATGCAATGAAATCTTGCTATTAAAGAGCACACCTAACAGTCTCCAATATAGGCTAGGAAATGAGGCCTTAAATATCAGGAAGAGTAGATGGCTTTGTTTATTTATTTATGTAATTGGCATAGTCTAAATTCTGATAGGAAGTTGACAAATCCTGAAAATGGAGAGAGAGGTTACTGAATAAATAGCCAGGTTTTAGTTGCTTCCTGAACACTCACAGCTCCATGGCCAAGACTGTACAGAGCTATAAAGGATATTCACAGTCTTAAAAAGGGCTCTCCTTTTCACTGCCAACCAGTGAAGTATGCTCAAATGGTTTGAGATGTGTGTGCGACATGGGAGGTTAAGTAGAAGTTCGGCAGCACATTTTTTAACCAACATGAGTCGATCAAGCTGGTAGTCAAGCAAACTCGTTACAGGCCATTGACACAATCTAAACGAGAACACGCCAGAGCCTAGATAACCGGGACGTGGCTTGAGGAAGGGAGAGAAGGCAGATTTTTTCTAAGGATCTCAATTTGGCGAACGGAAGACGCAGTAACGTTATCAAAATGGGAGGTAAACACGAATTATCACCCAGAATGACTCTCAGATTTCTAACAGAGCTAGGGGAAGCATAAGCCACATTCAGTTTACCCTCAGTTATCAGAGTTCAGTTTTAAGCAGTTAGTAGACATTTGGCCTGCTGCTTACAGAACGTTTCCATATGCAGAGTCCATATTGCCATCTAATGAAAAGTAATATCAGTGTCATTCGCATAACACATATACGATACCTGACAGTTCATAATGAGTTCTGCAAGGGTTGGCACAACCATGTTCCAATAGGTCGAACTCAAGGATGACTCCTGGGGAAGGCGACAAGTGAAGGGGAGAGTGTTTCATCTACATAGACTCATGGTGATTGTTTGGTTCCTTCCATCAAGGAAACATCTTAGTCAGTGTAGTGCAGTTCCTCTGAATAACTACTTCAGAATTTCGGATTATCTCGTAGTGGGTAACATGACAGAGCCCTTGGGATAGCAAGTGTAATGACGATGTATACATTGCAGTGGCGTAGCGTGGGTTGTCAGCACCCGGGGCAAGGCAAGTAATTTGCACCCCCTAACCCGGGGCAAGGCAAGTAATTTGCGCCCCCTAACCCGTGGATTTTAGCACTCGAGTCTCTTCCAAGATGTTGCGCCCGGTGCGGCCGGCCCCCCCTGCACCCCCCACGCTACGCCACTGATACATTGAGTTATATACATAGAAGACGTAGGACATTGTTTTCACACTGCCCTCCCTCATATGTGAGCGTCAATAGAGCAATTCCACCAAACTGAGATGCATCATCTCCAGATGGAAAGGCAGACTAGAGACAGTCCAGACAGAGTCTGACAATAATAAATTATTTCAGTTGACATCCCAAACAGAGAGAAGAAGCTTAAGAACTTAAATGTGTACAGATAGGCGGAAGGAATAAAAAAGGGCAATCACATTCTTTGGCCTGATTTCAAAAGTAAGCAGATGGTGTCAAGGTGTACATGCATATGCACACCATGCTCTGCTTTGTGCCTTATTGCAAAAAAACAGCAGTCTGCTACACAGAACCACTGAGACACTTAGGTGGTCATTCTGACCTCAGCGGTAAAAGGCGCCTACCGCCGGTCAGAAATCCTCCATAATTCCGCCGCGGTCGCGGTAATCCGCCACGGTCATTCTGACCCGCAGCAGCCAAACCTCCGAAAATCCGACAGCCACAACAGACCGCCAGACCAGCGGTCGGCGGAAAAGTGGAGGTGACCAAACCTCTACCGTCACGCCAACAGAAATACGCCCATGCCATTACGACCCACGAATCCACGCGGCGGTCTTTCAAACGCGGTTTTCCATTGACGGTACACACCGCCGCGGTCAGAATACACACAAACGAACAAAACTCAGCCACATTGGACGATTTGAATTCCACACACCTGATACACATACACACACCACTCCCACACACACAATACAATATAAAACACACACCCACATCACCCACAAACCCCTTCGACCAAAATCCAAAAAGAAGCACTGAGAGACACAGCAGCGATCACAGAACACCATCACACAGAGGCACACTACACCATCACCCACACAAAATCCACACACAAAACAACACACACCACCACACTCAACACACTTAACTACACATACTCCACCCCACACATCATACAC
Source organism: Pleurodeles waltl (assembly GCF_031143425.1). Classification (NCBI taxonomy): domain Eukaryota; kingdom Metazoa; phylum Chordata; class Amphibia; order Caudata; family Salamandridae; genus Pleurodeles; species Pleurodeles waltl. The sequence goes on from NC_090446.1 coordinate 300,649,916, forward strand.
ACCACTCCATGGCACCCCAAAGACACCCCCGCTTCTCAGACGAAGAACTCAGGGTCATGGTGGAGGAAATCGTTCGGGTAGAGCCCCAGCTCTTCGGCACACAGGTCCAATACACCAGCATTGCCCGGAGGACGGAGCTATGGCAGAGGATTGTCGACAGGGTCAACGCTGTGGGACAGCACCCCAGAAATCGGGAAGACATCAGGAAGCGATGGAACGACCTACGGGGGAAGGTGCGTTCCATGGTATCCAGGCACAACATCGCCGTGCAGAAGACTGGCGGAGGACCCCCACCTCAACCCCCACAATTTACAACATGGGAGGAGGAAGTCTTGAACATCCTGCATCCTGACGGCCTCGCAGGAGTCGGCGGAGGAATGGATTCTGGTAAGTTGAAGCTTCAATACTGCTTCCCCCCCACCTGCATGCCAAATCATACCCCAACCCTCACCCCCATCCTCGAACCCCACCCTCACCCCCACCCCCATCCTCACCCCCACCCTCACCCCCACCACCATCCTCACCCCCACCACCATCCTCACCCCCACCACCATCCTCACCCCCACCCCCAGCACACCTATTCCCTGCCAATGTCTCACCATCACAACCCACACATCCCAAAACCTAGGCCTGCATGCGTCCACTAAGCATGGACACCCATCACCAAAGCATGCCCAATGCATATACACATCCCCCCCACAAGCCACCCTCACCAAAGCCCCCACACACGAATGCCAGCACTTGGGGACACGGGAACCCACAGATACACCCATATGGCACACATTGAAACTATAACCATACCTCTATACCCCTGCAGGACCCGACCGCCAACACACCGCCACGGAGGGCCCAGAATTCTCCACACCCCCCACCCAAGAGGCCGTCAGCGATGACAGCAGCTCTGTCGACCTGGACACTGATGACCAGCCCGGACCATCGGGGACCTCTGGACAGTCGGTTCCCCTCACACAGGCACAGTCCACTACAGACCCAAACCCCTCTGGGAACACCAGCACAGCTCCCACCCAGCGGGCCCATGCCTCTGTCTCCAGGGCGCGTCAATCTGCGGTGTGTCTACCACTACAGGGCACCCAGGATAACCCACCACCCCAACAACAACAGGGACCTGGGGGCAGTGGTAGTGGGCACACCGGCCAGGGGGCAGAGACCCAGGGAAACAGGGCAACTCGGAGGGCAGCTGTGCGACAGGGGGGGGACGGGCCCAGGGAACCCACTCTCCACGAGGCCCTCACCACCATCATGGGAGCATACAACCGCTCCCAGGAGACGATGGCGATGGTACTGGCCAGGTTCCAGGAGATCCAGGTACTGCAGGAGGAACACTATCGGGGGTACAGGGAGGACATCAGAGCCCTCACCTCCACCCTGGTTACCATGGTAGGGCTGCTGCAGGAACTCATCAACACCAGGACGGACACTCAACAACAACAAAGGGCCCCTGCCACTAGCCTGGACCAAGAACAGCCAACCACCTCCGCCGGCGCTAGTGGACAGGAGGCCCCCGCACAACAGCAGCCCACCAGACCCCCACCTCCTGCAGGAGAAGAACCACCCCGCAAGAGGGCCCTGAGATCTCGCAAGAAGACAGAGTAGGATGTCAAGACCCCCGCCAGCAAAGGATACCACCTGATGTCATCCCACTGTCCCACATTGTCACCCTGTCCATCCTTGAACTGCCCATGCTCCATCTCTCCACAGGCCTATGGACAATGCACCTGTGTGACTGTTACTCTGGACTCTGCCATGGACATTCCTTCACCATAGCCCACACCCACTTGAAACCACCCATCCCATTTTGAGCACTGAAATAAACACCTATTTTGCACAAAACTATCTGGAGTGTGGCTGTGATTTCAAAATATTGTAATTGACATGACAGTGCAAATATGTCCTTGTACATAGTGAAGTCAACAAACAGCTGCCCCAAAGCTGTAGTCCATGGGGAAACGAAGCACAGGACTCGTAGTGGGGACCCCAGATCTGAAATAGGGAGGGAAAAACCACAACTCAGTCATCATACACTGGGGCAAATAGACAGGCAGCAGAGATGCAGGAGAGTATTTTACATTTACTAAATTATGTTTGAATTGTTACCTGTGTCCTATTGGAAGTACTGTGCAATGATTCTGTCCCTGTTGTCTGTTTCATCCCCGTCGTCTTCCTCCTCTTCACTCTCCACAGGTTCCACAGCTGCCACAACACCACCATCTGGACCATCCTCCTGCAGGAAAGGCACCTGGCGGCGCAAAGCCAGGTTGTGAAGCATGCAGCAGGCCACGATGATGTGACACACCTTCTTAGGTGAGTACATTAGGGATCCACCTGTCATATGCAGGCACCGAAACCTGGCCTTTAGGAGGCCGAAGGTGCGTTCGATCACCCTCCTAGTACGCCCATGGGCCTCATTGTACCGTTCCTCTGCCCTGGTCCGGGGATTCCTTACTGGGGTCAGTAGCCACGACAGGTTGGGGTACCCAGAGTCCCCCAATAGCCATACACGGTGTCTCTCTAGCTGTTCCATCACGTAAGGGATGCTGCTATTCCTTAGGATGTAGGCGTCATGCACTGACCCAGGGAATTTGGCATTTACATGTGAGATGTACTGGTCAGCCAAACACACCACCTGGATGTTCATGGAATGGTAACTTTTTCTGTTCCTGTACACCTGCTCCCTGTCTCTTGGGGGAACCAAAGCCACATGGGTCCCATCAATGGCACCAATGACGTTGGGAATATGTCCAAGGGCATAGAAATCACCCTTCACTGTAGCCAATTCGCCCACCTCAGGGAAAAGGATGTAGCTCCTCATGTATTTCATCAGGGCAGACAACACTCTGGATAACACCTTCGAAAACATGGGCTGAGACATCCCAGAAGCAATTCCCACTGTTGTCTGAAATGACCCACTTGCCAAGAAATGGAGTACTGACAGGACCTGCACCAGAGGGGGAATCCCTGTGGGTTGGCGGATGGGGGACATCAGGTCGGGCTCCAGCTGGGCACACAGTTCATGTATAGTGGCACGGTCAAGCCGGTAGGTCAGGATAATGTGGCGTGCTTCCATTGTCGACAGGTCCACCAGCGGCCTGTACACGGGAGGATTCATCCGTCTCCTCGCCAAACCCAGCGGACGGTGCCTAGGAAGGACAACATGGAGCACACAGTCAAGCAACCCACAGGTACGTACTCACAGCTTGCACAGTAAACGATTCTCTATGCAGTGAATGGCGTGTCTGAGTGGCTATGCAAGGCCTAGGCCTGTGTGACGCAGTTGAAATTGAGCCATGTGGACCCTCGAAATGGCGGCTGCCTGACCTGTGAAGTGTGACAATGGGATGTGAGGTCAATGCGCTGGCGTGGCACACCGCGGCGGTCGGCGGTCGAAGACCGCGGCGCGAAGCCGCATTGGTTAACATTGAAGCCTATGGGTTTCAGGAGCCAATGGCGAAGGGCGCCGGCGGTGGCGGTACGCACCGCCGCGGTACGCACCGCCGCGGGCGTGACCTTCATTTTCTATCTACTTATTCACTCGCGACTTGAACTTTCACAGGAGAGGACCTATACTGCAAGTGTTGCTGTGACCTCGGTCTGGAAGGGACAATGGCTGCTGCGCCTGGGGAAAGGGCCCCTGCCTTCACTGGAGAAGAGTTGGAGAAACTTGTGGATGGGGTCCTCCCCCAGTATGCGCTACTCTACGGTCCTCCAGACCAACAAGTGAGTTTAATTCAATATGGATTTGGGGCCACTGGCTGGCTTGGGGGCCTGGCGGGGGGCCTGGCGGGGATGGGGGGCATGTTGGGCCTGGCGGGGGGCCTGGCGGGGATGGGGGGCATGTTGGGCCTGGCGGGGGGCATGGCGGGGGGCCTGGCGGGGATGGGGGGCATGTTGGGCCTGGCGGGGGCATGGCGGGGGGCCTGGCGGGGATGGGGGGCATGTTGGGCCTGGCGGGGGGCCTGGCGGGGATGGGGGGCATGTTGGGCCTGGCGGGGGGCCTGGCGGGGGGGCCTGGCGGGGGGCCTGGCGGGGATGGGGGGCATGTTGGGCCTGGCGGGGGGCCTGGCGGGGATGGGGGGCATGTTGGGCCACTGGCAACGAAAATGCAGACAAACTTGAACGTGGTATTTCTCCCTCCCTGTACGTGTCACATAGGTCCGCGCCCATGAAAAGATCGGGATTTGGCGTGCCATCGCCAAGGAAGTCCGGACCCTGGGGGTCCACCATCGACGGGGCACCCACTGCCGCAAGAGGTGGGAGGACATCCGCCGCGGGACCAAGAAGACCGCCGAGTCTCTGCTGGGGATGGCCTCCCAACGTAGGCGGGGTGCCTGCCGTCAACTGACCCCCCTGATGTTCCGGATCCCGGCGGTGGCCTACCCTGATTTGGATGGGCGCGTGAGGGCAGCACAGCAGACACAAGGGGGTGAGTACAAGCATAATCTACTCTGTTGTCGCGCAGTGGAGGTGTCTGGGTGGGGGAGGAGGGCTGTGGGTCCCCCTAGGCCAGGGCGATATCTGTAGGCTGGGCACCCCCGTAAGCCCCTGTGTCCCCAGCCACCACCCTCAGTAGTGTGCCAGTACAGCCATCCCTGGGCAGTGTCATCCATGGGTGCAGTTGTCAACTCTAGGCGTGTAGGGCATGTTCCACGGAATGCGTAGCGGACCCCAAGTGCGCAACTTAGTGCAGGGGGCATCTGTGTCTGTCATGTCCGCTAACTGTACCGGTGATCCATGTACTCAAAATCTCTTTATTTCTCTCTCCCCCCCCCTTTTTGTTTGTCTTTCTGTGCTTGTGTGCATCAGCATCATCAGGCGGAGGAGAAGTGGCATCGGGGCAGGAGGGAGCTGCATCTCACATGGCCCAGGAGGGCCATGCCACAGAGTCAGACTGGACCAGTGAGACTGAGGGCGAGGGGAGCTCCACAACGGGGACGACTGGACCCTGCAGCGACACGGACGCGTCCTCGGAAGGGAGCTCCCTTGCGGGGGTGGCACCATCCGTGCCCCCCGCCATTACAGGTACAGCCGCCACCCAGCGCACCATCTCCGCCCTCCCAGCAGCCCCTCAGCGTTCGCCCCGTGCCCGCTCTGCCAGGAAGCCGGGCATCTCCTTCGCCCCAGGCACCTCAGGCCCTGCCCCTGTTACCCCCGCTGCCCTCAGTGAGGAGGTCATTGACCTCCTCCGAACACTCATTGTTGGGCAGACTACCCTTTTGAATGCCATCCAGGGGGTGGAGAGGGAGGTTCATCGCAGCAATGCGTACCTGGAGGGCATTCATTCGGGTCAGGCTGCCCATCAGCGATCGTTCCAGGCTCTGGCCTCAGCACTGACGGCAGCCATTGTCCCTGTCTCCTGCCTCCCTCTACTAACTCCCTCCTCCCAGTCTCCTGTTCCTCTGCCTGTCCCACCCACACCATCAGACCAGCCTGCACACACCTCAACACCCAAGAGCAGCTCATCCAAACATAAGCACCACAGATCACGCAGACATTCACACAAGCAACATTCCGATGCAGACATGCCAATAGTCACTACCACCTCTGTGACCCCCACCTCCTCGTCTCCCTCCTCCCTCCCTGTGACGTCTACACTCACACCTTCATTCACCTCACCATCAGCCAGTGTTTCCATCACCAGCACACCCTCCAGTACAGTCCGCACACGTGCAGTCACCACCCCCACTGCCATTTACACGTCCCCTGTGTCCTCTCCCACTGTGTCTGTCACCCCCTCTTCCACACCACACAAACGCAGCCACCCACCCACCCAACAGCCATCCACCTCACGACAGCCTCCCGCTCCTGCACCTGCACCCAAAGACAGCAAACTTGTCTCGCCTACAACCACATCCTCTCCCTCCACTCCCATACCCACTGTACCTACCACTATCCATTGTCCCAAGAAAATCTATCTCTCTACTGCTACCTTCTTTCCTGACCCTGAGCCCCCCCCTCCTTCTCGTCGGGGTAAGAAGAGCACCTCAGCCACCACCAGCCCTGCAGCCCCCTTGACAAGGGTGCAGGGGTATTGGAGCCCACCAGCCCGCAGGTCTGGATCTTCGCCCAGCAGCAAGGGGACAGCCAGCCCACCCCCTGGGAAGAGGAGAAGAAGGCGGAAGGGCCGCCGCAGGAGCCCGGGTTCTATATCCCCCCAGGACACTAGCCAGCCACCGTCAACAGCCACAGCTCCAAAGGGAGGAAAGGGCTACAGACTCCCGACTAAGGAGGGCAAGGGCAGCAAGGCGGAGAAGTCAGGCAGCAGGCCTGCTGCCCATGGAGGACCCGTCACAGCTGCCCAGGAGGAGCCCGCAACCCCCATAGCCCTGGGGGACCCGTCACAGCTGCCCAGGAGGAGCCCACCACCCCCATAGCCGCTGCCCAGGGAGGACCCAGCCCAGCTGGCCAGGAGGGCCCCACCACCCACAGCCCAGGTGGGCATTGAAGGAGCACCATCCCCGCTGCCCAGGAAGGCACCACCAGGCAATGAGCAGTTGGCCATAGAATGGCCGCCGTCTCCAGCACCGCTCCGCTGGGGACCGCCGTCTCAAGATCCGCTGAACTGGGCCCTTCAAGGCAAGAACCACTGAACTGGGCCCCGCCGTCTCCAGCACCGCTCCGCTGGGGACCGCCGTCTCAAGAACCGCTGAACTGGGCCCTTCAAGGCAAGAACCGCTGAACTGGGCCCGCCGCCTCCAGCACCGCTCCGCTGGGGACCGCCGTCTCAAGAACCGCTGAACTGGGCCCTTCAAGGCAAGAACCGCTGAACTGGGCCCTTCAAGGCAAGAACCGCTGAACTGGGCCCCGCCGTCTCCAGCACCGCTCCGCTGGGGACCGCCGTCTCAAGAACCGCTGAACTGGGCCCTTCAAGGCAAGAACCACTGAACTGGGCACCACCGTCTCCAGCACCGCTCCGCTGGGGACCGCCGTCTCAAGAACCGCTGAACTGGGCCCTTCAAGGCAAGAACCGCTGAACTGGGCCCTTCAAGGCAAGAACCGCTGAACTGGGCCCTTCAAGGCAGGAACCGCTGAACTGGGCCCTTCAAGGCAAGAACCGCTGAACTGGGCCCTTCAAGGCAAGAACCGCTGAACTGGGCCCTTCAAGGCAAGAACCGCTGAACTGGGCCCCGCTGTCTCCAGCACCGCTCCGCTGGGGACCGCCGTCTCAAGAACCGCTGAACTGAGCCCTTCAAGGCAGGAACCGCTGAACTGGGCCCTTCAAGGCAAGAACCGCTGAACTGGGCCCTTCAAGGCAAGAACCGCTGAACTGGGCCCTTCAAGGCAAGAACCGCTGAACTGGGCCCCGCCGTCTCCAGCACCGCTCCGCTGGGGACCGCCGTCTCAAGAACCGCTGAACTGGGCCCTTCCAGGCCAGAACCGCTGGCCCTTTGGCAGACGTGGCAGGGCAGGATCTGTCTCGGGCAGGGCTGCAGGATGTCCTCTGGCCAACATGCCTCCTCCAGTGGCAGTGGAGTCTGTTATGGACTGTTTGGACTGTGGCTTTGCACTCCCCAGGATGGCCCAGTGGGCAGGCCACCCACTGTATGGACTGTATGGACTGTGGCTTTGCACTCCCCAGGATGGCCCAGTGGGCAGGCCACCCACTGTATGGACTGTATGGACTGTGGCTTTGCACTCCCCAGGATGGCCCAGTGGGCAGGCCACCCACTGTATGGACTGTATGGACTGTGGCTTTGCTCTCCCCAGGATGGCCCAGTGGGCAGGCCACCCACTGTATGGACTGTATGGACTGTGGCTTTGCTCTCCCCAGGATGGCCCAGTGGGCAGGCCACCCACTGTATGGACTGTATGGACTGTGGCTTTGCTCTCCCCAGGATGGCCCAGTGGGCAGCCCACCCACGGTATGGACTGTATGGACTGTGGCTTTGCACTCCCCAGGATGGCCCAGTGGGCAGGCCACCCACTGTATGGACTGTATGGACTGTGGCTTTGCTCTCCCCAGGATGGCCCAGTGGGCAGGCCACCCACTGTATGGACTGTGGCTTTGCTCTCCCCAGGATGGCCCAGTGGGCAGGCCACCCACTGTATGGACTGTATGGACTGTGGCTTTGCTCTCCCCAGGATGGCCCAGTGGGCAGGCCACCCACTGTATGGACTGTATGGACTCTGGCTTTGCACTCCCCAGGATGGCCCAGTGGTCATGGAGTCCCCTCGTGGATCTGGCGTCGTGTACTCAAGTGGCTGAGGTGCCCCCCCTTCCCTTCCCCCTGAGGTGCCTGTCCTTTTTTCTTTCTGATGCCCCTGCAGTGTTCTCTCCGTGGAGTTCTTGTCGTGGGACTGGGCCTTGCCCCTTTGCTCAGGACCCCTGTGGTCCACGGACAGTGGTTGGACTACATATAGTAGATGTATATATTTTGTACATAGTTTATTTATTTATTTGGATTACTGCTGTCCATTTTTCAATATATCTGCCCGTTTAAGATCTCTTCTTTTGGTCTTTGCATTATTTCGGAGGGGGGGGTTTGTGGGTTGTGACAGTGATCTGTGGGAATGCATTGATGTGTGTGTTGTAGTGGGTGTGGGTGGGTGGGTGTGTGCCGGTAATCTTTTCCCTCCCCTGTGTCGTAGGTGCAGTACTCACCGATGTCTTCCGCGCCGCCGGGCGTGCTCCTGGTACAGGAGCAGGTATAGGAGTGCGGGGATGACCTGTAACTCGGGTTCCATACTGCCGGAATCTCGCGTGGAGTATGTGGAGGTGAGCATTTTCCCGTTCGTAGTCTGTTTCCGCCGTGTTTTTATCTGCGGTGCTCCCGCCCCGGAAAAGGTGGCGGATTGGTGGGTCGTGATAGGGTGGGCGGTACATTGTCTGCCGCCTGGCTGTTGGCGGTGACCGCCGCGCTGTTTGTTTGTTCCGCCGTGGCGGTCGGAGTGTTAATGCGGCGGGCTGTGTTGGCGGTTCCCGCCAGGGTCAGAATTGCATATTTTGGACCGCCGGCCTGTTGGCGGGTTGGCCGCCGCTTTATCACCGACCGCCAGGGTCAGAATGAGGGCCTTAGTATTCTGATGCAGGTGAGTGCGCAGCCCACCTTCACATCGAAGTTGGTTATTCCACTGCTAGATGTTACAATGGGTTTAAAAGCCCTGACAGTGATGGGGGCGGGCCTATACAGCATTCCCCCCTGAAGAGAGTCGGAGCTTTTCAAGAGTTGGTTAGAAGTGCACATGGGCAATTCCAATATGTGCATCCTGGTTCACCCCAAGACTGACTTTGAGGAGTTGCTCCCTCAAAAGACATTCTCACTAGTTTCTCTCCCCTGACTGAGGCAGACATAATCGCATGATGGTTCACACAGGAAACACCTCAATGCTCCCACATACTGAAAGTAAAATCACAGAACATTTTTATTTTTATTTTCCAAAAGTAAACCCCACTTTTAGGAGTTAGTTTTGGAATACAAAATAATACTGCATGGCCAGCCATGTTGCCATGATATTATGGGTGGGCAGCGTTCAGCTGTTTTGCCGACGGTGCTCATACTCACTACTGAAATCTAATATCAGAATGTGTCTCATGTCGCTAGGATAGGTTCCCACTACAGTTATTATGCACTGTTCATTTCTGACTGCAACTGCATTTTGCACATCGCCTAATGGTAAAAAGTAGCCCCTTTCTAGCATGGTTACCCCCACTTTTGGGCTGTTTGTGAGTGTGTGTCAGTGTGTTTTTATGTGTCTTTGGGATCCTTCTAGCCAGGACCCCGGTGCTCATAGTGAAAACCCTATATGTCAGTGTGCTTTGCCTGTCTCACTGGGATCCTGCTAGTTAGGACCTCAGTGTTCATAGTTTGTGGCCTAATGTGTGTGTTGTTAGTAGTGCTCGACAGTGTCACCGAAGTTCTGCTAACCAGAACTTCAGTGGTTATGCTCTCTCTGTTTCCAAATTAATCACTATAGCTTAGTGACTTCATTTACCAATTCCAATTGGCACACTGGACCCCGTTATAAGTCCCTAGTATACGGTACCTAGGTACCCAGGGCATTGGGGTTCCAGGAGATCCCTATGGACTGCAGTATTTCTTTTGCCACCCATAAGGAGCTCAGACAAACCCTTTCACAGGACTGCCACTGCAGCCTGTGTGAAAGAGTGCACACACTATTTCACAGCCATTTTCACTGTACCCAAGTAACTTATAAGTCACCCATATGTCTAGCCTTCATTTACTGAAGGCTAGGTGCAAAGTTACTAAATGTGAGGGCACCCCTGCTCTAACAAAAGGTGCCCCCACGCAGTCCAGGGCCAAATTCCCGGACTTCGTGAGTGTGGGGACGCCATTACACATGCACACTACATATAGGTCAATACCTAAATGTAGCATCATAACGATAACTCCAAATATGGCCATGTAAGGTGTCTAGGATTATGGAAATGTCCCCCCATTTCAAATCTGGTATTGGGGAGCCAATTCCATGCACCCTGGGGGCTTCACCATGGACACCCAGTACTGCCAAACCAGCTCTCTGAGGCTTGCACTGCACCTACAACTCCTGCCACCTCACAGACAGGGTTCTGCCTTCCTGGGGTCTGAGCTCCTCATTCCCAGGAATGTAGAACAAAGCATTTCCTTTGGAAGGAAGGTGTTACACCCTCCTTCTTTGGAAATAAGTGTTACAGGCTTGGGATGGGTAGCCTCCCAGAGCCTTTGGAAATGCTTTGAAGGGCACAGATGGTGTCCTCCTTGCATAAGCCAGTCTACACTGGTTTAGGGACCCCCAGTCCCTGCTCTGGCGTGAAACTGGACAAAGGAAAGGGGAGTGACAACTCCCCTGTCCATCACCACCCTAGGGGTGGTGCCCAGAGCTTCTCCAGTGTGTCCCAGGCATAAGCCACCTTGTTTTCCAAGGTGTGGGTACACCTTGGAGGCCTGTGGATGGCCAGTGCCAGCAGGTGATGTCAGAAACCCCTCCTGATAGGTGCATACCTGGTTAGGTAGAAAATACCCCTCTCAAGGCTATTTAAAGTCTCTCCTGTGGGTTCCTCTTCAGATTCTGCTTGCAAGTTTCCATCAGGAATCCTCTGCAACTACTGCTTCATCCTCTGACCTTGGATCAACCGCAGACTGCTCCAGGAACCGCTGTAACTGCAACAAAGTATCCAGAAGAGCTACTTCGACTCTGCAACTTCAGCTCCAGCCAGCAACTGCAACAGTTTCCACAGTGTGTACACTCTGGGGACTACCTGTCTTCACCCTGCACCAGATGGACCGAAGAAATCTCCTGTGGCGTGGCGGAGTCACTTCCCTGCTAGAGCAGGCACCTTCTAAGACCACAACTTGTTCTCTTGGACTCCTCTCCTGGCAACGAGCATGCTCCTTGGAACACAAGTGGTGGACCCCTTCGACACAGACTGTCCTAAGGTCCTGCAATCCAAATTTGGAGGAGATAAGAGCTTGCCTTCCCCGTTTGCGACAGTACCCGTGTGCACCGCGTCATCTTCACCTCCTAAGGCCTCTGTGCACTATTTGCAAGAATTCTTGGTGCACAGCTTGGCCCTGGTCCCAAGGCACTCTATCCTGCGATGCTCAACTCGCTGAGTTGTTCTCAGGTGGTGTGGGACCTTCTTTTGAAGTGCTGCAGCAACCACAATTTGCACCTTCTTTGCCCCTGTGTCCTGGGACTTCCCTGGGTGCGACCTGGTCATCTGTGGGTTCCCTCCAGTGTTGGGAGCCCCCTCTGCCTCCTCAGTCCGAGTTGAGGCCCCCAGGTCCCTCCTGGGTCCAAGCAGCGCCATTTTGGTGCAATCTGCAACATTGCTTGAACCAAGACTTGTTGGACGAATCCAGCGCAGCAACTCGCCTGCATCCTACATCTATTCATGGGACACCCTTTGCATCATGCATGAACACACAGCCATCTTCTTTGGTGCTCTTCTGCAGACTTCTTCCAACCGGAGAATCCTTGTTTGCACCATCTTCTAGGTTGGCAGGGGCTCCTGACCTTCCTGGAATCTTTTGAGACTTCTGGACTTGGTCTCCTCTCTTTACAGGTCTTCAGGTCCAGGAATCCACCATTTGCTGCTTGCAGTCTTGCTTGGTTCTTGCAATAACTATAATCACGACTTGTAGTGTGTCCAAAGGAAACTTGTGCTACTTTACCCTACTTTCCTGGGCTCTGGGGTTGGGTATTTTACTCACCTTTGTGGTTTTCTTACACTCCAAGCGATACTCTACACACTACACTTGTCTAGGGGGTAATTTGTGATTCGCATTCCACTTTCTTAATATATGGTTTGTGTTGTCCCTAGACCTATTTCTTCCTATTGCATTCTATGGTATTTTCTATTGTTTTCACTGTCCTATGACTGTTTACTTACCTGGTTTTGGCGTCTAGTGTATATATTGTTTTTTCCACACACCAAATCCATGTTTCTACATCCCTTGCTCTCGATTTATTCCCTAAAAACTTAGAATATGCTACTCTGATTAGACCCTGGTTTGTTTAAAGAGATTTTCAATGTAGTGAATCTCGTGGTATGAAATGAACGGTGAAGTCAAGGCTTCATAACTATAAGAAAGAGAAGAGGATGCTTCTCTGAAGGTGTATAGCAATCAAAGTATCAAAAACAGGCAGCTCCAGAAAGAAAGGACAACCTTGGCTTTATCACAGCATTGGAAGGAAATGATCAAGAACCCAGATTTCACTGATTGCTTAGTACCTCAAGCCATAGAGGTTTAATACCTTTCTCAGTTGTGTGAGTATTCAGGTCTCTCTCAGTCCGATTGCCACTATTCCGTAAATCATGCTTTTTGTACTCCCACTAATATGAAAAAAGGTAATTTAGTCAATTAAATTAAGAGGCTGACCAACACAACATATCAGTAATTGTTGGCAACAATTTAGACTGGTGAGACTTTCAACTTAACCCATTATTTTGCTGGATCACTCTTAGGGGCAGATTTCACCCCTTCGCTGCCAGGCCGTTTCCCGCTCAGGTGCCAGGCCTTTTTTTGGCTATTTGGGGTAGTTCGCTCTTAGGCCCTCATAACTTTTTGTCCACATAAGCTACCCACGCCAAATTTGTGTCCTTTTTTTCCAACATCCTAGGGACTCTAGAGGTACCCAGAGTTTGTGGTTTCCCCTGAAGGAGACCAAGAAATTGGCCAAAATACAGCAAAAAGTTTTTTTTTTTTTTAAACAAAATGGGAAAAAAGTGCTGCAGAAGGAGGCTTATGTTTTTTCCCTGAATATGGCATCAACAAAGAGTTTGGGTGCTAAAATCACCAGCGTCCCAGCTTTCAGGAACAGGCAAACTTGAATCAGAAAAACACATTTTTCAACACAATTTTGGCATTTTACTGTTTTTTTGTGCTTTTAGCCTCCTTCTAGTTAGTGACAGAAATGGGTGTGAAACCAATGCTGGATCCCAGAAAGTCCTAAACATTTCAGAAAAGTAGACAGAATTCTGAATTCAGCAAGGGGTCATTTGTGTAGATCCTACAAGGTTTTCCTACAGACAATAACAGCTGAAATAAAAAAATATTGAAATTGAGGTGAAAAAAAACAGCCCTTTTTCATCAAGTTTTACTCTGCAACTTTTTACTGCAATGTCAGATTTTTGAAAGCATATTCCATTACGTCTGCTGGACTCTTCTGGTTGTGGGGATATATAGGGTTTATAGGTTCATAAAGAAACCTAGGTACCCAGAGCCAATAAATGAGCTGCACCTTGCAATGGGGTTTCATTCTATACCGGGTATACAGCAATTAATTTGGTGAAATATAAAGGGCGAAAAATATGTATCAAGAAAACCTTTCTATTTCCAAAATGGGCAGAAGATAAGGTGTTGAGAAGCAGTGTTTATTTGCACATCTCTGAGTTCTGGGGTCCCCATACTAGCATGTGAATTACAGGGCATTTCTCAAATAGATGTCTTTTATACACTGACTTACATTTGGAAGGAAAAAATGTAGAGAAACACAAGGAGCAATAACACTTGTTCTGCTATTCTGTGTTCCCCCAAGTCTCCCGATAATAATGGTACCTCACTTGCATGGTTAGGCCTAATGTCCACGATAGTAAACGCAACATGGACACATCGCATTTTCCCAAAGAAAACTGACGTGTTTTTTGGAAAGTGCCTAGCTGTGGATATTGGCCTCCAACTCAGCCGGCACCTAGGAAAACCTACCAAACCTGTGCATTTTTTAAAACTAGACACCCAGGGGAATCCAAGATGGGGTGACTTCTGGGCCTCTCACCAGGTTGTGTTACCCAGAATCCTTTGCAAACCTCAGAATTTGGCCAAAAAACACTTTTTACTCTCATTTCGATGACAGAAAGTTATGGAATCTAAGAGGAGCCACAAATTTCCATCCACCCAGCGTTCCCCCAAGTCTCCCAATAAAAATGTTGCCTCACATGTGTAGGTATGCCTAGCGCCCGCGAGAGGAAATGCCCCAAAACACAATATTGACACATCACATTTTCCCAAAGAAAACAGCTGTTTTTTGCAAAGTGCCAAGCTGTAGATTTTAGCCTCTAGCTCAGCCGGCACCTAGGGAAACATACCAAACCTACGCTTTTTTCAAAACTAGACACCTAGGGGAATCCAGGATGGGGTGACTTGTGGGGCTCTCACCAGGTTCTGATACCCAGAATCCTTTGCAAACCTCAAAATTTGCCCAAAAAACACTTTTTCCTCACATTTCAGTGACAGATAGTTCTGGAATCTGAGAGAAGCCACAAATTTCTTTCCACCCAGCGTTCCCACAAGTCTCCCAATAAAAATGGTACCTCACTTGTGTGGGTAGGCTTAAAGCCCGCAAAAGGAAATGCCCCAAAACACTATGTGGACACATCAAAATTATCAAATACTAAACTACCTGTTTTTGCGGGGGTGGGGAACCGTGCGTTTTTTGTCCTGGGCTCAGCAGCCATATAGGAAAACATACCAAACCCAAACATTTCTGAAAACTAGAGACCCTAGGAAATCCAGGGAGGTGTGACTTGCGTGGATCCCTCAATGTTTTCTTACCCAGAATCCTCAGCAAAACTCATATTTTGCTAAAAAATCACATTTTTCCCACATTTCAGTGTGGGATCACCGGGACAAATTTCCTACCACCCAACGTTCCCCTCAGTCTCCTGGTAAAAATGATACCTCACTTGTGTAGGTAGGCCAAGTGCCAGTGACAGGGAAGAGCCAAATCATGTCGAAATTGAGGGGGAACCAAAGCGGGTCCAAAAGGGCAGTTTGAAAAAAAAAAATTTTAGGCTGACAAGTGCGGTAGAATTTTTATCAGTATGGATGAGACAATGCTGGGTGGTAGAATTTTGTGGATTCCTACAGATTCTGGTTCAATCACAAAAATGTGGGAAAAATGTGTGATTTCCAGTTGGAGGTTTGCATGGCATTGTGGGTAAGAAAATGGTGCGGGGTGCAAGTGAAGCACACCACCCTGGAACCACCCAGATGTTTAGTTTTCAGATGTGTCTATGTCTTGTGGATTTTTCTACATGGCAGCACCCCAAAGTCCAAAAAGTGCAGCCCTCACCATTCCAAGTGGGACGACTTTGAGAGTTAGCCAAGATCTCATGGCCCAAATGTAAAACCAAAACCCAAAATAATCAAATGTCCTCTTGCTTGCCGTGGGATAAGATGTTTTAGTGTGTGGGGGGAGATCTGAAAGACTGTTACCCCCTTCAGTTGGGGTGGGGGCATAACCAGGCCCATACTGTTTGGTAGCCATCACCCCACTACTTTTTGTTTTTTTAAATTCCCTGGCATCTAGTAGACTTTCTGCCCCTCCGGGGTGTGGATCAGGGGTAATTGCCCCATCTGCACATTGGAGGGCAGAACAACTTTGGCCCCATTTATTTGAGGTGGGAATATGGCCATACCCCCACCCTCTTATTTAGAAACAAAATCTTCCCTGGTCGCTGGTGGGCTTTCTGTCCCCTTTGGTGGCAGATGGGCTTTCCAAAAATAGGCCGATCTGCCCCCAAGGGGGACAGATATGGCCAACAGTAATGTGCCCCCAGGGGGAGCGACCCTTGCCCAAGGGGCTACCCCCCCAAACAAAACACACATACATACACACACCAATCCCTGGTGCCTAAGTGGTTTCTACCTCCCCCCCTTGGGGCAGAACGGCCTAATAGAAATAGGCCGATCTGCCCCCATGGGGAGCAGAAATGGCCTAAAATGAATTCCCCCATCTCCAGGGGAGCGACAATTGCCTAAGGGGTCGCTCCCCTTACGTGAAATTGGTGCAAAAATAATCTCTGGGGCCTAGTGGTTTCTGCCCCTCTTGGGGCCAGATTGGCCTAGTAAAAATAGGCCGATCTGCCCCCAAGGGTGGCAGTAATGGCCTAAAATAAATTTGCCCCCCAGGGGAACGGCCCTTGCGTGAAATTGACGCAAAAAAATAAAAATCCCTGGTGTCTAGTGGTGTCTGCCCCCTTTGGGGGCAGATTGGCCTAATGGAAATTCGGCTGATCTGCCCCCAAGGGGGACAGAAATGGCCTAAAGGGGTCGTTCCCTACATATAAAAAAAAATAAGTAAACCAAAACAAAAATCCCTGGTGTCTAGGGTTTTCTCCCCTCCTCCCCCCCCCCGGGTGAATCAGCCTAATTACAATAGGCCCATTGGGCCCCAAGAGGGGCAGAAATGGCCTTAATACACTTTTCCTAAGGGGTCGCTCCCCACATATAAAAAAAATGAACTAAACATAAAAAAATATATATCCCTTGTGTCTAGGGGTTTCTTCCCCCAGGGGGTGCAGAAAAGCTGTATAAATATTTTGCCCCCCCCTGGGGTGCGGGGCTTTGCCCAAGCGGCCTCTCCCCTTATGTATAAATATAAATAAAAAACAAAACTCCCTGGTGTCTAGTGGTTTCTGCCCCCCTTGGGGCAGATAGGCCTTTTAAAAATAGGCCGATCTGCCCCCTCGGGGGCAGAAATAGTCTAAACGTAAATTTGCCCCCAAGGAAGCAGCCCTTGTCTATAGGGTCGCTCCCCACGTATATAAAAAAAAGAAACAAAAAAAAATTAGCCCTGGTGTCTGCCCCCCCACCCCCGGGGCAGACCGGCCTAATTATAATAGGCAGGTCTGCCCCTGGGGGCAAAAATGGCCTAAAAATAAATTACCCCCTGGAGAGCGGCCCTTGCCCAAGGGGCCGCTCCCCTCATTCAATAATAAAATATAAAAAATCACTGGTGTCTAGTGGCAGAAATGCAGAGGGAGACATCAAAGGAAAGGAAAGGCCTTTTCTTTCCTTTGATGCCTCTCTCGGCCCACCCACGTGATAGGAGGAGAAATGCTTTTGCATTTCTCCTTCGATCCTTCCAGCGCGGAGGGGGAGGCCTCCAATGAGGACAGCGTGCGATCGCATGCTGATGTCATCAGATGCCACAGGTTGTTTCGGGGGGAGGAGGGTGGAAGGGGCAGGGATTCCCCTTCCATCCCCGCCCAGGGGAGGTGGGTGCGAGGCCCCTGGGGGACTGCTAGTGCTTCCCCCGAGGGCCTCTACTTGGATGTAACAGTTACGTCCTTGGCACTCGAGCGGTGCTACCCAGGACGTAACCGTTACATCTGAGGCACCCGAAGGGTTAAGAGCCCCTAGCGCCTCCTTGTGTCACTATAGCATCATTTTTTTTACGCTAATGTGGCCCAAGGCCAAAATCGCCGCCCCATATTTACAAAGTGGCGCAATGTATGCGTTGCGCCACTTTGTAACCCTTTGCACTACATTATGCCTGCGCTAGGCATGATGTATGTAAAGGGGGGCATTCCCTTGTTAGGGGAGGGGGCAAAAAAATGGTGGAAAGAAATCTAAGAGATTTCTATGCGTCATTTTTTTCGGCACTTTTAACGTCTGCTCATTAAAAGGAGGCACACCATTGTTTTCAAGGGGCCTCTGGGTGTTTTGCAGGATTAGTGTCAGAATTTTTTCGCTAATCCTGCCAAGCAACGAACTAGCGTCAAATATTATGAGTCAGTTCCCTAACTACCGCCATGGTGCGCTGTATATTAAATACAGTGCACGCATGGTGGTATTGGGGGGGCTCTAAGGGGCGCTAGAAAAGTGGTGCTGTAGTAGGTGCAGCGCCAATCTTCATAAAGCAGGCCCTTAGTGTGTACATCCATGATTCATGTCCTGGGACACAATTAAATCCACCTAAACAAAAGGCATTCCATTAGCGCTCAACGTATTGGATGATATAATTTGTGTTTGTTTCTTGCCAAAATGTATGCTAAATGTATATTATTGTATCTTAGTGAGTGGTCATGAATGGACAGCATACTTGTATTGGAACAGGTGGAACAGGTGGATTTCTGACTTTTAGGCTATCGCCCTGAGTTTTATAAAGCATACAAAGTGGTTCTTCTGTTGATTTGTCAACATTCAGTGACCAACCTGGTTGATAATAGATTACTTTGGAACAATTTGGGACATTAGTTTTTTAAATGCTACATGGTTTTTCACATCTTAGTGCTCAATGTGACAAAAGGCACCATTGCATGGCTTTTAACCTCTTGAGTGCTATGGACGTGTTGATGACGTCCTCAGAATCGGCGCTCAGGTACTAAGGACAACTCACGCTGTTGACTATTCCCACTACGTGCCTCCTCCACGGGTGGCAGCGGAAGCCATTTCGCCCTAATCGACCCCTCCCAAGTGTGAGGATGACATCAGCACATGCAAGACGTGCCACCGTGATCATAAGCAGTTGCTGAACCGGGAGCCATTTGCTTCCAAAGTGTTGGGGTAAAAGGATGTGTTGCGGATAGGCCTATTGCTGGGGGAGTGATTGAGGAGGAAGAGGCACACCAGGGAAAAGGAGGGCGTTTTTGTCATTCCCCCGGTGTCCCTTTTCACTGCACTAATGCACCCACTAGACATCAGGAACTGTTTTTGGTGGGTGAGCTGCCCCTTGGGAAAGGGTTACTCCCCAAAATATTTTGGCATATTTTGCCTATTTCAGACATGCTGGAGGCATTGCGGGGTGGAAAGACACTAGACACCAGGAATCAATTAAAAAAATAATGTTTTGGGGGAGCGACCTCTTAGGCAAGGGTCGCTTTCCTTTAAGGGGCAATATTCTTTACTCTCCCCCCACTCGGGGGCATATCGGCTGTTTTGTAGGATGATTTGCCCTCAGGGGATAGAAAGCCATTAGGCAGCAGGGATCGATAAAGTCATGTTAAGGGGTTTCACTTCTTGGCCCAAGCTCTCTCCACTTCGAGGGGACAATTTTCTTTTGTTTCCACCTCATTGGCAGATTGGCTGTTTTTTAGGCAGATCTACCCTCCCAGGGATTGGAACCCACTAGCCACCAGGGATATAAATAATAAATATTTTTATGTGGCGTAACAACCTCCTTGGACAAGATTTGCTTCCCTTCAAGGGGGCAACTCCCCCTCCCCCACCACCACCACATGGGAGCAGATTGGATGTTTTTATGACTGATATGTAGCCAGGGGCGGTTGAAATCTACTAGACATCGGGGAATGTGTAGCCATAAGTTTTTTCTGGGGAGTGGCCCCTTGGTGAATTATCTTACAGTAGCCATTTTATAAGCCGATCTGCACACCGGGTGGAGGGAAGAAACCCACAAGACACCAGGGAATGTAGGCCCATATGCTTTTTTGTGCGGAGCTACAACTTGGGCAAGTGTCACTTTCCTGAAAAAAAGCTATTTTTATTTTGTTTCCACTCTTCTTTGGGTGAGAAGAGCCATTTGTTAGGCTAATCTGACCCCCGGGTGGAAACACACTAGATATATGGGTAACTGGTATATGGGGGAAGCTTTAAGTTGGGTAAGGGTTGATTCCATTCTAGGGTGCCTACTATTTGCTTTGTGCCCCCCTTAGGTGTAGAACAGCTTTTTTTTTTATTCCGACCTGCTCTTCTGTGCAGACCTCATTGTGTTTTTTGTGTTCAATGTTTTATTTCTTATCCTGTGTATTTCTCAACCTATTTTCTTTCTTTTAGTGCCAAGCTTATACTTTCTTTGTGGCGTATCCTGCTTGCAGTTTTGGCATTGCTGAGTCTATGCAGCGTAGGTGCAATTGATCCTGAATCTAGCTGTCCGTAGCAAGTAACAGGTATCTTTTTGTAGTAGAAAGTTCATTTTGTAATTTGAATTGATAGTTTCTTTCCAGATTGTTATATTTCAATAGTTGTATTTGCTGTTTGATACAGCCCGTTTGTTGAGTTCTAATTTGATGCTGCGAGTTGGGCCAGGAGGAGTACACTCTGATGCCAGGCAAGGGTGTAGGACCTGGGAGCACCTCTTCATGATCAGGACTCACTTGCGCAGTGGCCAGTAACAGGGCACAGAAGGCCAGCTGGATACATGCAGAATGGATCTCTGGAGACTGTTAAGCCCATATAGCTCAGAACAGGAGGCTAGTCAATTAGCTCTTGGAGTCAATGTGGTGGTTCTGGGTCCAAGGAGCAGGTCCAGTGTTCCTTCCTCAGGCACCAGGGAACGTGGGCAGTCCTTCTTGCAGCAGGGCTGTCCTTGCAGCAGCATGGGAACAGAGCAGGCTTTTGTCTGAGTCTTCCATAGGTCCAAAATTGTTCTGAAGAATTGGCCTGAGGGTCCAATATTTCTACCTGGTACCAGCTTGAAGTGGGAGAAGTTCTAGACTTCCTCCCACATCTACTTCTGGAATTTCCTTCCTTCTCTTCTGGTGTTCCAAGAATATCTGGAATCACCAAAAATGATTGTGATGGTCTTTGTGTGTGGGCTGAGGCAGCTCCTTAGAGGTGCATGTGTGATAGGTGGCAGCTTCACACTTCCCATCAGGTCAGGATAACCCATCCTGACAAAAGCCAGTCCTCCACTGTTATTGTCAGGGAGAAATAAACAAATTCTAACTCCTAACTACACCTAGTCATAGGACCCACAATACAGGCTGCAGACACAAAATGGATGGGACAAGAAAATGCCAACTTTCAAAAAGTGGATTTTCAGAATTGTGACTTAAAATACGACTTTACCCATTAAAGACGGTTTTAAATGAAAACTCCTTAGAGACCAAACATGATAATCCTACCTGCTACCAACCAAAAATGAGCACTTGCCAAATGTAATAAGTAACCCAATATTATTGTATGGGAGAAGTAGGCCTTGCAGTAGTGAAAAACAACTTAATAGCTTTTCACTATCAAGACATGTAAAATGTAAGTACATGCCCAACCTTTTAAATACACTGTCCCCTACCCTCACAGCTGTTTACGGCCTACATTAATGGTGACATATGTTCTAAAAGGAATTGTTGAAGCTTGGCTAAATGGTTATTTTGCCAGTACGAATGGCAGTTTAAAACTTCACACAAGCTGCAATGGCAGGCCTGAGACATGTTTAAAGAGCCTATTTATTTGGGTGGCACAATAAGTGTTGGAAGCCTACTAGCAGCACTTAGTTTACAGGCCCTGGATACATATAGTAGTACTTTACTAGTGACTTCCAAGTAAATTAAAATGTGCCAATCACGGGTAAGTAAGCTGTACTATGTTTTAAGGAGAAAGCACAAGCAAGTTAGCTCAGGTTAGCAGGGGTAAAGTGCACAGAGCCCTAAAGCCAACAAAAATAAATTCATCAAAATAGGAGGGGTAAGGCAAAAAGTTTAGGGTGACCTTGCAAGAAGACCAGTTCCAACAATTACTACTGCTTTTTGAAGGAAACCTAGATCAGGGAAAGTGACCATAATGTGGAATGGAACTATTCTACTGGAATGTGTTTGTGCAGTGGTGGAAAAACTGGACTAAATCAATTCTAACCAGGGGCCCTGTGTTTATAATGCAGCAACACCAGAACTTATCAGCCTGGCACTATAAACTCTTTATTAGACATTTCCACTACGTCATAGTAGAACAGTCACACTTTACTGTGGTAGTGCCAGCACCTCTCAAAGAGAACACCTACAAAAACAGCTCTACAGCTTTTCTCTATTTCTAGTGCAGTACCACAGGACTATAAGCAAAGCATGCCTAACTGGGGTGGGTGGTTAGAACCCAGGCCAGCTTTAGGGCGGTCGGCCGCACCGGGTGCTGACCTGGATTGGTGGGCGCTGTCCTCAAGGGGGGGACTATGTTTAGCAATGACTTACAAAACCTGGATTTAAAAGCACCTGCTGAGAAGTTCCTTGTGCTTCCAGCTTTCAATAAACAATTAAAATGTCAAAACAGCTCTTGTGATTAATGTTCCTGCTAGAGAGAGAGAGGGGTTTTGTCCAGTGGCAGCTTTGACTCTATAAAGCAGCATAGAGGGTTAACATGCCTGCTGTAAAGAACAGAACTATATTTCATGTGGATTGCTGAGTGGATTAGTAGAGGGGCTATGGAGAGAGATGAGGGGCACATTTGCTGGGTGGTAGTGAGGGAGTCCGAGGAGGTGGTCATGGGGTGTCAAAAGAGACTGTCGCACAGGACGCCACCAGTGCTAAAGCCGGCCCTGCTTAGCACTTATGTATATGTCCCAATCTATAGACAGGAAAAGGAGCAGACAGAGAAGGAAAATAAGGGAGGAAACATGGAGAGAAAGGAAAGGGAGAGTCGAAAAGGGGGACCGGAGTGGAGGACAAAGAATGAATATAAACTGACACATAAGAGGAAGCTAAAGAAAACAATGTGGGGTGAATGCTAGAGAGCTGAGTATTGAGAAATGAGGAATAGAGGACTAAAAGGGTAAGTAAAAGCACAGATGAGACCGGGAAAGAAAGAGAGGGAACGAGAGAGCTGAAGAGGGCGAAGGATTGAAGTGACAGAACAGATATGCCCCAACCGTGCGAACGCAGACGATTCAAATTCCTTTTCCACTGCGAAGCTATGTGCACCATGTTAAGGGGCTGAGTGCCTAATTCCTGTGTCACAACCTGTTTCCTGACCCCGTGTCCCGGCAGCGGGGAGGGGCCCTCACCGGCACTCAAAACTCTCCGCACACTGAGAACTTTCCAGAGGAAACTTCTCATCACCTCGCGGTAATGAGGAGTCGGGTGCGTGCCGGGCCCTGGAGCCTGGCCTGTTTACAACTAGCAGCCCCCATCCCAAGTGTTTACCTCTCTCTTCACATCGAGGAATTTAGGCTTGTACTGCGACCCCTTTGTAGTCTGCCGCCTGAGCACGTGCCGCCGCTGATTCAGTTGACAGCAGACCGCCAGCCCTGGCCTCGCCTCCACTCTAGCGCCTGAGGACGGACGCCGACGCGTCTCTAGCACGCGAGCATCATGCTCGCTGGGCTGGTAAAGAGACAGACTTTAGTGAAACTCAAATTAAATTAATGTTTCTTTACTTCCTAAACATGGCACTAAGTTCTGATATTCATGGTAACACTTGGCAAACAGGAAAGAAGTAGATTTAAAAAAAATGTAATGGACGGTTGAAGGAGTTTATTTTTCGCATTCAGTTGCTTGGAAGTCAATCAATCAATCAAAAAAATGTATAAAGCGCGCTACTCACCCGAGAGGGGCTCAAGACCCTTGGTGGTGATGTTGGTTGGGGAAGTCACTGTTCGAACAGCCATGTTTTGAGCTTTTTTTCTGAAGAGCAGGAGGTCTTTGGTTTTGCGGAGGTTGGTGGGGAGGGAGTTCCAGGTTTGGGGAAGTGGGCCATTGTAATCAGAAAAAAAGCTACATTAAGGACATTGTATGCTTTTAAAATATAGAACCATCTGCCCAAATCTAGTCTGTTGGCTTTAGGGCTGCCTTTCAGCAGTTGTTTTAACCACACATCAGTATTTTAATGTTCTGGCCTGTTCAAAAATCAGGAAAGTATCCTAAAGACGGTATAGTTACTTTTTTTCTCCTTATCAGTACATACTTTTATAAGTGAATATAAGAAGAAAAAAATCACTTTAAAATGTATTCTCGAGCTGCTTTAATTATACCTGACTCACAATTAAACTAAACAAACACAGAAAGCTATGTGAAAAATGATTACATACATTCTTATATAAAGTTCTAGTTAAGTGTAATGTCTGTCCCCTTTTATAATCTTGAAACATGAACACATGGCAAGTATTTTTCTGCGAGAAAGGTGGCAAATCTAGTTGGCATGTATGACTGAGAACAGTTATTGATGACTTTTTTGAATTCTTAAAAGAGCACACGCCGCTGGTGTAGACCCAGACTGCTGTCACCTGTCCAATGGCTTAGCTGTCATACAATGCAGCAAGTGCAATGTGGGGCGACGTTTGGCTGTTTTTACCACCCAGACATTGTGTTGAAGGGCCCATTTTCTGTACTTGCATTGACTCTATGGCTTGAGACAACTGGTAAAACTGGTAATTGTTTTACACCATAAATGATAGAGAGTTCTCCTAAAATGGTTGTTTGACAGGTAACTCATAGGCACTGACTGTAAATTGTACAGAGCAAGGGGGACAAGATTTCTTGATGAGGGATCAATGAATCAGACCAGCAATTGCACCACCTGTATCATGAACCATGCAATTGGAAACTTTTATCCCTGGAATGCCGGACTAACCACACAAGTACAAAACTTCCCAGTCCAAATCAGCATTCCCAATTCAGAGGACCGTTGTAGCTCCATGTTATGGGAGTGGTGGGTGCATGTGTTTTGTGGTATGGGAGTCTGAAATTAGGGCGCATGTCAGATTACAGGACAGGCTATAGGCTAGTCAGGGCGTTCCATGTTTCCTCAGTGTTGTAGGAAGGCCCAGGCAGGTCTGGGCTGCATTTGTGCATCAAACCCTTGCCCAGTCCTCACCCTCCTTTTATATGCTATCTTCTGCTGATTAAACCGGGCACAGTGTTCCTGCACCAGTTATTCTGAGTGCAGGAACACCAGTCACGTTGTGACTGACAGATTATTATCCCCACAGGAATAATTCTACAGACGATTTCTAGTCAGCATCATAGAGTAAGACCACTCTTGGCAAGTGTCTCTGAGCAAATTTATTTTGCAGAAATGATGTCACAGTTATTTATTTCCTTCTGGTTTTTTTAAATGCACAATAATTTAGTTATTTTTTCAACAATTTCATATTGTGCTCTTGAATCCAGTGGAGAATTAGGGCCCTTTACAAACCACTAACCACTAAATAATCAGTTACATACCACAGGTCAAGTAGATATTGTAGCAGGAGATGTGCACTAGAGAACTGATCCTTTATCACAAGAGATAAACACTTTGAACATGAAATAATTGAGTGCAGGACTGCTAATGCGTGAAAAATCATGCAATATGTTCAACAGGCAGAATATTAAATCAAGAAGAGAAGGAGTAGGTGATTTTTAGGCATTTCTTAAAGGTGACATGGGTGTTTTTTCTTTTTTATAGAGTTCCAAGCAGTAGTTGCCTTTCTAGGGAAGAGCTTTATTCTGGGAAAGTGAGGTTTCGAATTTTGGAACTGCAATCTGTAAGGGATCACGACATCTTAGTCCTTTTCAACAGCCCAAAATAGTGAGAAGATGGGGTTCGCCAGTATGTTGATTCTGATGCATGAATTTGTAAGTGATGCCAGCTTATTTTTCTTCACCAGTTTTCAATGATCAATTTGTGGTAAGGATTTGGTAGCCATAAGGATGTCTAGTGAAAATTAGATCCTGGTAAGATTTCTAATTAACCAGTATGTCAGATCTGGAAATTGTGATTGGGTCCATGATTATGTCTTGGATATTCAGACAGTTATTCTTGATGGACCCAGTGTTGGTTAGGATGCAGCACAGATGGTATTTTGAGGGAAGCTTAGGTGGTGTTTAGAGATAGTAGAGAGATAGTAGAGAGGTAGGGTGAAGGAATGCTATAAGGAACAGGAAGGTACAGTTGCCAGTTAGTCTCCAGGAGGTTGAGGAGAAAGTTGACATGGTTGGGAGAGTTGGTTCATTAGAAGAGGGGGAAAGATTCTGTTTATGGGGCCAAGAGATGGAGCAGGAGATGTGATTGAGTAGAGAGCAAAGTGGGAGAATGCTCTGGTGAGGGAATGGAGAGCATAGTTTAGGGAGGTATGATGAATTATCAGAGGGCAAGGGTAGACAGGTATGTCGTCCTCTTATGTGTTGAGAAATCAAACTAACAATCTAAATGAGGTTGGCTTTGACTTTTTGGTAGAATGGCATAACTATTTCTTGGTATCATGATTCATGGCCCATGCTTATCTTTTTGTGCTAGGCATGAGCAAAGGCACAATTCTTTGAACTGGTTGAATATGCGCACCTTCAAAAGCTGGAGAGGCTGGGGGCATGCGAGGAGTGTGGGTATCACCTGGAAGGACTCCAGTGGAGCCAAAGGAGACTACATGCTACAAGGCTCTTATGAGCCTTGCCAATGATGTTGGATACCTTGGTTCCTTGTGATCCAGAAAACCCTTGCTAAGTAAATTAGATATATAATTATTGTAGTTACTGCAGCTGAGACCTTGTTGTCAGACTTTTGAAACTTTGCAGTTTGTAATTACTTTTAAAAGTCAATGAAGAACTGAACTGGGTCCAGGAAGGTACCATAGGGCCCGGTTTTTCAAGAGCTCAACTTTACAAGCTAATACAGTCATTTCTTTCTCAACAATTTCTGTAAGAACCCTAAAGGTAATCCAAGTAAGAGATGCAGTCACTTGGATTTTAGGTACTTTTCTTGCTGTTGCATGTTTTTTTCAGTCTCTCTTTCCTAAGATTGTTTTCCCCATACTTCGTGTTTCTGATTTTTGTATTCCATTTAACATATGCCTCTTGCACAGTGCATACACTCTAGACATCGGGATGAATTCAGGAATTGGATAGGGTTTTTTTACGGCACACCTGAGAGCTTTGTAATTGAGGCTGAAGGTAGTGCGAGTTTATGACACTGCCACTCAATGTGTCATAAAGATGTTCTAAATAAATATGCATCCAGTACTTAAACTCTCTTATGAGTCTCACAGATCAATTGTTACTACTGCCCTATGGGAAATTGTGTAATGGAATTACACAGCTTTTTAAATATGGAAAGCGTCAACGGAAATATTTTCTTTGGGGAGAACCTTCCCTTGTGGGAAATTGTCTCTCTTGCTTGCTGAAATCTAGTTTTGGGATTCTGTATGCAGGCAATGGGCAGTAATAGTGATGGAAGTGGGTGATGCTGTGAGATGGGGTAGTGGGTGGCGGTCATAGAGGAGAAAGTTTGGTCACATGTGTAGGAAAGTACCATCTTGCCTGGCATGTTACCCCCATTTTTACTTGTATGTCAGTTTGTTTTTGCCTGTCTCACTGGGATTCTGCTAGGCAGGACCCCAGTGCTCATAGTTTGTGGCCTGAATGTGTGTACCTGTATAGTGACTAACTGTATCACTGAGGCTCTGCTAATCAGAACCTCAGTGCTTATGCTCTCTCTGTCTTTAGAATTGTCACTATAGGCTAGTGACCATTTTTACAAATTCTAATTGGCACACTGAAACACCCTTTTAATTCTCTAGTATATGGTTCCTAGGTACCCAGGGTATTGGGGTTCCAGGAGATCCCTATGGGCTGCAGCATTTCTTTTGCCACCCATAGGGAGCTCAGACAATTCTTACACAGGACTGCCACTGCAGCCTGAGTGAAATAATGTCCACGTTATTTCACAGCCATTTTTCACTGCACTTAAGTAACTTATAAGTCACCTATATGTCTAACCCTCACTTGGTGAAGGTTAGGTGCAAAGTTACTAAGTGTGAGGGCACCCTGGCACTAGCCAAGGTGCCCCCGCATAGTTCAAGGCAATTTCCACAGACTTTGTGAGTGCGGGGATACCATTACACGTGTGCACTACATATAGGTCAATACCTATATGTAGCTTCACAATGGTAACTCCGAATATGGCCATGTAACATGTCTAAGATCATGGAATTGTCCCCCCATGCCAAATCTGGGATTGGGGTACCAATCACATGCATCCCAGGGGCTCCATCATGGACCCCGGGTACTGCCAAACAAGCTCTCTGGGGTTTTCACTGCAGCTACCGCTACTGCCAACCCACAGACAGGCTTCTGCACTCCTGGGGTCTGGGAAGCCCAGTCCCAGGAAGGCAGAACAAAGGATTTCCTCTGAGAGATGGTGTGACACCCTCTCCCTTTGGAAATAGGTGTTAAGGGCCTGAGAGGAGTAGCCTCTCCAGGCCTCTGGAAATACTTTAAAGGGCACAGATGGTGCCCTCCTTGCATAAGCAAGTCTACACCGGTTGAGGGAACCCCCAGCCCTTCTCTGGCGTGAAACTGGACAAAGGAAAGGGGAGTGACCACTCCCCTGTCCATCACCACCCCAGAGGTGATGCCCAGAGCTCCTCCAGTGTGTCTCTGACCTCTGCCATCTTGAATCCAGAGGTGTGAGGGCACAATAGAGGCCTCTGAGAGACCCCCTCCTGATAGGTGCTTACCTGACCAGGTGGCCAATCCTCCTCTGAGGGCTATTTAGGATCTCTCCTGTAGGCTTTTCCTCAGATAACGAATGCAAGAATTCACCAGAGTTCCTCTGCATCTGCCTATTCGACTTCTGCCAAGGATCGACTGCTGACTGCAAAACTGCAACAAAGTAGCAAGAAGACTACCAGTGACATTGTAGAGCCTAATCCTGCCGGCTTTCTTGACTGTTTCCTGGTGGTGCATGTTCTGGGGCTGTCTGCCTTTACCCTGTACTGGAAGCCAAGAAGAAATCTCCAGTGGTCGATGGAATGTTCCCCCTTCTAACGCAGGCACCAAACTTCTGCTTCACCGGTCCTCTGGGTCCCCTCTCTGCGTGATGAGCGTGGTCCCTGGAACACAGGTGCTGGATCCAAGTGTCCCCGACAGTCCAGTGGTCCACCTGTCCAAATTTGAGGAGGTAAATCCTTACCTCCCCTCGCCAGACAGTAATCCTGTGTATCGCTTGAATTGCAGCTGCTAGTGCTTCTGTGCACTTTTGCTAGGAATCCCTTATGCACAGCACAGCCTAGGTCCCCAGCAATTCATCCTGCATTGCTGAACTCGCTGAGTTGACCACCGGCTTCGTGGGACCCTCCTTTGTAGTGTTGAGACAACCGTGTTCAAGTACTTCTGCGGGTGCTGCCTTCTTCTGCGTGGGCTCTCTGTGTTGCTGAGGGCCCCCTCTGTCTCCTCTTCCAAGTGGCGACCTCCTGGTCCTTCCTGGGCCCGGGCAGCATCCTTTTTCTTCAACCGCGACCTTTGCAGCTAGCAAGGCTTGTTTGCGGTCTTTCTTCAAAGAAACCTCTGCATCCTCCAGCACGACATGGGACATCTTCTGTGCAAAGGAGAAGTCCCTGGCACCTTCCGCTGTTGCAGAATCTTCAGCTTCTTCCACCCGGAAGCAGCCATTTTGCCCCTTCATCTGGGGTTTCGTGGGCTCCTGCTCCCCCCGGACACTTGCGTGACTCTTGAACTTGGTCCCCTTCCTTTACAGGTCCTCAGGTCCAGGAATCCGTCTTCAGTGCTTTGCAGTCAGTTGTGGTCTTTGCAGAATCTCCAATCACAACTTTAGTGTGTTTCTGGGGAAGTAGGGTCACTTTACTCCTACTTTTCAGGGTCTTAGGGTGGGGTATCTTGGACACCCTTAGTGTTTACTGACACTCCCAGCGACCCTCTACACACTACACTAGGCCAGGGATCCCTAAGTGGTTCGCATTCCACTTTCTTAGTATATGGTTTGTGTTGCCCCTAGGCCTATTGCATCATATTGTATTCTACAGTGTTTGCACTACTTTTCTAACTGTTTACATACCTGATTTTGGTTTGTGTGTATATTTTGTGTATTCTACTTACCTCCTAAGGGAGTATATCCTCTGAGATATTTGTTGGCACATTGTCACTAAACTAAAGTACCTTTATTTTTAGTAACTCTGAGTATTGTGATTCTTATGATATAGTGCTATATGATATAGGTGGTATAGTAGGAGCGTTGCATGTCTCCTAGTTCAGCCCAAGCTGCTCTGCTATAGCTACCTCTATCAGCCTAAGCTGCTAGAATACTACTAATCTACTAATAAGAGATAACTGGACCTGGCACGAGGTGGAAGTACCATCAGGTACCCACTATAAGCCAGGCCAGCCTCCTAAAACATGCACTATTTTCCCCCCAAAATTAAGCATTGCATTCTAGGCTCAGGGCCTACCCAGACATTTATTCATACCCAAAATGCAATCTTTTTTGATTTTGTAATTATAAAACTCAACTTTTAAAGCACCACATTTCCAACAGAATTATCTTGCCACCACTACTAAATTCCCCCCAACACCATCTGAGTTTAAATAAATCTGTACCTGTAGGTATTATAGTTTCCTTTGATGTTATATTCTATGGTTTTTAAGGAGGGCAGAGTCACTCACAGATATATTTAAGTAAAAAGGCACGCTAAAGGTTTCAACGGCAGGTGTGTTCTTCAAGCATGTTCAGTGGTTGGTAAGAATTGCTTTATAACTGACAATAGAAGCCCTTTAAAAATTAGGGTTCCGTAATTCTTATGACAGCAAAGCATTATTGCTTTCCTTCAGTAACCAAATGTCTACTGTTATCAAGCCTAGTAGTGATACTAACATTTCCTGCACATGCCTATAAATATATTGTTGAATAACCATTAAATGGTTGCATAAATATAGATCATATTAACCTGGGATGCAGATCTTTCTTTTCTTCATCCAAGGGAGTCTGCTTTCAGTGACTACTGGTCCCACTAAGTCCCAGATTTGAGAGGGCCCGGCACTTCCTTGCACCATATTAGCATCATTTTTTTTTACACTAATGCGGCCCAAGAAGGTCAAAATTGCTGCGCCAGCTGTCCAAAGTGTTGCATTGCAAGCATTGTGCCATTCTGTAACTCCTTGTGCAACATTATGCCTGCGCCAGGCATAATGTATGCAAGTGGGATGTTCCCTAGTTGGGGGCGGGGTGAAAACAAGGCGCAAAAAAATTGAAACCATTTCTTTGCTCCTTTTTTAAAGCATTTGTAATGCCAGCTCGGGCCAGGCGTTAAAAGGGGCCACACCATTGGTTACAATAGGCCCCTATGTACTGTTCAGGGTTAGCACCAATAGCGTCAAAACTAATGACACTACTGCCCCATGGTGCTCTGTATTTTAAATACGGCTCACAAATGGTGGCAGTAGGAGGGCGCTAAGGGGCGCAAGGAAATTGGCGCTACACTGGGTGCGGCGCCACTTTTTTTTTAAAGCTGCCCCTAAGTGTACAGAGAGGACCAGAACAAGCATAGGCATTCAATAGCTCTCGCCTTTAAAAGGTGAGTGTTGAGCTAATGGTTTTGTCAATGCATGTTTCCATTGACATGATAAAAAACAAAGCAAAATTCCAAAATGGCAACTGGTGCATTATGACACACATACATGCATAGACAGCCATCTTGGAAATGTTTTTCCATTAACCCCATCTGTGCCAGGGACGTAATGGTTACGCCCACAGGCACAGTGCTCCTGAAACCACCTAGGCACCAGGGATTGGTGTATGTGTATGTATGTGTTTTCTTTAGAGGGGCAGCCCCTTGGGTAAGGGTCGCCCCCCATGGGGGCACATTACTGTTGACCATAACTGCCCCCATTGGGGCAGATTGGCCTATTTTTAGAAGACCCATCTGCCCCCAAGGGGGGGCAGAAAGCCCACCAGAGACCAGGGCATTTTTTTTCTCCAAAATAAGAGGGTGGGGGTAAATCCACAGCTAGGCACTTTGCTAAAAACAGTTCTGTTTTCTTTATGACAATGTAATGTGCCCAAGTTGTGTTTTGAGTCATTTCCTGTCGCGGGCGCTAGGCCTACCCCCACAAGTGAGGTACCATGTTTATTGGAGACTTGGGGGAACGCTGGGTGGAAGGCAATTTGTGGCTCCTCTCTGATTCCAGAACTTTCTGTCACCGAAATGAGGCTAAAAAGTGTTTTTTTGGCCAAATTGTGAGGTTTGCAAAGGATTCTGGATAACAGAACCTGGTAAAAGCCCCACAAGTCACCCCATCTTGGATTCCCCTAGGTCTCTAGTTTTAAAAAATGCACAGGTTTGGTAGGTTTCCCTAGGTGCCGGCTGAGCTAGAGGCCAAAATCCACAGCAAGGCACTTTGCAAAAAACAGCTGTGTTTTCTTTGTGAAAATGTGATGTGTCCACGTTGTGTTTTGTGGCATTTCCTGTCGCAGGCACTAGGCCTACCCACGCAAGTGAGGTACCATTTTTATCAGGAGACTTGGGGGAACACAGAATAGCAAAAAAAGTGTTATAGCCCCTTGTCTTTCTCTACAATTTTTCTTCCAAATGTAAGAGAGTGTGTAAAAAAGGCGTCTGTTTGAGAAATGCCCTGTAATTCACATGCTAGTATGGGCACCCCAGAATTCAGAGATGTGCAAGTAACCACTGCTTCTCAACACCTTATCTTGTGGCCATTTTGGAAATACAAAGATTTTCTTGATACCTATATTTCACTTTTTATATTTCAGCAAATAAAAAGCTGTATACCCGATATAGAATGAAAACCCATTGCAAGGTGCAGCTCATTTATTGGCTCTGGGTACCTAGGATTCTTGATGAACCTACAAGCCCTATACATCCCCGCAACTATAAGAGTCCAGCTGACGTAACGGGATATTGCTTTTAAAAATCTGACATCGCAGAAAATTGTTACAGAGTAAAACTTTTTAGAAATGTTTAGCTTTCTGGGATACAGAATTGGTTTCTTACCCATTTCTGTCACTAACTGGAAGGAGGCTGAAAGCACAAAAAATAGTAAATAGAGGTATGTCCCAGTAAAATGTTAAAATTGTGATGAAAAATTGGGTTTTCTAATTCAAGTCTGCCTGTTCCTGAAAGCTGGGAAGATGGTGATTTTACCACCACAAACCCTTTGTTGATGCCATTTTCAGGGAAAAAAACACGAGCCTTCTTCTGCAGCCGTTTTGTCCCATTTTTTTGAAAAAAACTAAATTTTTGCTATATTTTGGCTAATTTCTTGGTCTCCTTCAGGGGAACCTGCAATGTCTGGGTTCCTCTAGAATCCCTAGGATGTTGGAAAAAAATTACACAAATTTGGCATGGGTAGCTTATGTGTAGAAAATGTTATGAGGGCCTAAGCGGGAACTGCCCCAAATAGCCCAAAACAGGCTCGGCACAGGAGAGGAAAATCCCTGGCTGCGAATGGGTTAAAGAAAGAGCATTCCAAGATGGCTGCCAATGATTGTATAAAACCGGTGCATGTTTTCTGATGCAATAGCAGCTGTTTTGAAAAACTGTTTTTCCTTTATTATTTATTTAACCATTCCACGATCAGTGCTTGCGCGTCATGATGCCTGTTCACATATGCTGTGGCTATCTTGGACAGTCTTTTTGTAATAAAAACAAATATTCCAAGTGCTGTTGATGAGTGTGAATGCATTGTGATCCATTGAAGGCATTTCAGATTTTTTTTAAAGTTTAATTTACCATTCAAAGATGGCTTATATGTTTTTTATGCTATGAAAACTCTCTGGAGTTTATGGATTTCATACATTTTGCACTTTAAACAAGTTTACAAAACAATTCACAAAGCTACATAAGAAAAACACATGCAACTTCACACACACACTAACACGCTAATTTCGCTTGTATGTGTTTATTGTATGTCAAACATTTCAAATATGGTGATTTCTTCCTAAAAATATTCCAAGTATTCACATAGGTTCGACCCTCAGAGAGGTAAAGGACATAGTATGTATATTATGTCTTGTTTGTGTTACACAGAGAAAATTAATGCAAAATTAAAAACAGTATTATGCACTATAAATGCATGTGCAATACAGTACCATACTTTTTCTACTTCTGAGCTGTGCATTTCAAAATGTGTACATTTGAGTGAAGTGGAAACAATCTAATAGCTTTGTTATAGGTAGATGCTGGTTTTAGTTGCACCGTTGACAATATTTTTATTTTGTAGCCCATCTGTGTTGGGCTCGAGGGTGTAGTTCCTTTACTTGCTGGGATGAAAGTTCAGCAATTTAGAGCTTACTGCTGGAATATGATGTGCTTTAATCCTGGCAAGATCAACTGAATCTTACAACTTTCTGAATTTGGTAAAGTCAGTACAATTAAATTGCAATGTGGTACCATCTGTGTTTTGCAATACTAATAAACGGTATGAGGTGCTATATGAAAAAAAGTTATTATTGAGCAAACGGATGATGATAGAACGTGCTGAAGAGTAAGGAAAAATACTCTGTTTTGGGTTCTGTAAGTTTTCGAATTTTGCATTTGATAGTATAGATTGTTCTTGTGAGAACATGTGTCGTAATATTTGGAATATCACACACACAATTTAGTTTCAAAATAATTTAAGTAGATCTTTGAAACAATAGACAAAGTTCATAGGTTCACACATTCATCGTTTGGGATCTATTGATATCATAGACACCAGTTATTTTGTGGACACTATTTACAATTTGATGTTTTTAGAACACAAAGATTGCATTTTTACTGATGAGTTCAACTAACTAAATACAACAGCTGTATTCAGTTTTTTTTTTACTACACAATGGTTTCAGACTTTACATTGTTTCAGAATGTTTCACTACGTTTATATGTAGCACATTTGTCCATGGTTGGTTGGACCCTGACTTGTTGAAGTGAGATCTTTTTCTGGACTATGTAATTCATAAGGTGAGACAATCCTGTGTTTAGTGATCCTTTATTGGGAATTTAATTGAAGGAAGGTAGCCACAGTATCTGGGCCCAGTATTAGAAAGCATTTGTCTGCAAAGTTTCCTCTACCCTGCCAAATGCATGTACTAGTGTATTTCAGTGGCACTCTTCAGTGAGTATCACTTCTAGTTGCAGTGGTACTGTTGCCATTGTCCCCGAAGATCTTATTGTTGTTTGTAATAGACCTGAAACATATACACAGTAAAGAAGTGAAAACACATCAATGACTAAAATATAATAAGCAGGGCAAAAAAATGTGGCATAACTCTTTACGCTTATAGTAACAATTGGCTAACAGCATAAGAAACACGAGGATCTTGGAGCATTAACTGAAACAGAGATGCTGGTCTTGATAGATACAACTCTAATAAATAATAATAATTATAAATGTAGTAATAATAATTATTATAATAATAATAACTCTAATACATATCTAATATATCCGGAAGCCTAGAAAATAACTTACAAAAAAATAAAAATGTACCCGAATCTAGATAGAATAGCAGTCACAAAGACAATATTCTCAATCTTCACCCATGTCATTAGTACATATTCTGATAGAAGCTAGCAGGTAAGCAACAAATCATCTATTTATTCATTTAAGATCACTTTTATGGTGTGAACCGCCCCAAAAGACTAGCAGGGCACTTTACCTTGTGGTTAAAACCCAACAAAGGGTTGAATGCTTATTCATACAAGAAATAGCATTGCATGACAGATAAACAAAAGTTGGGAGTGAGCTAATCTTATTGTTCTCTCTTTTATTTAAAAAATTGGAATGCTTTTAATTTCTTCATAAAAGATATCAAAGATAAATATATTTGTTTGCTCTCAGATGGGTGTTTTCTAGGGCAGTATCCCAACAATAGCTGCCTTAACTGTCCATTTTGGTTGTATGTTTGCCTGGGAGACAAGTATTTTTTGAAAGTAGAGGCCTGCTTGCAGTGTGTTTCACACTCATCATGCATCGTTGTGTAAGATGACATACCTCTGAAGTTCTATTGGAATGTAAAATGTTTAATCCCTGTTGCAGAATTGGACAAATTTCCCAATGTACCCAATTCACAAAGATTAAAATGCGTCTCACTGCGCCCAAAAAAAGTTCTGGTATGAAGAAAAAGCAGAAGAAACTTCCCACTAAAACCTTTATGCAGGAAAAGCACACCAGCAAAAGTTGTTTAGTATGGTTTTACGTGTTTTCACCTTTTGTGTTAAAAATGTTGCTGAGTTCTTTAAGTTTCCACAACTTTGCACTGACAGGGTGATGCAGTGTCTTCCATTAGCATTTTGAGAATAAGAGAGAAGTGTTGCCAAGATCCAAAGCCTTGTACACGAAGATAAGCAGGGAATTTTGATAGACATTTCGATATGCAGGCAGTGAATGTTCCTGAAGAACAAGCTGAATTGATCACTCTCTAAAATTAGCGTGATTAATGTGTTGCTCTATAGGGTGCACTCATGGGGTAGTAGAGTCTATTTACTATTTTGCAGAATGCAATTAGCATAATGAATATAAAATGTCCTAGCTATCGTAAAGGACATTTTCAATTCTCTTAAGGACACGGAAGTGAGGATTATGCTTTTCTCTTTCTCATTTTACTACTCAGCAGCTTAAACAAAACATAAACTTCAAAAGAGTAAAATTCCCATGAATCTTTGTGTTGATAAAGTCAGCACATCAACCATATACACATAGCCTGGGGGGGGCGGAAAGATTGGGATGCTAAGGTAGGCATCCTTCAGATAGAGCTGCACCAAGTGGCGATACACCACCCAATGATTAAAATATTTCAAATTTATTACTGAACAGAATCCCTTGTCCTTCTTCTACACTGGAAAGATATTGCTTAGGAATCTCCTGAGGTGAAGAATAGAAGGAACAATCACCACTTTCTCCAGGGCTTCTTACACTTAGCTGTCCACTACCCGCTTTCCTTCCTGGGAAAACACCAATGATCTGTGATGGGATCGTTCATAGGGGATCCTGTAAAACTCTATGTGAAAACCGCTCACAGTTTTAAGCACCCCTGGGTCTCGTATTATGGCCATCCAATTCTGACTAAACCACTGCAATCTGCCTCCCACCCATGTAGGGAAGAAGGGATAGCGCCTAACAGTGGCGCCATCAGGTTTGTTGCTAGCTCCACAGAAGGTTCCTTTACTTCCCCAGCCTCTGCTGCACCCACGGGAGGAGTAGAATTCTCTGAAATTTCTGTCCCATTTTGCCCTTGTAGGTCCCCATCATTCAGGTGCAATGAGCTAAATACTCTTCCCTAACAATTACAGGAAAAGTTGATGAGTTGATTGCTGCAGACTTTATTTGTAATGTGGAGCAAGTTCTTTAAACACGCTTTTGAGTTCTCAGTAGGCCCAAAAAGTTCATCAAGACAATTTCCTCAAAGCATTCCTTTGTTGTTATTTAATTAATGTTTTGACAAATCTCCGATTTGATTCTTCCTCCAGCATATCTGGCAGATTTAGCCATGTTCCACATGTTACTCTAAAATTTTCTTTGTCTATTGCAGGATCTATTATAATGTCTCTAAGGATCAAGTCAATACGGATGAAAGATCCTTCTCGTTGAGATCATAACAGAAGATAAAAGGATTTTAAAACCAGTGTGTCACATGATGTTGGACTCACTTTGAGTTGAATCATTTCAGTGCATGGACGCTTTTTTCAGGCGCATTTATCAATAATATTGAAAGACTACTGAAATTGAAAAGAACTGAAAACACACACATGCACGGGGCACAATATAAATTATATTGCATGCAGTGTTGGTGCTACTTAGGGTAAGATGTACAGCGTGTCAAAGTGTGTTAAACCTCTAGTGCAATGCAGTATTGTTCTGGTTACCGAATATGTATGGGTTTTCCACTTTAAATACTTATTTATAATTATCCTCAGAACAATTCAAGATATACTTTGGACTGCCAAAGGTGTTACAATGCCCAACAAGTGGTAAATGGTCAGCTACTCAGATAAAAATAGCAGCAACATATATAAGCCTTTAATACCCCATGGGGTCAGTTTTTTATATTTTTTCCAAAACATCAACACCATTTGTTTGTTCAGACTGATTTAATTCAATTTACACTATTGATCATAGTGATAAAAAAACTGCTATCTAATAATTTCTGTAATGCATATGAGATTCTTGCAATAAGAGTGCCTTCTAGATTTGTTGGAACACGTGGCCCTGCTTTAATTATTTTAAAAGGAGGTCAAATTACCCCCTTGTTCAACCTCTTATTTAGTTGCCAGTTGCTGTGATACACGTGGTGCTCCTCTCAGACTCTGCAGCTCTACTATAACTTTGTATAGACCTTTATGAAGGCCCAGCCTACCACTTTGCTGCATAAGAATTTCCAATTTTATTAATCAAATATGGTCCTAAAATTGACAAAAGGCAAGACATTTTGTCTATCTGCCTTAATGACCAAATACATTAATGCGCAAAGTGAAAGAGCCTTTCCTGTAACCAAAAATGAAGAAAATTGGAGATGCAACACTCTAATATAAGTGGATAGGCTCTTGTGTTAGAATGTTGAGGATCATTAATTATGTTTATCAAAGCCTACTACAATCTGGAAAAGATTTAGATATCTCAATATATTGTTAGGCTGCACAAATGTCACAGTTTAACATTTTCCTAAAAACTACTTCAAGTTAATTGTAAGAAACCTGCTTGGTCAGCCTACTCATGCAGATGTTGCAAAATCGTTTTAAAAATAATTTTATGTTGTGCAACTAATAGTATAATCAGATCAAAGTCTAAATGATCATGTATTAATATTCTCTTAGGAATTAGAGCCAGTATTGCACCTTCCCACGAATTTCGAATTTCATACAAAAAACCTGTCACCAATAACATCGTTGGTAAAGCCTGCACACTTACATCACTTGTATTCCTGTAAATGGAAGTGTATGTCACCATTGACCAACCATCTGGCCACGGGCTACAGAATGGGTTCCATAAGAAATAGTATCCATTTTAAGTGGTTCAGTCGAATTACAGCAACAACCAGCTGTTTTGTGTTTATCCAGAGATAGTCTTGTGTGACCTCCCCAGATGTGTTCCACAATTATTCAGTTTCATGTTAATGTTATTCTTTACAAATTATCACTGCATGGATAGATCCCCCATCTTTAAAGTCCCTCAGTAGAAATGCCAGAATGAACTACTTTGTAAATGCATCGAGTACTATTCCTTGATTTAGGCTCACAATTTAATCCACAATTTTGTCTTCTTAAATTTAATTACATTTTATACATTTGCTTTCTTTAATTTCATGCATATGGCATTTTCTTCATTGACACACTTTGCAGAGGAAATTGTTTAACCTCTCCAGAATGTCTTTTCTAAACCACAGTGGGCAATCATTAACGTCTAATAGCTGAATGTTTTTTTTTCAAAATCTATTTTTTCTTTGTATACATGTAGTTTAACTATTCTCTAGTATCTTCTCTTATATTTACATTAATCTTCTTCATCTGGGTTTGTCTTCCTATTTTGAGTTCATTTCTCCAAAGTTGTACTTTCTTTCACTACAGATGTGTAACTATC
This sequence comes from Pleurodeles waltl, assembly GCF_031143425.1. Lineage (NCBI taxonomy): Eukaryota > Metazoa > Chordata > Amphibia > Caudata > Salamandridae > Pleurodeles > Pleurodeles waltl. The sequence continues at coordinate 300,689,097 of NC_090446.1, forward strand.
CTAACACTTTATTTCTGTCTCCATCCTCTTAGATAATTCTTTGTGAAACACAGTCCTTTCTGGGAGCCCACTATCTCAATAATGTTAAATGTTGGTTTTTAAGTATTATTTGCCTCTTGTGATTCCATTTTCTTGGTGAACCCCGAAACACATCTCAAAGGTGTGGCACGAGAGCTAAGACAAGTTTATTCATCAAGGACATCTGCACCCCTTGCAAATACGGAGGACATGGTGGGAATATCAATGGCATTTACATTATTCAACTTGAACAGATTCCTCTCTTTCAACATAATAGGTAGTCCATTTTTCCTCCGTTGTTCCGCACTGTCTGTTCAAAAGCCAGACGAGGAAGACCCTACAGTTCACTAGTAGTTCTCCCTTCAGAGGACCTCATTACTAAGTCCTTGTTATCTGCAGCTGTAACCCCGCCCTGCCTGATGGACTTACAATACCAGAAGTATCTTTTGGTGAGAGTGTCAGGGGAATGCGGACTTAAAATTGCTAGGATTATAAGTGGGACCATGAGGTTTTCCTTAAAAAAAATGGGGAAGTACAAGGAGAATCTATAATTCTGGTCCCAAATGGCCCTGTCATTCCTTCTTTCCACTATATTTCACCCGGAGACTCCCTTTTGAGAGATGGAGTCTTCAAGTGAATCACCACAGATCAGCAGAGTTTCTGTGGATCTTGTAATTCCCACCATGAGACAATAATGATGAAGAGTGTCCTTGACAAAAATGAGATTCCCGATGGATGAAGGGGGCCTTGTTGCTCCTGACTTTGAGCTTTATCATCTGGCTGCTCTACTACTGTTGGTAGCCGGGTGGCGAGCATTCTGTTGGGAGGGAATAGAGGCTGGTACCCATGGTGTACCCTCCTGAGTGTGAGATGTCCTAGATGCACTGTAGTGGGTGCAGATTTGTTTCACAAGGTCTTGTGTGCCTTCCTATTCTATAAAATGAGACTCAGTCCTCAGGACCATAAATAGGACCACTGACTGTGAAAGTACCTCTTACCCGGACGGTTTGTTTATTGGATCACTTCCCAAGAACTACGACCCATTTCGACTAGATTTGCAGGCGTGGTACTAATCCAGACCAGGAGACAACAGGCAATGAGATGGAAGAGTCATGGGTGCATGACTTCTAAAAGCGAAGGGAATTGGGAATGAGTGGACTGCAACAGTGTGACACTTAATTCACAGGAACGCCAGGGATTGCAACAACCCCATAGCACACTAGAGGTGAGATCTTTAGAGCTTGCCATGTCTATAGACATATCACAACAGCTGAACCCTCCATTGGCTGATGGGGAACAACCGGACAGGTAGAAGCTGGGACCTATAGACACGAGGTGTCTAAATTTCTACCACCTTACCTGTTACAAGCAAATCTACACTGTTGTGATGATGGCTTTCTTATCCTGAGGGCACACATCTCCGGTAAAGGTCCACACTCTGACAGCCACCTTTGTTATATTTCAATTTCAATTTTTGTTTTTCTTTTCATAGGTCTGATGTGTGAGATCTCAGCACGGACAGATCCGACCCCTTAGAGCACTGGCTTAAGAAGATGACGTTGTGCTTATTCCTGTATTCCTACCTGGATACGTACGTCTGTCCCACTGCCCTGTTTGTCGATGTGTCGAATATTAGAGGCCTAACCCTCCTGGTGTCACAGAAGCCCATTGAGACCGTCTGGTTTGTTGTGTGTCGATTAAGATAATAAAAAAATATTTTAAAAATTAGACAATAATGATGTACCTAGGGACTATTTATCAGGCAACTCCAAATGCTCATCTAGTTCGAGCGCAATATTGAATTTAAACTCATACTAACAGGTAGTCCGTGAACATCACTAAAAACGTGTCTAACCACAGTATCCTGAAAACTAACTATAGCCTCTAACAAGGGCATGCTTTCTTAAAACCAGTGGGATAGATTTGGGAACAGGAGGATTCGATCTACAAGTGTGTATGGTTTTGTAAATGGTGATGATCGAATATGAAACAAATCAGTCTCAGACTCATCAAATGGGATCCTGTTTATTGCAATGCATGGGGCCTCCGTGCTCAGACTCCTTCCACGTCTCACCCAGCTTCCTGGCACTCAACCTATTGTATTGTTGAATGTATAGATCACTTCATAATTGTGACAATCGTGCAAAATGCTTCAATTCACATCTGCTTCTTGGCACCCTTTCAGAGTGCATGGCTGGCAGGTTGTGGGGTATATGGGCCAATAAGGGTGCAGCATAGTCATAGCGTAGATATGGTTGCACATATGAGTACCTACCACCTTATTAAAAGTGGTTTGCATCATATAATTTAGTGAATGTAAAGAGACTGTTTTTAAGCACTATCCAAGGAATTGTGATGTTTGTCTATTATTCTTATTCCAGATGAAAACAACTACCAGATATTAGCCATCTGAACAGAAAAAGAGCTTCTGCCAGTGCAAGACTTTTTGAAGGTCAAGAGTGGGGCCAACCTAGACATCCTCTATTTTTTATATCATCAAACCCAAATGAATAGCAGAAAGTAATGTATACTAGAAAAAAGAAAGGGACACATAGGAAAAGAAAGCTACCTACTGATGTTGACAGCAAGTGGGATCAAGGTGCACATGTGCAAGTTGTTTCACAAACTAGTTACGGTAGTTAAAAAAGAATCATACAGTGTGTTCCATTGTTGGAAAATGGGTTACTGGTAAGGGCAGGTAGGTACCTACACCTAGCAACAAGCCACTAACCTCCACCTGGGTACAGTTAGGTCTCAGTAAATTAATCCCAGCTCAACCCTTGGTAGCTTGGCAACAAGCGTCAAGGCTTAACTTAGGAGACAAAGTGTAAAGCATTCAAATATCACAAAACAGTAATTAAATAAAACACAGGAAACAGTTTAAAAATCCAAAACCAATTTATAAAAATAGTTTATATTTTTATCTTTAAAATGACACAAAAACGATTAAAATCGGTTCAGGGGAACCGGAGATATGATTTTTTAAAGAATTATTACTTTTCTAGCGCTTAGAAACAAAAAGCGCCAATCGGGTCATCTGGTTGCACCTCGACCGGGGCAAAGTCAAACTTTCAGGCCGACCGCGATGGAGCCCTGCTCGGCTACAGGTCGCGGGAGGCCTCGGTTAAAAAGTTACCTTCTGACTTAGTCTTTATTTTGACGTTTTTCTTCACCGGGACGAACCTGCCAGTTGAATCCGACCTCCTGGAGCCCTTGTCCGGATACGCGATGTGGGTTTCCTCGGTGGAGACTTTTACCTTCGGACTTAGTCGTTTTTTCGAGATGAAAATCCTTCGACCGGGGTAAACCTGGATCTTGATCCGACGTCCATGGAGCCCTTCTCGGATACGATGGCTGGGAGGTCCCGGTCAACTTTTTACCTTCGGACTTAGTCTCTTTTTTGGATGTTTTTCTTTACCGGGACGAACCACGAAGTCAGGCCGGGTCGCGGTTGAGGCAAGCCGGCTAGAATTTCCGCGGCGGGTCGGTCCCTCTCTGGAGCTTTTTTCCAAAAATTCTCAAATCTTTTCCAAACTTCTGGGGCTTCACCCAGATGTTCTTTTAAGGTTCTTTTGGGGTCCACAGCTCACCCCAAGGGTCCAGAAGTTCTGTGATGGTCCTTGGGGGGTACGGACTTCAACTCCCAGAATGCACCTGGCGCAAACTCCTTTTTGGCCACTGGACAGTGGTCAGCTGGTCGCTTTCTTCAGGAGTTGGTGCAGGGGACTCTGGTTAGCAATTTTTCACCTGTAGCAAACAGGGAGTCCCTCCTTGAACCAGTTGAAGCCAGGCAAAGTCCTTCTTGTGGTGAAGCCCAAGTGTGCAGCTGGTGCAGTCCTTCTGAGTGCAGGTTCCAGGTGCAGGCCAGGGGTCCAGCAGGGCAGTCCTTCTTCTCCTTAAGTTCTTTCTTCTTGAAATTTGGTGGGGATCTGAGGTGTGGGGGCAGGTCTGCCAGTTTTATCCTTGCTCCTGGGTGAAAAGCAGGGGGGTCCTGATCCTCCAATCAGGTACAGGGTCGTCCCCCTGTGATGACCACTTCCTGGGAAGTGTGGCAAAAATCCATCCCAAAAGGCAACAGTCTCTAAAAATCCAACATGGCTGAATCTGATTTTTGGAGGTTACATCTGGCTGAGCCCACCCACTGGTGTGGCTAAAAATCATAAATACACCCCTCTCCTGCCCTCTCCTAATCTAATCAAGGGGGCACCTAATTGTCTGGGGTTGCAGGATGTGGGGGTGTTGCTGGGTGCTGCAAATGTCCTTCTCTGCCTTTGAAGACCAGTTTGGCAGCCCTCCCCCTTCCTGCCTCACCATCTGCTGAGGGGAGATTCTCTCCCCCAAGCACATTCCTTTGTGTGAAGCCAGGCCACTTCACACCTCATCAAGGCAGCCTGGCAGAAGCTGCTGCAGGCTGGCCAATCAGAGCACAGCAGCAAAAACAATGCAGAGCTGAAATTGGCAACTTTTTAGGTAAAGTCTAAACTTTTTACCTGGACAAGTTATATTAAATCCAACAACTGGAAGTTGTGGGATTTATTACAACAATCAATTTGATACCAAATTCTTGGTATGTAACATTTAAGGAGACTTTAAAATGTAAAATAAAGCCTGCCCATTCTAGCCTATGAAGGCCATTTACTTCAATGAGGGAAAAACGAATTTGGCTGTTTTTACCTCACCAGGGCTTATAAATCTATTTTTATAAAGTCCCTGCTTATAGTTACATGACACCCAGCCCTAGGGGCACATAGGGGGGCACCTTAGGGGTGACTTATATGTAAAAATAAGGTAGTTTAAGACTTTGGAAGTACCTTTAATTCCAAAGTCGAATTTGCATATAACTTTAATTTAAAAGCAGCCAGCAAGGCAGGCTTGCTTTTAAAATGACACTGGGCACCTCAGCAGTGCACCTAGGTGTGCACCACCTATGCTGTGGTCCCTAAACCTACATGCCATACCATATACTAGGGACTTATAGGTAGGTTGACTTATCCAATGATAATTCGCCTAATTTGCATATCCATTTTACACAGAGCACAGGCCCTGGGACTGGTTAGCAGTACCCAGGGCACCATCAAAGTCAGGAAAACACCAGCAAAAAGAGGAAAATGGGGGCAAAAAGTTATGGGGCCTCTGCAATCAGCCCTGTTTTCTCACATCCATCAATTATCATTTTGAATTGAGGTTTTAGAATTGGGACTTGCAGAAAGCGTTATTCCTATTTTACCAAGCAGAGACTGCATGCATTTTCAGAAGATGAAGTGCCTACATGGTGTTTCTTTCTATTTTGTTTCCTAGGGATGGTGTCTGTACTTGTTTGTGAGTATTTTTAAGGACCATCTATTAAGTACTGTTGCTCGCCATTTGATGTTATGATTTCTTTGAAGCCTAGTTTCTCGGCACATAAAGCACCGTGTGAACCCTAAGGCTTGCTCTTATCAAGGTCAATGTTTGAATGGTTGATATCCTCTTGAACGGAAAGTTGCAGGAGTCTTTTTTGAACCATCATTGCTTGACTTTTCTTTTGCAGTGATGACAAGAATCTTTTTGAACTTGACTTTGAAACTGATGAAGTACCTCTCAAAGTAACCAGTATTGGTTCCAAAGGGGTGCTTAAATGCCAGTCGCCTAGGCACTTGTGAGACAGTGTGCTAACATTCCTTTGAGGATTTGGTTATTGTAACACAGGCCATGTATTAAATTGGTTGAGATCTGTGGCTTACCGTCTGCCAATCCTAGTACTAACTTAATATGTATTTGTCATTACCGACCCATTTCTCCAGGTTTTCAGATTGTCTTGGTATTTACAAACCCGTTTTCCTGGCATTCAGCACATCTGTCATGAACACTGATTCACCAAGATGCTGAACAACAATATCAAAGTTTTAATATTGACCTCCATTTATACCAACTCTATTATATTGACTACCTGTATATTGTCAGGGTATGTAAATGTTGAGTGTGAGTAGCAATTTCTCTATATAAACTTAAGTAACTTCCTTACATATGCATATCATGACAATATGTTAGTAGGCGACATTGTGGAGTTGATATATGCGCAGGACAATATTAGTGACCTGGATATTATGACATGAAACATCCCCCAAAATACCAAGGATAGCAGAGGCAGCGTCATGAAGCCTCTGAATCTGATGACATCGCAGCTTCTCAGTTTTGTTTCCTGTTTGCAGCTGAGAAAAAAACAGGAAGGGACAGGTAAGATGAGCCCTGCTTACTTCCGGTTTGTGCCACTGTTTTCACTTCTCCTCAGATGCAAGAGCAGAATCAGGAGTAGCAAAAGGAAGGCAAAACAGGGAAAATAACTACAACTCCTGGTTGCCTCAAATTGGCAGCCAGATCCTTTTCCTAATGCTTGCACTTGTAATTTTAGACATTTTAAATGCAAGTAGATATTTTGGTGAGGCAGGCCTCCCCTCTATGCTGCTTGCATTTTTACTAGGCCTAAAAGATGCCTGGAGGGAATTAGACTGGGTTGATCCTTCTTAGCCTGATATACCTCGGGGCAAAGGTCACACAGTGACTTATTTTCCCTGTTCATTTAGACTTTTTGTGGAGTACTCGATTGGCTCCCTGTATCTGATGGCATAACGTTCATCATTCTGCATCATCTAGGTGGCCCTCACTTCTGCACCCAACGGTACTAAGCAACCCAGATTAAGACCCCAGGAGGAACATGCAACATGGGCATGTGAAAAAGTTAAGATGAGATGTCAGGCCTTCTGCTATCACCCAAGAGTCTGATATTCCATACCAGTTTGGATCTTACAGACTCCACGCCTCGTTGCCTTTCAGAAATAGCTGAACGCTCATCTCTTTGTTTTCAGTGTACCAAGGGCACCAGTCCCACCAGACTAGATCTCGCATAACTCCTGACTCACCCTTAATCTTTGCTACAACCTCCATTATTGTAGTTCATGTGCCTCACTTCGTCCTTTTCTGTAAACCCACCACTCTTCTAAGGAGTAAATACTGCTCCCTATCTCCACCTAATTCTTACCCTTTCCTGATGTAATCACAGACCCTGCCCAATCCATCTTTGCAAGAGTAATCCTCAGTGCGCTCCATCCCATATGTTTTAGTCAGCACCTACCATCGACCTATTTCCTGCCTTCCTGTGTAACCTTATTCTCTTACATCACTCCTTGCTCAGCAGTAACTAAGATTTCAATAAATAAATTACTAATGCCCTCTCTTCGAGTGGCACGGTCTACGGGGCAATTTTTAACGCACTTAATAAATAATGATACTGTGGAGCACGTTATTTATTGGCTGTGTTAAATAGCATCTATTGCGGCTTTTTCTCCTAAATGGTTCATAACAAGAATATGTTGGTGCTTACAGCACCGAAATGTACATATCCCAATAATTACAGGGATATTTTTCTGCATTTGAATTCTGACAGAATTAACCTGCCAAAATTTAACGGGGATGAGATTTTTTTATCACTCCAACATACACCAGTTGCAATAAAACATGCAAACCTCATATTTCTGAATATACGATAACAAGAGCTACCGCACATATGGGTAATTATCAGCCAAATCGTGATGAGCACCTCAGAGTTGTCACACGAGTTTATTCTCCAGCATTTCAATTCCAAATGAACATAGGAGAAAATCTATGGGTTACCTGCATACTTGATAATGTACACTTAGAGAATGTCTCATATAGCACCCTAGACTCAGGCCTGTTCTATCTGCAATTTACTGAAAATGCAGCAGAGCTCCGAGGATAGAAAAACAAGCATTGGCAAAGCCAACAGGTCTGACCTACGCAAGAGCTATTGGCTTTGTGAATGTGTTTTAACCATGTTGTACACCAGTGTGGCTGCTGTTCAGCATGGCCAAAAGATAACGGTGTAGAGGAAAGTGACATTGAGTGGAGTGTTTTAGAGTGGAGTGTTGTGGAGTGTCATGGAAGGGTGCAGAGTGTTGCGGAGTGGCATAGAGTGGAGTAGAGTCTTGTGCAGTGGTGTAGAGTGGCATTGAGTGGAATGGCGTAGTGTATCATGGACTAGTGTCGAGAGTTGTGAAGTGAGTAGAGTGGAGTAGAGTGCAAGGGCACAGAGTGGCTGGCACAGAGTGGAGTAGAATGCCTTATGTTGGAGTTGCATAGAGTAGAGTTAGGTGTCATAGAGTAAGCAGAGTGTCATAGAATGGACTGGCATAGAGTGGAGTACAGTGGAGTAAGGTTGCTTGAAGTGGCATGGAGGGACTTGCGTACAGAGGAGTAGAGTGTTATGGTGTAGAGGATAGTGGAGTAGCATAGAGTTTTGTGGAATGGTATAGAGTGTTGTGGAGTGGCGTAGAGTGGAGTAGAGTAGCGTGGAGTGTTGTGGAGTGGCAGAGAGTGGAGTCGCATGGAGTGCTGTGGAGGGAGTAGAGTGAAGTGGAATAGAGTAGAAAAGCCTAGAGGGGAGGGGAAGGGAGTAGAGTGTCATACAGTGGAGTGGTGTAGTGTGGAATAGTGTGACGTAGAGTGGAGTAGAGTGGCATAGTATGGAGTGGCGTAGAGTCGAGTAGAGTGTCATACAGTGGAGTGGAATAGAGTTTTGTGAAGAGTTGTGGAGGTAGTAAAGTGTTGTAGAGTGGCATAGAGTGCATGGGCATGGATTGGAGGTGCATAGAGTGGAGTAGAGTGTTTTGGAGTGGCATAGAGTGTCAGAGTGGAGAGGCCTTGCGTGGAGTAGAGGGTCATAGAGTGGAGTGGAGTGGAAAGGAGTGGCGTACATTGGAGCAAACTGGCATGAAGTGGCATAGAGGAAGTTGTGAGGAGTGGAGTAGAGTGGCAATGAGTGCAGCAGTTTGTAGTAGAGTGGAGAGGCATAGAGGACAGTATAATGTCAAAGAGTGGGGTGGCATAGAGTGGAGTGTCGTAGAGTGGTTTGATATGATTATTATTATTATTATTATTATTATTATTATTATTATTATTATTATTATTATTATTATTATTATTATTATATGATTTGTGGAGCACATGGCTACCCAAACAGGGTTTCCCTGCCCTAAGAATTATAGGTATACCATCAGAATCTTAACATAAATGCATAATTCAAATGAGGCATGTCTTTAAAAGCTTTCAGAAGACCACAAAATAATTGCTCAATCTCAAAGCAGCAGTCACAATCCACATTGCGGGAGCTAACTAGGAGAAAGACGTACCAACTTGGTGGGTTCTCCTCCCTCTGGGAACTGTAAAAAGATTGTTACTGAATGATTGAAGAAGTTAACTGTGCTAGTAGGGTACCACCTGAAATCTAAGATATAGAGGCCATAAACTGACAAAGCCTTATGCATGGAATGCATAGCTTTGAAGTGGATACCCTTTACAATTGGAAGCCAAGGCAGATCTTGGAAGAGATTGAAGGCAAACGAATATTTAGGCAGGTGAAATAATAGTCTAGTAGCCACATTTTAAACTAACTGGAGCCGTTTGAGTGGACCCTTAGAGGTCCCTAAATAGAGCATGTTACCGTATTCTAACCTGGAAATAATCAATGCTTGAATTACTGTTTTTTGGGCAGAGACAGGTAAAAGCCAGAGAATTGTTTCAGCAGTCTCAGAATGCCAAAGCAGGTGGAGGCTACTGTGGTGATTTGGCAGTTCATTGAGAGCTTTTCATCAAGCCAGAATCCTAGGTTCTTAGCTATGGAGACTAGAATTGGAGGGACCGAAGGACTCTGGGCCAAAGATATGGACCCCAATGATGGGGTTGGTTACCTACCAGCAGAACATCAGTCTTAACCCTATTCAATTTAAGGTAGTTGTTATTCATCCACTGAGCCATTTTCGTGAGGCAGATATTCAGAGCATCAGAGCTCCTTGGGTGATAGAGACAATAATCTGAGTGTCATCTGCACAGGAAAACTGTAAGACCGCAGCTTTCCACTATGTTCACCAATGGTCAAACTTAAATGTTGCATATGATAGGGCTAAGGGTCGGAGCTTGCGGTACGGCAGACATTAAGGGAAGGGGATTAGATTTTTGGGATTTGGTAAAGACCTGAGAAGAGTGATCTTGTAAGTTAGAACTGATCCAGAACAAGGCTCAGCCATGAACACTGATGTCTTCCAGTCTCAGAAGCAGTAATTTATGGGATACAGTATCAAATGCGGCACTCAGGTCAATTAAAATCAAAGCAGCAGAACCACTCTTATCCAGATGGAGTCTAATCTGTTCTGTGACTCCAAGTAGATCAGTCTCTGTACTGTGACCCGACCTGAATCCAGATTGAGATGGATGGAGGGGGCCATTAGATTCAGTGAATGTAGAGATTTGTTCGTTCACATTTTTCTCACGGCTTTTAGCAAATATTAGTAGGAGCGAGACTTGCCTTTAATTGGACCAATTAAGTGGATCAAGATTTGGTTTCTTAAAGGCATTACCATTGCTTGCTTCCATGCGTTGGGAATTCGACTTTCTACTGCAGAACACATAGGGCCTGCAGAATTTGAACATTGTTTATACTATACAGCTGAAATTCTGCCACTAATAGCAGACACTGCACTTAATTCACACAGGTTTTTGATTTTCTTAGGTACACAGAGGAAAATGTGGGTGGCTGTATCATTTGCGGGAGGCAGACAACAGGTATTTCTTAAACAGTTTCATAACTAATGTGGGTATTTCTGCTAGCAGCATGCCAGTTGAAAGGGTGCCCCTGAATTGCAGTGACTGTCTGAGGCATTCTTTTTAGGAAGTACTCTTCTGAGAATAGGAACCATGAATTACTACAAGGTATAGCTATACCTTTGTGTAGAGGGCCTTATGTAGCACAGATGGGGAAATGTGTTACCACTTTCCACAGTGTCCCTCACACTTCAAAAACATTTTAGGCATTTCTATTATGTTTAAAAATATTCATAGTAAGACTGACGTGAAGTACCAGGTGTCCAAGAAAAAACAAAATGGCCCATTTTGAAACTTTAACGGAGGACTCCTTGACCTCAGCTGATTGTCAACACTATGGCCCTCATTCCAACCCTGGCGGTCTCTGACCGCCAGGGCGGAGGGCAGCGGAAGCACCGCCAACAGGCTGGCGGTGCTTCCAGGGCTATTCTGACCGCGGCGGTAAAGCCGCGGTCAGAAAAGGGGAACTGGCGGTTTCCCGCCGGTTTTCCCCTGGCCCAGGGAATCCTCCATGGCAGCGCTGCTTGCCGCGCCGCCATGGGGATTCCGAACACCTTCCCGCCAGCCTGTTTCTGGCGGTTTTCACTGCCAGAACCAGGATGACGGGAACGGGTGTCGTGGGGCCCCCTAATAGGGCCCCATACAGATTTTCACTGTCTGCTTTGCACCCGTCGCACCCCTGCAACTCCGCCGGCTCCATTCGGAGCCGGCTTCCTCGTTGCAGGGGCTTTCCCGCTGGGCCGGCGGGCGGCCTTTTGGCGGTCGCCCGCCGGCCCAGCGGGAAAGCCAGAATGACCGCCGCGGTCTTTTGACCGCGGAGCGGCCAAATGGCGGTAACCGCATGGCGGGCGGCGGTAGTCAGAATGACAGCCTATGTAATGAAAGGATTGCAACAGCCCTTGTCATTGCAGTACTTAAACAGATGTCCTTGCTACTGGTCTGAATGGTGTTAAGCAACACACATAGTATCAATAGAAAGAACCCTCAACACCCATTTGAGGGAGGTAATGGAAGAATGAACAAGTACGTTTCAAGACCTCTCCGTGAGTAACATGGGATAGATGGCAAACCTTACTGTCCAAGCTACTACCTTGAGTTTACTAAGGCATGGAGGAGGAGGAAAAGGATCTAAAGGACATCCAGATTTGATGGAACTAAGAAGGTGGTTAATGTAAAAAGTCCACAGGCCGGAAACTGCCAAGAGTGGAGGAGGAAACTGGAGCAGGAGTAGTCCACCTCAACCCTTTGCGGAGAGTTAAGAGTGTGCCTCATAAGAGGAGCACATGCTTAATGTCGTTTTTCCAATATCTCTACTCTAGATGTTGGCTCCACAGTCCTGCTAGCTTTGCTAGCTTGGTCTGACCATTTTTTAGTCACTTTCAGATTAAAGATGCCTTCTTCTCGGGCTCCTCAATAACAGAAGCCATTCTTCTATTGCCCTTGGCCTGCGATTCCTCTTTAAACAAGGTCTGTTCTCAAATAGTGCTTAAACAACAGGTTGACGCTGAATCAGCCATTTCTTCCTTTAATTTAAATCTCAAGACTACTCTTGGTGATTTAATACCTCTGTGAGTGAGCAAAAAAAGGACATCTGCCTCCGTGCTACGGTTTTCTGCTTCATTAAAGGCCGAAAAACAACAGTTTGGAGCCCTAGAAAGGAAATGCCAATTCAACTTCTTGGAGAAAGACAAACTTACGTCCAAAGGGCTCTCAAACAGTTCAGAAAAAATATAAATAAAGTTAAAGTTTCTTTATTTGCTAAAAAAATAAACGAAGCCGATAATACTCCTCATGCAAACTTTAAAATGGTTAATTCCTTGTTAAATCCTTCAGTACGTAACATAGCTATACTTGTTTCACAAGACTTCATTGATAACTTATCTGGCTTTTTCATGACACGGTATCTAACATTTACTCTAAATTTTCAAACTCCAAAGATACCCCACTGGTCACTCTTGAACCTACTTCCTGTAATGTAAACAGTTGTATTTCCTCCTGTAAAAATATGTCCCTGGAGGTCTCAAAGAGTCCGATTCTAAATGGTCACTCTGGATCTTTGCCCTCTGCCTACAAGCTGGAGGGGGGTGTTGGTCCTTCCACGCTTAAAAAAACCTAAACAGGACTTCTCCTGTCCTGCTAGCTACAGGCCAATCTCTCATCTTCCTGCGTTTGGGAAGTTGCTGGAATCTGCAGTTAATCGTCAAATTATGATTTATTTTTTTAGGAAACCAATGTGCTACATCCCTCGAAACCAGGGTTCAGAATCGGATTAAGTACAGAGATGGCTTTCCTAGAGGGACACAGTTTTTTAAACCCCGCCTTGGCTTGGGCACAAACAGCATGGTTATTCTGCTGGATTTATCAGCAGCTTTTGACATGGTGTCACATGACATTCTCCTGCAAAGACTGGAAATGGCAGGAATTGTTGGGTCAGTGCGAGATTGCGTTAAATCCTTCCTCTCCAAACGCAAGCAAGCAGTCTACTGCATCATATGTGGTGTATCACAGGGCTCAGCATTGAGTCTGTGTCTATTAATATCCATGTGGCCCCTTGCTGCTGCTGTTGTTGATGAAATAGGGCTTAAATGAGATGTCTTATGCCGACAAAACCCAGCTGATGTTTGCTTGACCTTGACACCTCGATTTCAGTCAATTTTTAGGATTGTCAATCTGCAGTTGTAGATTGGATGCATAAAGCTGTCTTTGTCTCAACATTAAACAATCAGAAATCTTGATATTTAATTCCTCATCCACTCCAGATTTTACCCACCTGTGGCCTTCTGAACTGGAACATTTCCCCATTCCTTCGACTTCTGCAAAAAATCTGAGTCTCTAGTTAGACAATGCTCTATCCTTTAAAACTTTTGCTAATGCTACTACAGTAGTCTGTTTCGTCCTACTGAAAACTCTAATAAAGACCCACAAATTCTTGCCAGAACACTACAAAAGATCACTGTTCAATTATTGATCACGTCTAGACTTGACTATGCCAATGTGCTGCTTCTGCGGTCTCTCCAAGCTTTAATAAACAGATAGCAATGGGTCCAGAATGCGTCAGTATGATTAGGGTTGAACATTGCTAAAAGACAATCTATTTGTAATGGCTTAAGAAGCCTACATTGGCTGCCTGTTGGGCAAAGAATACAGTTCGAAGCTCTGTTAATAACGTTTAGGGCCACACAATGGAGAGGCCCAAAATACATCTGTGATAAAATCAAAAGATATCTTCCCTACAGAGCTTAACGCTCAACCAACTATGATCTACAAGATCAGAAAAGGTGGGTGTTCCTTATCTTTTTTGGCTCAGAAGGCTTGGAACCTGTCACCTGAGCACATTAGATGTGCCACTTCAGAGAACCCGTTTAAGAGCCTTCTGAAGACCCACCTCTTCAGAGAGCTCTAATGTCAGCGGATCCTTCTTTCAGTCTACTTCACTTAAATGTGCCCTTTGTCACTTAGCGCCAGGATGCTCCTTTTGGGTCAGCTGTATTGGCGCTTTACAAATCTAGTTTATTCATTCACACATACATGAGTAGGGGCATTATTTTTTAGGGGAACATCTACAGCTCTAAAATACTCCACCAAAGAGGAAACCATTTTACTGTTAGGATTACCAAAATGAATACTAAAATAGCCTACCACAATAAAGTTAGAATATCTCTTAATGAAAGGGGAGAGGGCATCTGGTACCCAGGAGCACCTGCTGCTTGCAGGTCCAGGAGGGCAATAAATCAATGCCCCCGACAAAGTAAAATTGTTAAATAGACACAGAGAAAACACCATAGATTCACAGTCAGTGATGGAAAGATTATGATTTTGCAGTGGTAGTGGGCTTTAAAACCAATCACATTTCCAACATCTTTCCTTTCCGGGCAATCCAATCTAATCATACAATGGAAGTAGATGGTGTTGGAAGTATTGCAGTAGAGACATCATTGAGGCGGCATTCAGAGTGTTGTCCATTAAGAAATTAAATATTTGTAGTTGATGTTTGACTAAGGAACAGAAATTAGTGTTAAAAAAGAAAAAGAAGGCAGTTTAAATTTTTGCCAGTTTAAAGTCTTTGGGGACTGAACAATGAGGGGAGACTATGTGAAGGGTGGGCACTTTATTATTAAGTGCTGAAGTATCATCCTGAGCAGTAAACTTAAAATCACAATTAGGACACATTAACGTATTAGTGGTCAAATCTACAACAGAGAGGCATATCATGGGTCATTTCAGGGAGAGATGTGCTAAGTTGGGTATCAGAGTAGATATTGCTGGGTGAAGTAAAAGATCCAGTGTTCCTTGGCCCTGGTCCTGTTAGTGTGCAGACGCAGATGGACTTAACATTGGTTCACCTTCATACCAGGGCTGCGTTCAAAAGGGCCTGAGCCTGGAAGAGGAGAAAGAGCTTGCAACCACTAGAGCGCTAACCGTTCTCAAAAGCGGGCCAAACAAAATGGCTATTGTGCTTGTCCCATTTACAAGAAATCTCAGCACGAAAGTCTTTTTAAAATCCCTCTTCCCCACACACAGATTCAATAAAAGACAATATTTAAGATATATAGATTTGCAAAAAAGCGATGTGCAAATGTGCAAAAAGTGATAAGGAGCACCTCAGAAAACTGATTCTGCCCATGCCACGGCCATGTTTAAATAGCCAAGGCCAGGAAAAAGAGAAAGTGCCTGTAACCACTGGAGCACTAATAGCTTTCACAGACAGGCCAAGCAAAATGGCCCCCATGCTTGCCCCATCTGATAGATGCAGAGCAGTAGCACTAAAGGAAAACTCAGCATGAAGGCGATTTTAAAATTCCCCATTGCCATAAACAGATTCAATAAAATACAGTAATTTCAATATATGGATGTGCAAAAAAATTATGTGCAAATAGTCGTCTGAGTACCTCAGAATACCAATCCCGCCCGTGCCACGACCATGTTTCAATAGGCCTGGACCAGGAACAGGAGAAACAGCCTGCAACCACTAAAGCGCTAACCGCTCTCAAAGGTGGGCTAAACAAAAGAGCCACCATGCTTGCCCCATCTAACAGGTGCAGAGCAGAAGAACCAAAAGATAAAACTCACCAGGAAAGTCTTTTTAAAATCCTCCCATCTGCACAAACTGTTTCAATAAAATACAGTAATTAAAATATACAGATGTGCAAAAATGAAATTTGCAAATGTGCAAAATGTCATCAGGAGTAACTCGGAATACTGACATGGAGTGGAGAGTCGAAGAGTGCAGAGGCATAGAGGAGAGTGGAGTAATATGTTGTAGAGTGGAATGGCCTGTTATTGAGTGGCGTGTTGTAGAGTGTCTTAGAATGGAAGGGCGGCAATGGGAGTACTGTAGAGTGGAGTGGCATGTCGTAGAGTGGATTAGCATGTCATGGCGTCGAGTGGTGACATGTCGTACAGTGGCGTACAGTGGAGTCACGTACAGTGGAGTGGAGTGGAGTGATGTATAGTGGATTGACATGTCATACAGTGGCATACAGTGGAGTGGCATAGAGCGGAGTGGCGTGGAGTGTCGTAGAGTGGAGAGTGATAGAGTAGAGTGGTGTGGACTGGAATGGCGTGTCATTGAGTGGCATAGAGTGGCATATAATGGGGGTATAGAGTGGGGTAGAGTGTTGTTGAGTGAAGTGGTGTAGAGTGGAGTGGCGCAGTGTCAAGTATGCATGGCGTGGTAGACAACTGCCATTGCAGAAACACAATTTTAATTGGAATTGCCATTACATTTTCAGAGACGTACAGTACATACAGTTTTACTGGGAAAAGTATACAGAGCACAAAAATAATGTATGTCATCAGCTAGTGTGTTCATTTGTTTTGATCATGTAAAAAAAATTGATCCCACCACACTTCATCATTACAAACAAATGTGTTTAATTTGTGCTTTCCCAATTCAAAGTGTTCTAAAATAGCTGCTCCGCTCATTTACAGGCTTTTAACTTGTGTTGTGTGCAAGAAAAAAGGCTTTTCTTTCATAGGAAGATTGTCGCATAAATCCTCTGTTTGAAGTCAGAGAAAGAAAAGTAAACACCATGCTCCCTGGAAGACAGAACCTGACATTTGTCTTCTGTCTCTGACTGCATAGCAAATATGACATGATAAGAACAAGATTTAAAGGCCCTTTTACAATAAGCAAGCACTCCTGGAAGAATACAGTAAATAACCTATGCTCCACAGAAAGGACAAACTCAAGCTGGACACATAAAACAAACAAAAACCAGCAAATAGAACGCAAGCAAACGTGAGTTACAATTCACTAAGTTAATGGGAAGCAATGGGTGAATGCATTCCCGTTGAAGCTTTCAGAATGCCCTCAAGATGTCATAAGCAAGCCAGACAGCTGCACTGTATGTTAGGCTTCCACCTAAAAACACACCTCCTTTTTCACTTGCTAATGTGATATCCCAAAAAATATATAATCTCTTTGTTACAGCACTTACTTGCCTTCATGTGGAGGAGAAAGGCCATTAAGTCACTATAACCAGCTAACCTATGTGTTACACAGTAGAGTTGTTCCAGTGGAGTAACAAAGACCCCCGCAGCCCCTGTGGTGTGAGGGGGCCCCACAAGCTCCACCGCCCCACCCCCCCTCAGCGCAGCACCGTGGCCTGAGTTGCCTTGAGGGAGCCCGGAGAGGAGCCACTCCCTGTTCTTTGCAAGAGGGCCCATCCAGTTGTATTACACCACTGAATCGTTACTATGACACTCGACTTGCTAGGATGTGGAGCACAGGCTCATGCAGTGGGTTTTTTAACATGCTGGTTCAGCTGTGGATTACAATGTCCCTGTAATTCTAGATGGGGCTGGTAACAGAGTTACTTGTCCCATTGGGAACTGTAAGAGCAGTGCTTAATTTGTCCTTGTTGTTTCCGGTGCCCAGTTATTTTTGAGGGCCAGGGCTTATTCTTCAGCCTCAAGCATTTGCTGCGAGCAAAAGACGCATATGGGAAAGACAGAGGATGGGAAAAACGAAAAAGCATCACAAAGGGAGAAAGTAGAAAGCTGCCAGAGTGAGCTGAAGGGGCAGGGACTGGCTTTATATGGATTTAAGAGGCCGGAGATGGCTTCAGGATTACGCCGCATCAGTAGTCCGTGTTCACACATTTAAATACAGCAGCCAAGTGTTTAAGAGGAGAGCTTTGGGCACCGGAACCTTTTAATTTACAAATTAAGCACTGTGTAAGAGTCACACGTAACTGAGACCTCCAGCTGCTGGAAGCAGTCAAAATCTTCACAGGAAATAACTGGAGGGATTAGACCCAGATTGATTGCTTGTTTTTTCAGGAAATACCCGGTATGAGTAATTCTGGGTGGCAGTGAAAAAGGAGCTAGTTCCGTGCCCCCCATAATACAGCCTTAAGGCGCTTATTATGATCACAACTAGAAACAGACCCTCTTTCCCTTGGTTTCTTTGTTCAATTTTTGTGAGAGACCTCTCTCTGCCAGTTTGTAATTTCCACTTGAGAGGAAAATACTATGTGCCTCTCTCTGATATTCTTATGCAGTATATTTTTTTTTAAAGTCAAGTAAATTCATTAATAAAAACATGTCTATAATTTAAACATTAATTGGAACAGTATTGTTCCTAGATGTCAGGGTGAAATAACTATTGAAGAGTAAAGAAAATATTATTTGCTAATACAGAGAGTGGAAGTGATAGTAAGGTTTCACATTAAACTTGGGAAAGCACATGGGGAAATGTGGGCTTTCACATATTCACACTGTGCCAAGTGGCTGTGATGGATCTTCTGTTTATGAAAACCTACCCTGCACCTCGTGCCCTTGGTGAACAATAATTGCTGTGTGTACAGGTGCTGCGGTTAATCTTACTGTTTCAATGTGTGCACTCTGATGCCAGACCCCATTCCTTTCTACAGTGGTTTGACCGCCTCTGTTCCCACTAACTGTAATGCAAACTGTGTGTCACTAGACTCTGTGGTCTATCCCCCAAGTGCGAATGTTAAACCATAATTTACAAATGTGTTTAACTCCGGAAATATGTACAGTTGCAAACCCAGTATGATCATAAACTCTGTGGTGTAACCCACACATGCTGCTGTTACATCATAAAGTTTAAGGTCCTCAATGTGCACCTAAATCCAACTTAATCTGACACCACTACAGTGTATTATTACAAATTAGTGGCTTAAAGTTTTTTTCTTACGAATTCTTAAAGCGGAACTGATTGACCATTATGATGTAATATCAGACAGGAATAAACTGTTCCCAGGTACTCTTGTGGGCAGTGCTTAATTTGTAAATAAAGAGGTGCCGGTGCCGTCTCTTAAACATGAGGCAGCTGTAATTTAAATCTGCCAGCACTGAATACAGAGGCGGTGTAATCCTGAAGCCATCTCGGGCCTCTTCAATCCATATAAAGCCACTCCCTGCCCCTTCAGCTCATCCTGAAACTTTCTACTTTCTCCCTTTAGGACGCTTTTTCGTTTTTCCTTCTTCCGCCTTTCCCATATGTGTCTTTTGCTCGCAGTAAATGCTTGGGGCAGAAGAATAAGCCCCGGCCCTCAAAAATAAGTGCCGGTGCTCAGCACCGGAAACAACAAGCACAAATTAAGCACTGCTTGTGGGAATTCCGGGGCTGAAATGCAAAGTCCTGTGAGTTTGTGTTTATATTCACACACTTTGACATGGCCCATTCAGATTTGACCACCGTTTACTCCTTTCCCGCACTGAAGTAAAAGCCAACATTCTAAGGGTTTGTGTGGGTTCAAACCCTCTGAATTGTTCAAATCCAGGGTTTGCGACCACAAAACCCATTGTACACACGAACTAAACGCATCAAGTCAATTGAGAAAATTTTTTGAATCCCTGAATTGATTTGAAAATTGTTACTAATTCGGTATTTTGCTGGGCATGTTCTCGAATCGCTTCCAAATACAAATTGATCACCTATTAGGGCCACTGATATTGTACGATTTTGCAGATGCAGCGATTTCTATATAAGTATTGATTTGCTGCGGTTGCCATCTAATTTATCTGCTGCACAATCTGCAGATTTTACAATAAAATAGTTTATAGTTCAAGCAGATCAATCTGGCTGCCCATGTTGTGCAAAGTGGAAGACCCTTCACAAAAGTTGACTGGTCACCTTTCTGTTGCCTATTGCTGCATTTGGGTTAAAACTGTTAAAAATGAGGTTAAATATGTGCCCAAATAGTGTTAGCATTTGAAAAAATATCAAAATAATAAAGAAGCATGAACGCAAACTGTGCTGCATTGTGCCACATTATTTGACTTTTCTTGCCACATAATTTAGTCAAAACTGCCTCATAATTTGGTCCTCCCTTTCTGCATCTTTCCAGTGGCTGTGCCTATTGATCAACAGTTTGTGACCCTAATTTTGATTGCAAGCCATTGATAAGTTACCAACTACCAGGTTGGAGCAATAACTAATTTGCAGATAGAAAAGGTCCCCTTTGTAAGCCTTCCACTTTGAGAATCATAGTTGTGGTCCATTTGACTAGTGCTGGTTCTCAATGAAGTTTCACAAAATGGGAGATAGCCAATCATAGGGAGTCGCAATTTGTGATGTGCATACTTATTATTCATTAGCAGTTTGATCTGATACCTTCTATGATTCCTTATTTTCCAAATAACATATTGGTTCATAAGTTACTTACAAAATACTGGTCATAGAAAGATAGTCATACTTTTTTTACGAACGGGTTTTTAGGACATCTGGCTCTAAATCCTCATCATGGAGCAGAAGGTGTAAAGCACCCCGAAAATAGATGGGCATGTGTGGGAAGGGTGTTCTCAAAGTGGGGAGCAGTATTTTTACAGTGGAGAAAAAGTTGCATCCAGAAATGCTTTTTCATTATGCATTCTCACAAGAATAAATGTACATCATGTAAATTTACACATGTAAATATTTACATATGTGATTATTAGGGGGTGGTCAAACTGTGGCGAGATCATGTGAAATTATCCAAGAATTCGCCAAGATCACGCTTGAATTACGAGAAGAGTAATTCTGCATTTAGCGCTATTTCTTGGTGCATAAATGCCATCTCACATCTAGAATGGATACAAGGGTCCATTTTGGGTTAAGAAATAGCACTAAGTGCAACTGGACACGAATAGTGGGTGCTGGCAGCCTCTTCTGCCTGGTAATGTGATCTTGTGTAGGATTTCCCACAAACTCGCTACCGGCACTCAGCGTTATTTTTTTAGTACAAAGTGCACCCTCACGTCCAAAATTGACACAAGGATGCACTAACACACAGCTCTGAACACAGCAGACCATGAAAAGCGAGCGCAAGCGGCTGCACGCACTTGCTAATTTGAAATTGTGGAAGGATTTCCCCCCCAAGATAAAGTTAACGTGTCACCATTCACACTGATTGATGTATTAAAAGTGAAAACGGGCACTAATGAGGTGAAATATTTACCCAGACGCGGTTGAAACAAAACTGCCAAAGGATGTGCTGTATTATGCTGCATAATGTGGCTATTCTTGCCGGATAATTTACTGAACTTGCCACATAATTTTATCCTTCATTGCCACAATTCCAAAGGGGCAGTTGTAGCCTACGTATGGAGCCCTCGGTGACAGCAATGTTCCAGTGGAAAACATTTTTTTCATCGGTCTAAGAACATTTTTACTGCATTGGTTACATTTTTAACTTTCCATTTGTAGGATGTTCTCTGCAGATAAGGGGTTTCCATGCTCACATCTGGGTCTGGACATTTTGAACCCAGTCCCTTCCCTCCTTGCTGTACCTTGGCCAATGCAGGATTTTTCTTGGACGAGTTGCTATTCACCAGCTAATAAGTACCATATTTTTGGCAGCATAAGCATTCGAGCTTAAGGTATGGGCCGACTTCAAGGACAACTTAGCTCGCAAATGATGATGAAAAGTTTCTGTGCCGGTCTGGGTAAAGGCGAGACGAGGAATCAGAATCAACATATGGATTTTGTATGTTTTTATGCCAAGGCCTCGCTGGCTTTATGAACATATATCGAGATAAATTGGCCTTCAAGAATCCTGCGCTCCAGTTGGTCAGTCAGGTGCTGAACCAAGGCTGTAGACTACATTTTGACACAAACGTTTATGTTTTTATGGAAGAATAAAGGTCAAAATCGCCCAGGAATCACATTTGATTAGGATGATGGGCAGAGGATGTGGTGTAGGATCAGACCACTACCTAATTAGTTGTGCGATTACAATCAACCAACATCCAGGAACCAAAGTCATCCGGGTCTCAATATATATGCCTCAGAGCATTGCTCAGGTTGCCTGACTTATGCATCACTTGGACCAAGTATCTAATGACTAAATGTACACCATGAACTAAGGTACTTCCCGGATAAGGCCACTCAGGATTCCATGTATGTGTACAGAATGTTATCATAGGGCCAGATTTATCATAGTGCTGTGTTTCCCTAACGTCATGCAAGGTAACGCAAGGGCCATGCAACACCAAAGTCTGATTTACCAAGCAATGCAAGGTCACCTTGCAGTGCTTGGCAAATCCGGAGTAACGCAAGGTATCGCAAGTTGCTGCCTCGAGTTACTCTGCCCCACAGAAGGGTTCCATGGGTGCACTATGGATGTCCCCATGCATCCAGCCATGAATTTTGGCGCGCTCCCAGATTTCCCATTAGTGTTATACCCCGTAATTCAGAAAAATGCTCTGCCTTCCCAGGGGAGGCCTAAAGAGAAATATCTTTATTCCTCCTCGTTGTTTCCTCTTTCTACATGTGCTGCATTCAACAGCACACATAGAAAGAGGGAAAAGTCACAGAGGATTGTTTTTGTGCAGGATGGTGCCCCTTCCTGCACAAAACCAATCCTGCCTGCAACACAGGCACCCTTGGACAGTTGTGCAAGGGTGCCTGCATTGCTGCTAGGCTGTACATTGTGTGCCAGTGCAAGGAAAGAACTGGAATGTGCCATGTAATTTTAAATATGGTGCATTCCTGCCCTCTCCCTTTCACGTAACACTGTGCAGCAAGGTGTCTTGCTGCGTTGCGTGAAAGTTTGACAAATCTGGTATAAAGTATCTAAAGAATTACAATGCCGCTGCCAATCTACCTATTCAACTACCATGCCAGATCCAAGGTATCTGTCCTGTGTTTTCTAGTTCCAAAAGTAATTAGCCTTGTGGCCACACTACAGTTAAAGTAACTGACCGAAATTCCATGCATGATCTAAGGACCTGACCTAAGTGCAGATATATACGAACCAGATGTAAGAATCAATCAGGACTATGATATGTAGCCTATTAGTTATACAGAATCCAAGGTAACATGTCTAATTGTCACCATAATCTAAAATGCTTTGCCTAATTGTCATCCATTACCTTCATACCTGACCTAAAGGTCCATCGGAGATATTGTTGTGGGTGTAGCCTGCATATCCTGAGCCATCTGTGCTAGGAGGGAGGGGAGGAGTGGTCACTTACACCTGAAAGCCTGTGCCTACCCTCACTCAATGCAGTCTCCAACCCCCTGGTGTGTGTTTGGGGCCTGGCCTGGGCAAGGCAGGATTTTGCAAACAAGAGAGACTTTCCTTTGAAGTAGACCTACTTCAAAGGTCAAAATAGGTATAAGAATAGCACCCAAAACCACAGATTTTAGATCACTTCTGGACATCAAGAAGAACCTCTGCCTGGAGAAGAGCTGAATAGCTGAGGAGAAGTGTTGCCCTGCCTGAGACTTACATCAACTGTACCCAATTCAGAGTTGGGTACAGTTGGAGGTTGATGTTCTTTGGACTGGGTGGACTTGGATTTAAGCACACTTGTTTGAATGAACTTTTGTTGGATGTACTTTGGACTGGATGCATTAGGGGTCCAGTAGGTCTGAGATCTGGTGCAGTGAGTGCATTTGTGGTGGGATGCACTTGGGTCTCTGTTCAATTGGGTTTGAGTGCACTTTCAGACTTGGGATTGGTGCACTTGAGGTCTGGTTTATTTAGTATGGGTATTCTTGGGATTGGCTTGTACTTACAATTGGGTGGAGTTCTGATTCGGTTTCACTTAGGACTGGGTGCACTTGGATTGAGTCCATCTAGGCTTGAGTACACTTGGAGTTGAACACTCTTTTTGGGTGTACTTGGACTTCGGTGTATTTGAGGAAGAGTGAAGTGGTTGGGTGCCTTTGGATTTGGGCAGTAATGAGCTTGAGTGCAGTTGGGTGTTATTTTGGTTTGATGCATTTGTAGCTGTTTATACTTTGAGAGTGAGTTACGTTTAGTTGTGTGTACTTGGATGCCCAGTACACAAAGAACAGAATATATCTGCATGAAACACCCCGCAAATCATCATCATGGTTCATCAGCCCACTCAACAACGATGTACCCTTTCCTTCAATGGAACACATAACACAGTCAAGCATGCCATATAGATGAATACCAGCTCTGCTCAAAATATTAATGCCTATCATCACATATAACATACCACCTTACAACAGCACGCATTAAAACAGAAGCCTGAATATACACCAAGCACAGCCTAACTGTGAAATTAATTAGCTATTAAGGCACCCAACTGCTCTTGCGACCATCAGCTACTTGCCACACATATACATTTAAAATGCAATCAGCACGCATATCGAAGGCATATCAGAAATACGTACACCATTTGGAACTGCCTTCTGGCTAAATCAAAACACTCACTACACTCTTCCACACAAACAAATCCGAATCTGTGATGCAAATTCTTGGAAAGTCAAACCACAAACTACCGAAAGATGATGTAAGACCATACTAATAGCACATTTGCACTATAAAAGTGCTATGATCAGACTAAAGACGGGCAACCTTTCACATGCACTATAATGGAGAATAGACTGATGAAAGAACTCAGATAACTACAGGAACCTCCACATTGGAAAGCCAGTCTTTGATAGCCTAGGTCTTAAAGGAACATTTTCTACTACATCGTTTCTGTCAGTGGTTGCAGCTGGTGGCCACTGGTACTCATTTTTGGATATAGGACTTTTTTTTCATCATCAGACTTCGCCCCCAGCAAGAGAGAGAGATGGGGACCAAGGAAAAAGGAGGAATAGAACACAAATAGAAACAAAGGGGCAAATAAGTTCTTGAAAGAGTGAGTTAAAGACACAGAAAACATAGTGGGTGGAAGAAAAACCCATGGGGTGGAATCAAGATTAGGCAGCCTTGATAGTCAGTATTCCTTTGATTTAACAACATCCATCATCAGGATTGCACTGCTGAATATCAAAGACAAATCTGTGCAAATAAGTATATTGAGGACATATTGATAACCAAAATATTGAAGGGTAAGTACATATAGAACAAATATAGATTTACTATTCCTAACTCCAAATCTATGTACCTGGAGGATAGATATGTTCAAGGTGCTTATATGTGGAGTTAGGTTTAGAAAATCTATACTTACCTTTGACTATTTAGGTTTCTATATGTTGTCCTCAGTATTTCCATGGCATGATATCCTGTCTTCGTTATTCCAGGGGGCACACCTTCCATCAGCAATTGAAGTGTGGAACAGTATCTGTGGCAGGCTCACAAAAACAGGTGGGCCCCAGCGCTTATGTTTTTTGCAAAGTAAGTACTGCCTTTTCCACACGTGGCAGTGGAAACGTATCCAAGGGAAACTAAATATGTGTTTTGGGAAAACATTTGAGGAGCTTGGCTTACAGCGTCTATTGCCACGGTCAGATTGCACTTCCCTAATGTGCACCATGAATGGAAGAGGAAAATAGCTGAACAATGGTCCAAGTAGATTAAAAAGAACAAACGATTGCAGGCTACAATGGTACACAACAAGACTTTAACAAAGTCTGAACAGAAATACCATTCTCTCGAAGCGGCTGGCTCGAGTGTGGAACAATGTTTCACTTACATGCTTTTATTATCCTAGCCAAATTGTAAACCAGCTTTAAATTCAATTTAATGTACATCTTACCTCTGTCTTCTTCACTATGATGGAGTCCATTTTTTGCAGTTTACAAGAGGAGCCCGTCTTATGTCCAGTACGGACTGAAACGACCAGAGCCTGCCAGGGCATGTAAGTGTCATATAAACCTATTGGCTAATTTATGTTTTTCATCAAAGCTTTAATGATCGGCTTATTTTATCCTTTTTCTCTCAAGCTTTAGTTTTGTGCTAATTTTATTTCAGCATCTTGGATGGATTCAATAGGACAGTCGTATGACTTGTGGTTCAATGAAGTATCATCTTTAGAGAAATTGAATGCATGCGAATGCTCTGGGTAGGTCACTGGCATTGAGTCTTTACTCACTGTTACCTATGACGAGGTTAAGTAATTATTGGACTACAAGTTATGGTACTCTGCCTGTTGCTTAGACGGGCACTGGGACTATACCAGATTGGTTTACAATGATCCAACATGAACCTAACTTTTCTCACTGGATGGTATATAACTGTTTTGGAAGTTCAAACGTGACAACTCCAGGGTTACTTGAAATTGTGGGCCTGCTTCTGTGTCAAGCACTGTTCTTGCAGGGGATGATACCGACAGAACATGTGGTATTCCGTCATCCTCCTAGAGATGGGCCTGGAGGTGAGAGCAGATCGAAACACAAATATATCAGTTCTGTTCTTTGTCTGATTACTTTTATCTTGTGTGTAGAAGCAAAAAGCAATATCTAACACTTGTGAAACAATGCAGCCCACCAAAGTCCTAGTCTGGGTTTGCTTCCGACCCAGTCTATTAGGTCCAGAGAGCAGGCTTAAGTGAACTCTCAGATTTGGGTGCCATAGTTCAAACAAATGGGGTTGATGTGTGTGTTTCTATGCCAACCAGAACACCACGTGCAACATTAGGGTTCTTGTTTCCACTTTGCAATTATAATCATTTTGGGCACACAGGGAGACCTATGTCTTCGCAATAAAGGGGTAGATTACCTCTGCAGTTAAAGTGTCTTTCTTTGGACAGCAACACACATTTGAGATTTCCTTGAGCCATAGGCTTAAGTCGTTATCTTGAGGTAAGTGGCAGTTTTTTTTTCATGTAATGAATAGTTTTTAAGTTTCTGACCTCTGTTTTTCCCTTTTTCATTGTATCTGCCTCAGGTCTACGTGGCCGAAACCGGTCTTGGGTTGCGTATGTTCTGGTTCAAAGAAGACCAGGCTTGACTGTTCGGGCTAGACTATTCCTGGCAATAGGTAGTGTTGGAGTTAAGTGCTGTAGAAAATAGAGGCAAAAGGTAGGCCACACTAAGTACCAAATATCACACAACGTGGCTTATATCAAATGTATTTTTTCTATTGTGACATTTTCAGAATGTGTGGCAGTCCAGGCCTGTCAGAAGCTTTGTATCACATGGTTCAATTATTTCATGCTGGGCCCATTTCTGGTTTCTAGCAGCACAAAATCTGGTCAAAGATGTGGAGGAAACACCGCTATGTGGCACCACGTAGTGGAGCTTCAGGAGCAATTAAGATAAGAACATAATCATGCAAACAAAGTATCTCCTCCAGTACCTCATAGCTGTCTGTGTGGCTTATTGTAGCAAGGTGGTAGTATTATGTGGTATGACTGGGAGTCCTACCATGTAATACTAGCATGTTACCCGGAGTGGACCTTGGATTCAGAACAGTAAACCTTACCTCAGTCCTGGTAGAGTGTAAAAGAGCAGTCAGGCTACTTAGAGAAACATGTGTGAAGCATTTCACAAGACCAACATGGACGATAATAATTGACAGAAAGAATTGTGACACCAATTTATAAAAATAAAGCAGATTTTTTATATTCATTTAGAGACCAAAACAAAGTCAGTATGTTGCAGATAACTTAAGTTATCAATTTTAGATTAATAAATAAATCAGTACTTTGCAGTGCTGTCAAACTCTATCAGTGAGGTCACTGGGAGAAACCTCAGTATGCAATCGGTCACTTGTGTGGTGAGTTCTGTGAAACCTACCTTGAGTTAAGGACTTGCGAGTCCCTAGACCAAGTCTCAACAGACAGTATCTTGTTACCTTGCCCTGGAAGTCCAGGTGCAGAGGTTCTCTGGCTGTCCCTGGTGCTGACGGGATCTGCGGGACCTGCCAAAATTGCAGCACTTGAGAAAAACACACTTGGAGGTAGATCTACACTCTTCCCTCAGAGAGTAGAGGCCTTTGGGGTTCTTGGACCTTGATTCCACAGCTGGCACTTCTCTACTGCATCCGGCGGTTCCGGGTGCAGAGGTCACTCGGCGCTGTCCATCACAGGAGGGTTGCGCCAAAGATGCTTTGCCACTTGGTCGAAGTCACCTTATTCAAGATGAGGGATCTCGGTAGTGGGGTCTTTGCCAGCGTCAGTCACTATTGCTGGGAGTTGCTCTGGAGTCTGTGATGCCTGGGAAAGGGTCGATTTCTGTGCTGGCGAATGACAAACCTTGGCAGTGGCAAAATCCATGGGTACTTTGTTAGCTGGACGGCGACAGGAGTGGTGTAGCAGCTCGAAACTTGGTGTGAGCTTCACTACTACTCCCGGGGTGCAGGTCACCCATTTTCTTTTGTCTCACTCAAACGGGGCTCGACCGGTTGCACTTGTTGTAACACAGCATTGACGATTCTTCTGCAGGTTGCAGGCGACTGTTTCACCAGTCAGGGGAGTCTGCTTCAGTTTCTGGCGTCCATTGGAGTTTCTCTTGTTGGGAGCATCAAGCTTTTGCCATGGGCACAGGTCGAACACACAGTTCCACTATATGGCCTGCTCAGGGCACTTAAGTGTCCTATCTTTGCGTTGCAGCAGAATCCAAAGGCTTGTTGCAGCGACAGAGTCTTCTCTGTGCCTCTTCTTGGATTCCAAGTCAGAACTGAGGTTCTGGTGCCAGAGGAGGTCCTGAAATCTTAATTTAGGGGTGAGAACTTCCTGTGGGAGTACGTCACTTTTCTTCCCATACACCACTAATTGCTTGGCTGTACAGACCTCCTAGCCTACCCTAAAGGTTTGGCTAGTCTCTTGCTCAAAGCAGCATCAGGATTGGCTGGGAGCGCCCCTGCTGGGCGCTCCCAGGCAGACTGGGAGCCTGTGCAGGATCTCTGCAGCCCAGCAACTGTGTTACTGGGCTGCAGAGAGCCCTGTGCACATTTGTGTTTGGCCCGCCAGACACGGCCGGCCAAACATACATGGGCAGTGAGGGGGAGTGCTGTGCACTCCTCCTCAGTGCACGTCACCCTGTGACCCTGCCCTTTCAAAGAAAAGGATAATAAACAGCATTTATTATCCTTTTCTGTGAAGGGTTTTGCAGGGGGCGACGCTCCTCCGCCCTTATGGAGGAGCTGCACCTGTCTGCCTGCACCTAGTGTGGGCAAAGTCGAACTCAAGCAGGCAAGCTGCTTGTGCAGGCTGACTTGGCAACTCTGCAGGCTTTGCTTTCACTCCGGTCAAGCAGGGTGGCACAATCAGTGCTGCAGCCCTGCTGACCCCTTTACCATCCCTGCCCTGGGTACCACTGGTACCATTTACTAGGGCCTTCCCAAGTGTGGTAAAGTTCTTGCCAATTGGACTTACCAAATCACAGTACAATTTAAGGGAGTGAGAGCACTGGCACTGAAGTCTGATTAGCAGGCCTTAGTGCACTTTTAAATAAAAAACGACAGCATCAAGCAGCAAAAAGTGGGGGATGACCATCCAAAAGGGGCACTTTAAAACACATGTAATTGCCTCAACTGAAAGTCCAAAGAACATGAGTTCCACTTTATGAATAATAGTGGGCCACTGAAGGTCCATGTCAGGCAACCCTGTAATAAGCCGTTAGCAAAGTCCTCTGAACTTGATAACCAACATTAATATCAAAGGTTTAGCATTTTTGAGGTGCCACCTCCTCTTTTTTTAACATTTCATTTTAACAAAAAACTGTTTAAAATGTTATCATATATTGGAGAGGGTAAGGTTAAAGCAACAATCACATTAAAAAATACAACTTTTGTAATAAATATTAGCTTAACCAGAAAAACATTGAATAATTCCAAGAATGTGAACAGAAATTAAGCCATACACGGAATGAGGGCAGCACAGGATGCACGCAAAAACATATTTATACAAAACAGTTCTCATAAGTATAAACACATTAAATAGTGTTACAACACAGTAGCATTAATCATAAATCTCAGCAAACTAGTTGCTGCTAATATAAAATGTGTGAAACAACTCCCCCTTTGGATTATTCGCCATTTTCTAAGTCTAGGTTGCAGCAGGAAGTTATCAAATATGCCTCTGTGTTCCATAACTTGGCACCGCTAATGTGGCATCAGTGTGCCTAGCATGAGAACCTCCCTCCAGATCTTTACAGATACTTTCTAGAGTCCTGTACCTTCACCAACAAATCATTGATTTGAAGTGTGTTAGTCTAATTAGGTAAATGGAGGCAAAACAAGAGTACAATACTCAGAATATATTAGGATATCACTCAAAAGCCCTCAACTGGAAAAAAACATAACAAAAACTTGTAAACCTGGGTTTGCGCCAAAATGGTGCATCTGCCTGAGGGAGGCATAATGAGGAGAAATATCTTTATTTCTCCACCTTTCTTCCTGTATCCATGTGTGCTGCATTCTGCAAGTGATGTGGGGTCAATCTAGACTAGACAAGATTTAAACACAGTTTTAGAAAGTGATAGTGTGTTCTGCTAGAAACTTCTGAAAACTGATTTGACACTTGAAGGAAATAGTACATTTAAAAGTAACGAAAGCACAACAGCAATAGCAAGCACTTTAATGAATTTGAAAATTCAGAAGGGATGGGGAGTTAGATTGTTTCCTAATAATCGTTTAGAAAATTCTAACCAAACTGTGTTTTTTCAAGAAAATTTGTCCGAAATCGTTGTTAGAAACTGGGTTTTTGATTGACTGTGGTGTGAGCCCTGGCCAAGCAACAGCCACAATCCCTTGCAGGGTGAACCACACAATGACACTAAATTCACCTTTGCCTAGCCCTAGGTAGCTTGGCAGAGAAAGTGGTCAGGCTTAACTTAGCGGAAATGTGTAAAGTATTTATGCACCACACAAACAGTAATAAGTGCAAACACAACACAAAACAAATCCCAAACCATTTTAGAAAACAATTAGACTACATTTAAATAAATTATTTGACACAAAAACAACAAAAATCTAATCTGTAGAACTAATGTTATGAATTTTTCAGCAAAAACTAGTGCTTAAAAGATCAAAGTGCCAACTGCTGGCATTTACACATGCGAGACCAGGTCAAAGTAAAAACATATGGCTGACCGAGATGAGCGTGGTTTGGAAACACAAAGTGACTGATATCACGTCTGCTGTATTACAATTCCATTATAGCCTATGCAACTTGTCTGTCACATTTGTGATGGAGTTAACCCTCTGCCAAACTCCAATTCAGGCCCTTAGTTTCTGAAATAGAAGTCAGAAATGTCCAGCTGGACAAGGCAGAGGGCTATAGCCGAAGAAAGTTCCATTTGCCGAAGTACCGCTGAAAAGGATTTTCTGCTGTGGAAAAGAACATAGCAGGAGAAGCCACAAAGTCAATCAGACCGGCAATGCACCCCGGGCAGATAGGTGAGCAGGTTGGTCATATTTTCCTCCTGGTTTGTTTCCAGGAGTGAAGGGGCACCAACTGGAAGGTCAGGACTCACTCAGGCTGGGTCCCGGTGTGGGTTCAAGATGGAGGAAGCTGTTTGTACTCCTGTGGCTCTGAACAGGAGGTCAGTAAACTAGCCCTTGTGATTCACTCGTAAGGGCCTGGGACAGGTGAAGATCTAGTCCTTGAAACCAGTCAGAAGGTAGCAGAGCAGCAGGGCATCAGAGCAGCAATCCGGCAGAGCAGCAGTCCATCAGAGTGGCAGTCCATCGAGCAGCACAGCAGTCCTTCTTCCTGTCAGAGTATCCACAGGTCCAGAAATGTCCTGAAGAGTTGGTGCCTGAGGTCCTATATTTGGACCTTGGTGCCCTGGTTCTGGAAGGTAGGAGAACCTTCTAGACAGTGCATGGAACTTCCTGCCTCCTGGCCTTGGCTCCAAGCTGGCTGTAGTAGCAATGTCAGTTAATTCAGCTCTTTGTGTGTAGGACGAGCACAGGCTATTCAGTTGTAAGTGGGGCTGTACTCAGCCACGCCCCACCATCCTGCCAGCAATTGCTTCATTC
This sequence comes from Pleurodeles waltl, assembly GCF_031143425.1. Taxonomy (NCBI): domain Eukaryota; kingdom Metazoa; phylum Chordata; class Amphibia; order Caudata; family Salamandridae; genus Pleurodeles; species Pleurodeles waltl. The sequence goes on from NC_090446.1 coordinate 300,720,851, forward strand.
AGGCACACCTAACCCCTCTATTGTGTGACTGTCGAGGAGGAATTCACAAATTCTGCCAGTACACCCAATCATGTGACCCAAGACAGACTATAGGCACAAAAAGGGCCAATGGCAATAAAATGCCAACTTTCTAAATGTGGCATTTTTAGAACAGTGATCAAAAACCCAACTTTACCATTCTATAGGACTTTTCAGCACAATTCCAAAGGCATTAAACATGATATAGCTAACTGCATTCAGGCTGCAGTGGTAGGTCTGAGACATGTTTTAAGGTGCTACTTTAGTGGGTAACACAAAAAGTGCTGCAGACTCACTAGTAGCGTTTAATTTACTGGCCCTGGGTATATGGTATAGCACTCTACAAGGAGCTTATAAGTAAATTAAACATGCAATTGGATATAAATCGATCAAACCATGTTTTATGGGAGCGAGCACAAGCACTTTTGCACTGGTTAGCAGTGGTAAAGTGCACAGAGACCTAAGGCCAACAAAAACGAATTCAGCAAAAAAGTGAGTGTAAAATGCAAAAAAATGTAGGGGTGACCCTGCAGAGAGGGCCAAATCCAACAATCATGTATTCCAGGTTTAGGCCTCGCCCAAGTAAAGCAAATAACTCCCACTTAACCCCTTCGCTGCCAGGCCTTTTCCCCCTCCTGTGCCGAGCCTTTTTTTGGCTATTTGGAGCTGTTCGCGCTTAGGCCCTCATAACTTTTTGTTCACATAAGCTACCCATGCCAAATTTGCGTCCTTTTTTTCCAACATCCTAGGGATTCTAGAGGTACCCAGACTTTGTGGGTTCCCCAGAAGGAGGCCAAGAAATTAGCCAAAAAACAGTGAAAATTTCATTTTTTTAAAAAAATTGGGAAAAATGGGCTGCAGAAGAAGGCTTGTGGTTTTTTCCCTGAAAAGGGCATCAACAAAGGGTTTGCGGTGATAAAATCACCAGCTTCCCAGCTTTCAGGAACAGGCAGACTTGAATCAGAAAACCCAATTTTTCAAGCCAATTTTGGCATTTTACTGGGACATACCCCATTTTTACGATTTTTTGTGCTTTCAGCCTCCTTCCAGTCAGTGACAGAAATGGGCATGAAACCAACGCTGGATCCCATAAACCGCAACATTTCTGAAAAGTAGACAAAATTCTGAATTCAGCAAGGGGTAATTTGTGTAGATCCTACAAGGGTTTCCTACAGAAAATAGCAACTGAAAAAGAAAAATATTGAAATTGAGGTGAAAAAAACATCAATTTTTCTCTAAGTTTTACTCTGTAACTTTTTCCTGCAATGTCAGATTTTCGAAAGCAATATACCGTTACGTCTGCTGGACTCTTCTGGTTGCGGGGATATATAGGGCTTGTAGGTTCATCAAGAACTCTAGGTACCCAGAGCCAATAAATGACCTTCACCCTGCAGTGGGTTTTCATTCTATGTCGGGTATACAGCAATTCATTTGCTGAAATATAAAGAGTAAAAAATAGCTATCAAGAAAACCTTTGTATTTCCAAAATGGGCACAAGATAAGGTGTTGAGAAGCAGTGGTTATTTGCACATCTCTGAATTCCGGGGTGCCCATACTAGCATGTGAATTACAGGGCATTTCTCAAATAGACGTCTTTTTTACACACTGTCTTACATTTGGAAGGGAAAAATGTAGAGAAAGACAAGGGGCAATAACACTTGTTTTGCTATTCTATGTTCCCCCAAATCTCCTGATAAAAATGATACCTCACTTGTGTGGGTAGGCCTAGCGCCCGCGACAGGAAACGCACCAAAGCGCAACGTGGACACATCACAGAAAACAGAGCTGTTTTTAGCAAAGTGCCTACCTGTAGATTTTGGCCTCTAGCTCAGCCGCCACCTAGGGAAACCTACCAAACCTGTGCATTTCTGAAAACTAGAGACCTAGGGGAATCCAAGATGGGGTGATTTGTGTGGCTCGGACCAGGTTCTGTTACCCAGAATCCTTTGCAAAGCTCAAAAATTGGCTAAAAAAACACATGTTCGTCACATTTCTGTGGCAGAAAGTTCTGGAATCTGAGAGGGGCCACAAATTTCCTTCCACCCAGCGTTCCCCCACGTCTCCCGATAAAAATGATACCTCACTTGTGTGGGTAGGCCTAGCGCCCGCGACAGGAAACGCCCCAAAGCGCAGCGTGGACACATCACATTTTTTCATTGAAAACAGTGCCTACCTGTAGTTTTTGGCCTGTAGCTCAGCCAGCACCTAGGGAAACCTACCAAACCTGTGCATTTCTGAGTGGAGTGGGAAACTGAGGTAGAAGAGTGTTTGATAGCATGCATTGCTGAGACATTAGATGAAGATGTTTGGATTAAGTCATTACATAATGACATTTTGTTGTGTAAGGTGATTCATTATGTTAAGACTGGGTGGCCAAGAGAGAAAACTCTCTCACCTGATTTACAACCTTTTTGGAAAGTTTCTGAGGAGTTATCTGTTGAGGGTGACAAACTCATTAGATGTGACAGACTGATTCCACCTATATGTCTCAGGAAAGATTTGATTATTAAAGCACATGTGGGGCATCTGGGTTGTACTATTACCAAAAGGAAGCTGAGATCAGATTTCTGGTGGCCTAGGATGGATAAGGAAATTGAAGAATTTGTGAAGAGCTGTTCGAGGTGTTGTATGAGTGATAAAGTTCTGGTTACTCAGGGGGCATGTGATTCTTTTGTTCCGTCACCAGCTAGAGCGTGGCAGAAGATTGGTTTGGATTTTCTTGGTCCGTATCATGTGCTACCACCAGACATGAGGTATTTTATGGTAATAGTAGATCATCTCTCTAGATGGGTTGAGGTTTTTCCTATAAGACTTCCCACCACTCAAAGTGTCATAAAATGTTTGAAAGAGGTATTCAGCCGGGAAGGATTACCTGAACAAATAATGACTGACAATGGGGTACAGTTTGTATCTACAGAGATGTGCCAGTTCTTGAACAGGTGTGGTATCAAACACATAAGAACTCCTCTCTATCATCCCCAGAGCAATGGTGTTGTTGAACGCTTCAATCGTGTGCTTGTTGAGTGCATCCAGGCAGCTATTAAAAGTAGTATGTCCGTGAGACTAGCCATTAATGATCTCATTTGGTCTCATCCTTTTGTACATTTTCCTTATCTGCATCAAGAATCCTTTGCAAAGCTCAAAAATTGGCTAAAAAAACACATGTTCCTCACATTTCTGTGGCAGAAAGTTCTGGAATCCGAGAGTAGCCACAAATTTCCTTCCACCCAGCGTTCCCCCACGTCTCCCGATAAAAATGATACCTCACTTGTGTGGGTAGGCCTAGCGCCCGCGACAGGAAACGCCCCAAAGCGCAACGTGGACACATCACAGAAAACAGACCTGTTTTTAGCAAAGTGCCTACCTGTAGATTTTGGCCTCTAGCTCAGCCGCCACCTAGGGAAACCTACCAAACCTGTGCATTTCTGAAAACTAGAGACCTAGGGGAATCCAAGGAGGGGTGACTGGCGGGGCTCGGACCAGGTTCTGTTACCCAGAATCCTTTGCAAACCTCATATTTTGGCTAAAAAAACGCATTTTCCTCACATTTGAGTGACAGAAAGTTCTGGAATCTGAGAGGAGCCACAAATTTCCTTCCACCCAGCGTTCCCCCAAGTCTCCCGATAAAAATGATACCTCACTTGCGTGGGTAGGCCTAGCGCCCGCGACAGGAAACGCCCCAAAGCGCAACGTGGACACCACCAAAATTTTGGAAGAAAACAGAGGTGTTTTTTGCGAAGTGACTACCTGTAGATTTTGGCCTCTAGCTCAGCCGCCACCTAGGGAAACCTACCAAACCTGTACATTTCTGAAAACTAGAGACCTAGGGGAATCCAAGGAGGGGTGACTGGCGGGGCTCGGACCAGGTTCTGTTACCCAGAATCCTTTGCAAAGCTCAAAAATTGGCTAAAAAAACACATGTTCCTCACATTTCTGTGGCAGAAAGTTCTGGAATCTGAGAGGAGCCACAAATTTCCTTCCACCCAGCGTTCCCCCACGTCTCCCAATAAAAATGATACCTCACTTGTGTGGGTAGGCCTAGCGCCCGCGACAGGAAACGCCCCAAAGCGCAACGTGGACACATCACAGAAAACAGACCTGTTTTTAGCAAAGTGCCTACCTGTAGATTTTGGCCTCTAGCTCAGCCGCCACCTAGGGAAACCTACCAAACCTGTGCATTTCTGAAAACTAGAGACCTAGGGGAATCCAAGGAGGGGTGACTGGCGGGGCTCGGACCAGGTTCTGTTACCCAGAATCCTTTGCAAAGCTCAAAAATTGGCTAAAAAACACATGTTCCTCACATTTCTGTGGCAGAAAGTTCTGGAATCTGGGAGGAGCCACAAATTTCCTTCCACCCAGCGTTCCCCCAAGTCTCCCGATAAAAATGATACCTCACTTGCGTGGGTAGGCCTAGCGCCCGCGACAGGAAACGCCCCAAAGCGCAACGTGGACACCACCAAAATTTTGGAAGAAAACAGACCTGTTTTTAGCGAAGTGCCTACCTGTAGATTTTGGCCTGTAGCTCAGCCGCCACCTAGGGAAACCTACCAAACCTGTGCATTTCTGAAAACTAGAGACCTAAGGGAATCCAAGGAGGGGTGACTGGCGGGGCTCGGACCAGGTTCTGTTACCCAGAATCCTTTGCAAAGCTCAAAAATTGGCTAAAAAAACACATGTTCCTCACATTTCTGTGGCAGAAAGTTCTGGAATCTGGGAGGAGCCACAAATTTCCTTCCACCCAGCGTTCCCCCAAGTCTCCCGATAAAAATGATACCTCACTTGCGTGGGTAGGCCTAGCGCCCGCGACAGGAAACGCCCCAAAGCGCAACGTGGACACCACCAAAATTTTGGAAGAAAACAGACCTGTTTTTAGCGAAGTGCCTACCTGTAGATTTTGGCCTGTAGCTCAGCCGCCACCTAGGGAAACCTACCAAACCTGTGCATTTCTGAAAACTAGAGACCATGGGGAATCCAAGGAGGGGTGACTGGCGGGGCTCGGACCAGGTTCTGTTACCCAGAATCCTTTGCAAAGCTCAAAAATTGGCTAAAAAAACACATGTTCCTCACATTTCTGTGGCAGAAAGTTCTGGAATCTGGGAGGAGCCACAAATTTCCTTCCACCCAGCGTTCCCCCAAGTCTCCCGATAAAAATGATACCTCACTTGCGTGGGTAGGCCTAGCGCCCGCGACAGGAAACGCCCCAAAGCGCAACGTGGACACCACCAAAATTTTGGAAGAAAACAGACCTGTTTTTAGCGAAGTGCCTACCTGTAGATTTTGGCCTGTAGCTCAGCCGCCACCTAGGGAAACCTACCAAACCTGTGCATTTCTGAAAACTAGAGACCTAGGGGAATCCAAGGAGGGGTGACTGGCGGGGCTCGGACCAGGTTCTGTTACCCAGAATCCTTTGCAAAGCTCAAAAATTGGCTAAAAAAACACATGTTCCTCACATTTCTGTGGCAGAAAGTTCTGGAATCTGAGAGGAGCCACAAATTTCCTTCCACCCAGCGTTCCCCCACGTCTCCCGATAAAAATGATACCTCACTTGTGTGGGTAGGCCTAGCGCCCGCGACAGGAAACACCCCAAAGCGCAACGTGGACACATCACAGAAAACAGACCTGTTTTTAGCAAAGTGCCTACCTGTAGATTTTGGCCTGTAGCTCAGCCGCCACCTAGGGAAACCTACCAAACCTGTGCATTTCTGAAAACTAGAGTCCTAGGGGAATCCAAGGAGGGGTGACTGGCGGGGCTCGGACCAGGTTCTGTTACCCAGAATCCTTTGCAAAGCTCAAAAATTGGCTAACAAAACACATGTTCCTCACATTTCTGTGGCAGAAAGTTCTGGAATCTGAGAGGAGCCACAAATTTCCTTCCACCCAGCGTTCCCCCACGTCTCCCGATAAAAATGATACCTCACTTGTGTGGGTAGGCCTAGCGCCCGCGACAGGAAACGCCCCAAAGCGCAACGTGGACACATCACAGAAAACAGACCTGTTTTTAGCAAAGTGCCTACCTGTAGATTTTGGCCTGTAGCTCAGCCGCCACCTAGGGAAACCTACCAAACCTGTGCATTTCTGAAAACTAGAGACCTAGGGGAATCCAAGATGGGGTGATTTGTGTGGCTTGGACCAGGTTCTGTTACCCAGAATCCTTTGCAAACCTCAAAATTTGGCTAAAAAAACACCTGTTCCTCACATTTCTGTGGCAGAAAGTTCTGGAATCTGAGAGGGGCCACAAATTTCCTTCCACCCAGCGTTCCCCCACGTCTCCCGATAAAAATGATACCTCACTTGTGTGGGTAGGCCTAGCGCCCGCGACAGGAAACGCCCCAAAGCGCAGCGTGGACACATCACATTTTTTCATTGAAAACAGTGCCTACCTGTAGTTTTTGGCCTGTAGCTCAGCCAGCACCTAGGGAAACCTACCAAACCTGTGCATTTCTGAAAACTAGAGACCTAGGGGAATCCAAGATGGGGTGACTTGAGGGGCTCTGACCAGGTTCTGTTACCCAGAATCCTTTCCAAACCTCAAATATTGGCTAAAAAAACGAATTTTTCACACATTTCGGTGACAGAAAGTTCTGGAATCTGAGTGGAGCCACAAATTTCCTTCCACCCAGCGTTCCCCCAAGTCTCCCGATAAAAATGATACCTCAGTTGTGTGGGTGGGCCAGGTGCCTCCAACAGAATAAGGCCCAAAACTTGTAGAGATACAGGGGATAGTACTGCGAGTTTATAAGGACATATTCTTTTATACATCTTTAGACTGACTCTGCTTTGGGGACCCACATACGTGAGGTGTCATTTTATTTGGGAGACTGAGGGGAACACTGGGGAGTAGGAATTTTGTGCTGGAGTGGTGATCGTACAAAGAAAAGTCAGGAAAATATGCTTTTTTTAAGCACATTTTGAGGATTACAGAGGAGTCTGGGTAAGAAAATGTTGGGGGATCCACGCAAGCCACTCCTCCCTAGACTCCTTGGGGTGTCTAGTTTTAAAAAATGTCTGGGTTTGGTAGGTTTCCCTAGATGAAGGCCGCACACAGGACCAAAAACATAGGTGCCCTCTCCCCCCCCAAACACAGGTAGTTTTGTAATATATCGTTTTGATGTGCCCACATACGTCCGTGATGTGCCAAACACTAAAATTTTGAAAAGAAACACACTTAGGTTATGTGAAAAAGACCCCTCACCCACCAACCAAGTTGGTGGCATGCTTCATCATCGGGGTCCCACCTGAGGCACCTAGCGTGTCATAGGTGTGCTGCGACGCCTGATTACAGCGGAGCAGGTTTGGTCATTTTTACCACACATACTGGTTGGATTTGGCACGAGGGTGAGTGATGGTTCAGTGGATCAAATTTTACTAACAAGAGCTTTCACAAAAATGAAAAGCACTGTTAGTAACTGAAAGGCAAAAAACTGAACCAATGACTCACAGCTCGTGAGCTGTAAAGCCGCGACAAGGCACCAACCGCTTTACAGTCCATTCACACAACTTTCATACATGACACACACAAGGCCATTCACACCGCCAGCCACGGGCCCAGCACATTACAACACTCACATCGACAGACAGCGCCACTCAAGGGCCCATCACTTACATACGCCCACATGCCTGATACAACAATCACACCAGCTGATGGGAGTGTGTGGACTGGTGTTTGGCTTGCAGTGTGTTGCAGTAGCCAACATCAAGTCAATATGTACAGTCTCAGCCAAGCCCCACTCCACACACAATGGCATCATATTTTTTTTTTTTTTAACAGAGGAACCCCTAACTAAGTAGAAAGAATTACAAAACAACAAACACAAAAGCTCTAACTAACAACATGACAGAAATGCTAACCATGAAACTAAACACATGAAAATACAAAACAGACATGAGTTTACACTCATGGTTGTTCCCAGAAATTCTTCTGGGTGTGGTAATTCTTAAAACAAGCACCGACACACAGCCCAGGCTTTGAAGGACAATCTGGGCAGTACATTCGAGTCTCCCTCCGGATACCTCTTCGAAAACACACTCTACATTTCTTAGCTGGAAAGTCTTTTTTGGGTGTGGGAGGAATGTGCTCAGCAAAGTGGCGATCTTTCAATCTAGCCACATCCTCCACCACTGCTTCTCTAGGAACTCTGGCCTGTTCCACCACAATAAGGCTCTCTATCACTGACTCCTGAAATTTCACAAATGTCATCTTTGAGTCTGGAGACCTATCCCTAAACACAATAAAAGCGTTGAAGGTTGCTAAGTGGAAGAGGTGAAGTGCTAACTTCTTATACCAAACATAAGACTTACGAATAGCAGTATAAGGTTCCAACCTCTGGTCAACTCTATCTACACCTCCCATGTGCTTATTATAATCTAAAATGCACACAGGTTTGCGCACTTCAGCAACCTGGCCCCAAACAGTCACAGGGGAAGTACTCTCATCATGGATGGTACTTAGCATGTAGACATCCCTCTTGTCTGAAAATTTCAAAGCTAGCAGCTCCTCGTTCCGCAAGGCACAGCACTGTCCCCTCTCAAGTTTTTTACAGACAAGCTCCCTTGGATAGCCTTTCCGGTTAGAACGGATTGTGCCACAAGCAACTGTGTCCACTCTAAACAATTCCTTGAACAACTGCACACCAGTGTAGAAGTTATCTACATACAAATGGTGACCTTTGTTGAACAGTCGTCTACCAAGATCCCACACTATTTTCTCAGTAACTCCAAAAGTGGGAGGACAACCAGGGGGGTCAATATTGGAATCCCTACCAGTGTACACACGGAAACTATACACATATCCTGTCCTACTTTCAGACAGCATATACAATTTAATTCCATATCGTGCCCTTTTGCTAGGAATGTACTGCCTAAAAACCAAACGACCCTTGAAGAGGACCAAAGACTCGTCCACACTTATCTCTTTGCCTGGAACATAGACCTCCGAAAACCGATCTACAAAATGATCAAGGACAGGCCTAATCTTAAAAAGACGGTCAGAATCTGGGTGATCTCATGGCAAGGCTAATGCATTGTCAACAAAATGCAGCATCCTAAGAAGAAGCAAATACCGATTACGACTCATGGTAGCTGGAAATATAGCTGTTGCCATCAAGGGACTAGTAGACCAATAAGAAGCCAGTGACGGCTTCCTTATCAACCCCATCAAAAAAGTCAAACCCAAAAACTTTTTTAGCTCCTCCAAATTTGTGGGAATCCACTGGGCAGCTCTAGAGTGTGGCCTAAGTCTAGCAGCGTTGTCCCTCAAATGCTGCTCCGCATACAAATTAGTCTGCTCAACAATCTCTTCCAAAAACACATCATCCATGAATAACTCAAAGAAATTGATAGGCATAAAGTTCTCTGTATTGGCGTTACACCCCGGGAGACCAGTAAAGGCAGGCAACTCTGGCTGCTCCATGTTTGGGGCAACCCAGACATCAGGTCTTCTAACGGGAAACCTTTCAGCCCCAGGTTGCTGCACTATTGGCACATCAATGTCCTCCTCTAAAACAGAACCTTCATCTGCACTGAGTGTGGCTTCATCATCAGAAGATTCCCCTCCAACAGAAACATCACTGCCAGAATCTCTGACTTCCTCCTCTGCCTCAGATGCAGAGTCCGTCTCATAGTCATGATCAGACTGTGACTCAAAAAGCATACCAACCACCTGCTGAGCGGTCATCCTGCGGCTAGCCATGATCTCTCCTGCTAAAATTAACTGGACAAATTCACCACCAACAACCAGCACTGTGTAAGACAAGTAACAAAGTGTAGCTTTGTTAGTAAGAGTTACAAGCTCAAAAACTATACCGCTCACTTGCCTGAAAAAGCTTGATTCACCAGCAACTACACAGCAATCACCAATGATATCCCACTAAAAAGAAAGAAAGAAAGGCAAATTAGAAATAAGACAAAACAAATATCATTGTGCACAAACCTAAGGACAATTTCACACACAATCCTGCATTTAGTACACCCCCTACAAACATGTCATTCATGCATGGCAACAATACTCCTTTGGAGTAAATTGTTTTTACTTACCTAAAACATGCAACTGTGCAAACTGCAGGTCAACCACCGCCAAAACCGCAAGGAGCCACAGCAAATAAAGCAAAAGCTTTGAACTAGAACAAAAAGGAGGACATTTTTTTTTATCACAAATGCAAAGACTTCTTCAGTTGACAAACACCCCACCATCAAACATTTTAGAAATTGGTGCCTAAGTGGATTCTGTCATAGGGGCAGATGGGCCTACTAAAAAAATAGGCCTGTCTGCCCCAAGGAAGCCAGAAAATACCTTTAGTACTGTGTCCCCATGGAGAGCGACCCTTGCCAAAGGGGACAGCCCTCAAACAAAAAAAAACAAAAAAAACACACACAACACTATCCCTGGTGCCTAAGTGGCTTCTGCCCCCTTGGGGGCAGGTGGGCCTAAGAAAATAGGCCCATCTGCCCCCAGGGGGTGTAGAAATGGCCAACAGGTCAATGCCCCCCTTGGGGGGGCGCCCCGTGACCAAGGGGATGCCCCCCCACAAAAATAAACAAATACAAAAAAATCCCTGGCGTTCTAGTGGTTTCTGCCCCCCTTGGGGGCAGATCAGCCAAAAAATAATAGGCTGATCTGTCTCCAAGGGGTGCAGAAATGGCCTGGGTACATGTGCCCCCAAAGTGGGGGGCGACCCTTGCCCAAGCCCCCCCCCATCCACTAACACACACACACACACACACTATCCCTGGTGTCTACGTGGCTTCTGCCCCCCTTGGGGGCAGGTGGGTCTAGAAAAATAGGCCCATCTGCCCCCAGGGGGGGCAGAAATGGCCAACAGGTCAATGCCCCCCTTGGGGGGGTGCCCCCCCACAAAAATAAACACATAAAAAAAAATCCCTGGCGTTCTAGTGGTTTCTGCCCCCCTTGGGGGCAGATCAGCCTAAAAATAATAGGCTGATCTGTCTCCAAGGGGTGCAGAAATGGCCTGGGTACATGTGCCCCCAAAGTGGGGGGCGACCCTTGCCCAAGCCCCCCCCCATCCACTAACACACACACACACACACACACTATCCCTGGTGTCTACGTGGCTTCTGCCCCCCTTGGGGGCAGGTGGGTCTAGAAAAATAGGCCCATCTGCCCCCAGGGGGGGCAGAAATGGCCAACAGGTCAATGCCCCCCTTGGGGGGGCGCCCCGTGCCCAAGGGGACGCCCCCCCACAAAAATAAACACATAAAAAAACATCTCTGGCGTTCTAGTGGTTTCTGCCCCCCTTGGGGCAGATCAACCTAAAAATAATAGGCTGATCTGCCCTCAAGGGGGGCAGAAATGGCCCTAAAAGACATGCCCCCCAAAGGGGAGCGACCCTTGCCCAAGGGGGCGCCCCCCCATCCACTACACACACAATCCCTGGTGCCTAAGTGGCTTCTGCCCCCCTTGGGGGCAGATGGACCTAAAAAAAATAGGCCGATCTGCCCCCAAGGGGGGCAGAAATGGCCAGCAGTTCTCTGCCCCCTTGGGGGGGGCGCCCCTTGCCCAAGGGGGCACCCCCTCCCAACATACCTGCACAGAAAATATAAATCCCTGGTGATCCAGTGGTTTCTGCCCCCCTTGGGGGCAGATCCGCCTAAAAAGTAGGCCAATCTGCCCCCAAGGGGGGCAGAAATGGCCGTAACTAATTGCCCCCACAAGGGGAGCGACCCTTGCCCAAGGGGCCGCTCCCCGCCAGCAAGAAACACGAGCAAACAACAAAAAAAACAAATCCCTGGTGTCTAGTGGGCATTCCTGCTGCCCGATCGCAATGCGATCGGGCAGCAGGAATGCTCAAAGAGACACCGGGGGAAAGGAAAAGCCTTTCCTTTCCCCCGGTGCCTCTTTAGCCCAAACCCCCCACCCACCGGGAAGAGGAACTCACCTCTTTCCTCGTCGCCGCACAGGAAGCAAATGGCTTCCTGTGCGGCGAAATCCCCATAATGAAGTCAGCGCGCGATCGCGCGCTGACGTCATTATGGGGGGGGTGGGGGGGTCGGGGGTGGAAGGGGAAGGGCTTCCCCTTCCATCCCTGACTTTGGGGGGGTGGGGGGAAGCACACAGAGGGAGCGAGAGCGCTCCCTCTGGGCTGTGTGCCGAGGACGTAGTGGTTACGTCCTCGGCACAGCAGCACTGTGCCGCGGGACGTAACCACTACGTCCGCGGCACAGAAGGGGTTAAAGAATGCTGCAGTAAGCACCTGGTCGGCAATATAAAGAAGACCCCCAGAATGCACAGATTTTCCCATTATATTAATGAACCATGAAATCATAGATTAATAATTTTACAAGTGCCTTATCAAGGGCACATATTGCCTGGTTTCTGTAGAGTTTATATTGCCCACTTTTCATAATTTTTAACAACTACTGATTACTTTGCACAATGGGAGCATATTCCCCTGGCCTGGAAACGATTGCTCAGTTCTCACATTGTCTAACAAATACTATAGAACACCAAACATATATTCATACTTGTCAATGTACCCATATTTGTCAGCTGTCACTTTTCTTTCACTTCTATTCATCCACCTGACCAATAAAATGACTCCAAACACTTTAGTGGAGCCACCTGCTTTTCCAAACTACATCAGACTGCACAAGGTTCTAGTATGACACTCACTGATGAGAAAATACGCCCGCCTTGCACAATGTTAAGCCCATGCAATTTGAATTAAGTGGAATGAAAATGTAACAGGTAGTTCATTGATACATATGCAAGAAACCTCCACAATATGTTTAGACTATGTAACTAATGGCGGTCTGTTATATGTGCTTGGCAAATTATTACAATTTTACAGGAAAAAGAAACTAAAATCTGCGACAAGATATTTAACTGTTTGTAATGAACAGTAATCCTGGGTCGAATGTAGAAGCCTAACAGGCCTCTGCAATTCCTACGGCTAAGCAGAACCCACCAACAGTTCAAGGGCACCCGGAACTCTTCCGCCTGCCCCATTTAGCCAAAGGCCAATGTATATCTACGAGATTAAGTGGACCATAGAGCGCCTCATCACATTCTGCTGAAGTGGGGCGGGGCTTCATTTTACGTCACACCACTGACCGAAAGTATCAAAACACCTGACATGATACTTGTAATCATTAAGGCATTTGAGTCACATCCCTTCTGCACAACGTCCCTACCAATATTGTCTAGTCTGCACCCTTTTCTTCCTGTCCCACTTGCGTTGACCAGCTCCCTCCTGCTGCAGGGAAAGGAGAGGAGAGCGCGAGTATTTGCTTGCCACCGTGCCGTCCAGTGAAGGGGCTCGGAGCAGGGACCTCATTGCCGCCTCACTCTGACTGGGTGGAGATACAGGCAGCGTGACTGCTACACGCGGCCTCTTCCCACGTGCTGGAGAGCCCCAGTGGCGCCCTTTTGCTCTGGGAGCTGGCAGGGTGGTGAAATTGGATATTAAGAGTACCTTGAGTTTATTTACAATTTCAGCACTCGATGTTTTCTTTTAATAGTGGAGGTTTTTATAACAGCAGTTAATTATCACTTTCTCCAAGAATCTCACAATCACCCCATTAGTAAAGCACTTAAAATGACATTTTTATTTGAAAGCTTGTGTAGACAAGACACACAACGCCCTGTTCACATAGCTACTTATTGACACATTATCACTGCTCAAAAGAAATGCCAACACTGCCTAACTCACAGCGCCTGCAGTTTGCTAAGATGTATCTAGTGCTTGGCTAAGTAATGGCTATGCGTTGTGATAATAAGTACAGTTATTGCTGAAATAAATGTGATTACATTTCAGAAATATAATTTATATATAATGATATAAATTACATCCTTTTCTCCTAAAAATGCCATCCCTTCCTCTGCAAAGTCCTGAACTTTCTTCTTTCCTCTGGCTTCCAACTAGGCTCTTACTAATAAGTCACCACCAGGAAACCTATTCTCTGGCTGCCTCCAACTGTACCCCCGTTTCAACATCATTGCACTAGGGTAGGATGAATGTAATTTCCTTGTGCCGTGGAAAAATGTCCTTTCCCACTGCGCATGCGTCAGCTATGGCAGGGGCGCCAGAACCATGGCTGCCACCATAACCCGGAAGCTGCACGTGCCCTTTTGGCGCATCTCATACTCTCCCTCTAGGCTAGGGTAGTTCCGAACCCTCCGCGCATAGTCCTGGAACTTCTGTTCAAACGTATTGCAGTCCTGCTCAAAAGTGTTAGGTAAGGCCAATAAAGGATTTCAGCCCATTGAAAGAGAAGTATTCGTGTAGAGAATTGATTTGCCAAGACCTCTTTCCAGACATTCATTCGAAACGAGGTTCCTGGATAAAGCAATTTCCAGAGTGCTTTGGGTTTGAGGAGAGTTACTCGGGTCAAGCGATTCTGAGTATCTTACCCAGGACACGATGAAGGAATAAAGCTCTCTAGCTGGTAACAATGAGTGAACCTCTCTGGTCACCATAGAGTGGGATGAATATAAGTTGCAGACTTGGGGAGTCAGGGAACCCTGGGTCATTATTCGTAGTACCCCTGACTGCATTTCCATCTTTAAAATATACATTACTACTTTATGTGTGCTGTGCATTATAAAGACACTTCAGGTCACAAGGTGTTCTAGTGCATTAAACAGGAAGAGGCTGGAGGCCAAATTCCTTTTTATGCATGAAACTCTGAAATTATTTGCAATATCCTTTTGAGCTATGGACAGGTGTATTTTATTCTGTAGAATACATAGGGGGTCATTCTGACCCTGGCGGCCGGTGACCGCCAGGGTCACCGACCACGGGAGCACCGCCAACAGGCTGGCGGTGCTCCCGAGGGCATTCTGACCGCGGCGGTTCAGCCGCGGCCAGAAAGGGTAAACCGGCGGTCTCCCGCCGGTTTACCACTGCCCTTGTGAATCCTCCATGGCTGCGGAGCGCGCTCCGCAGCCATGGGGATTCTGACACCCCCTACCGCCAGAGACCCGCCAGGAACAGGATGGCGGTAGGGGGTGCCGCGGGGCCCCTGCAGTGCCCATGCCCATGGCATGGGCACTGCAGGGGCCCCCTTAAGAGGGCCCCGCAAAGTATTTCAGTGTCTGCTAAGCAGACACTGAAATACGCGATGGGTGCAACTGCACCCGTCGCACCCCTGCAACTGCGCCGGCTCAATTCTGAGCCGGCGTCCTCGTTGCAGGGGCATTTCCTCTGGGCCGGCGGGCGCTCTTTTGGAGAGCGCCCGCCGGCCCAGAGGAAATGTCTGAATGGCCACCGCGGTCTTTTGACCGCGGTGCGGTCATTCAGCGGCGGTACCTTGGCGGACGGCCTCCGCCGTCCGCCAAGGTCAAAATGACCCCCATAATCTCCCCAACCCAAGCCATATTTCAAATTCTGCATTCTTGCTCTTTTTCTGAAATGAAGAAAACATCTGAAGAGTGTGCTGTGAGAGTAAACAACACAATGTGCAGCCTTTAATTTGTTGAAAACATGTTATTCATTTTTCATATTTCACTTTCAAAGCAAACCGTTTGTTTGAATGTGTGCTAACATATACATAGATCTCTTCTTTCCTGTAATGAGCTCAGCAGATAAATAAACATTGTGCAATAAATCTGTCATTACCATGCAATGATAGTAATTATTAAGGTTGAAAAAGGCCTAGAAGAAACCCGCTTAAAAAAAAGACACCTTTAATCATTGTATTTTATGTCAGTGATTTCTTGCTTTGGTAGTTGGCACTGTGATGTCACAACTCAACATGTAATAAAATATTGAAAAAAAAGAGTTGTGATGTAATTTTCTTTTTAGTGATGAATAGAGATGTCTCTACTTGTTCGCAACAAACTACTGTACTACCTGCATGGACTAAGTGTACGGCCTAAATGTTACAATGCTCAGAAACCTGCTCTTTAGTTCTCAAAGCTATTTTATTACATACACGATTATCCAAACAGATCTGTCTAGTAAGTGCATTAACCATGCAGGCTATTTTACCAGTATACTACCCTCGGATTATTGTATCTCCGTAGCAGATTCTGTAACACTCTTAAAATACATCCTGTTATGTCCAATAATGTCCAATAATGTAATTAAGGAAGTCAGAAAGGATTTACTAGTATTTTCGTTTTATTAGAGAGAGATTGGCATTGCTTGTGGTCCTAATAGTAATAATTTACGTCATTATGACTGTGTCCACCATTACCTTCTTCAACCTTTTCTCGGTCCCCGCCCTTCATTCAATTTGTAGATCAACAAAAACATGTTTTTCCATTACCAACACTGCTTACTTTGCTCCGCACCATTGTTGAAAATGTATGAAAGTCCTAACCTGGCATGACACACTTCTCTAGACTTTCCCACTCCACAACGCTCCACTCTACGCCACTCCATGACACTCTACGTCGTACCTTTTCTACGACACTCTTTTCCAGTGTCTGCTACCTCACAACACTCTATGCCCCTCCACTCTGACACTTTACCCCACTCTGTGCTCCTCCAATCTACACCACTCTGATCCATGCAGCTTCACTCTATTCTATGCCCCTGCACTGTACGCCACTCCACACCACTCTGTAGCACTCTATAACACGCCACTCTATGCCACTTTACTACACTTTATGGCACTCTACACCAGTCTACACCACACTATGCCACTCTATGCCACTCTACACCACTCTACTCTGCTCCACTCTATGCCACTATAATTACTACACTTTATTCTACGCTATTCTACTTCACTCTGCTCTGTGCCACTCCCTCTCTACCACATTCCACTCTGTGACACTCCACTCCACTCTACGATACTGAAATCTACTCCACTCTGTGACACTCTGCTCCCATCCACTCTACACCGCTCCACCCTATGCCCCTTCACTCTGCGCCATTCTATGCCATTACACTCTGCACCACTTTATGACACTCATGACACTCTATACCATCTACTTTACTCTGACACTTTTCTCTCCTCTATAAGACTTTACTCCAATCTATGCTACACCACTCCACTCTACTCCAACCTATGCCACTTCACCCTATGCCACTCCATGCTACTCCACTCTACAACACTTCACTTTACAACACTCTACGACACTCCAATTTATCCCACTCCACACCACTACACTCTACAACACTCTTCTCCACTCCGCGGCTGTCAACTGCATGACACTAAACTCCACTCTTTGCCAGAACACTCTATTCTTCTCCACTCTACCACCCTCTTCTGTAAGCCTCCTCACTCTACACCACTCCACTCTGTGCCCTTCCAGTCTATGACACACTATGCCACTCCATTCTATGCGCCTGCACGCTACAACACTCTGTTCCTCTCTATGACACACTATGTCCCACCACTCTACTCTTTACACCACTCCTCAGTATGTGTCTCCACTCTACGACCCTCCACTCTACAACCCTCAACTCTATGCACTTCAACATCACTGCACGACTCTCTATGGGACTCTATGCCATACTAAGCAGTTCTACTCCACTCTACATCACTCTACTTCACTCAGATCCACTCTATGCCACCCTACTTACCACACTGTATGCCACTCTACTCCACTTTGCCCACTCTACTCTAATCTACTCTACGAAACTCCACTCTATGACATTCCACTCCACAACACGCCACTCTGTGACTTTCCACTCTATGACACTCCATTCTACAATACACCACACTCCATTCTATGATACTGTACTAAACTGTACACTCCTCCACTCTACACCCTTTCATACCACTCCACTCTACTCTACACCCTTTCATTCCACTCTACACCACTCTACTCTGTTCAACTCTACACCACAACACTCCACACTACTTCAAGACACTTCACTCTTGTCCACTCTACTGCACTCCACTCTACACCACAACATTCTACTCTAATCCATGACATTCCACTCTACAACTCTGTGTGACACTCCTTTCCACTGTACGCCACTCCACAACACTCCACCTTGCCCCATTCCATGGCACTCTATGTCACTCTACTCTTCGACACTCCACCTTACAACACTCTACTCTAAAGTCTGCTACTTCACAACATTCTGTGGCACTCCACTCTATGATATCATCTCTCTGCTACTGAAACCAGGGTGCTCAATCGAGGCCTTGGCTTCGTCCCTACACCGACTGAAGATCCTTTTAGGTTAAATTGTGAACTGTCACAATTTTTCCGCAAAATCAGACTACACTTCTACTTTTCAGATACACCATCTGACAATATCCAGACCGATTCGGGACTTAGGCCCAAATCCACATTCACTCCACCACCTACAAGTATTCCTTGTGAGGTGTTAGCCTTTGAAAAAGCGGTTCTATCCGACATAGCTTCAATACACCCTAAGCGCCCTTTTATCAATATCACTGCAATTGAAAAACAAGCCTTAAAGACACTGAATGAAGACACTACCATCGTCATCAAACAGGCTGACAAAGGAGGGGTAATAGTGATAATGAACTCTGAAGACTATCGACATGAGTGCCTACGGCTACTGAGTGATGATACCTACTATGCTAAGATCATTAGGGACCCCACCCCTAGATTACAATCACAGATTAAGTCTATGATTCTTGAAGCAACCAATAACACATGGATTTCGCCTAAAGAGGCAGCTTTTCTAGACACCCTTCACCCCAAGGTCCCTTATTTTTATTGCCTGCCCAAGATTCACAAAGGCATCGCACCTCCACCGGGACGACCTATTGTGTCGGGCATTGGGTCTTTATTAGAACCATTGTCTACATTTTGCGATCACTTTCTACAGCCATTGGTTAAAAAATCGTCTACTTATATACAGGATACCAAGGATGTACTAAATCTGATCGACTTGATCAACGACAGTCCATGTTGACGGTCTGATCACCTTGGATGTTGAAGCATTGTATACAAACATCCCACAGGATGCTACCTTACAGGTAGTTGAAGCCACACTTCTAGAAAATAGCGAGCATCTCACATCACCAGTCTCTTTTATCATGCAATGTGCTAATTTAGCAATGACTGAGAATTTCTTCCAGTTTGAGGATGACTTCTATCACCAGATAAGGGGCACTTGCATGGGTAGCACCTTTGCTCCCAGCTTGGCATGTCTGTATATGTACAATTTCGAGAAACAATTCATTTTGCCATCCACAAACCCGTTTTTTGCAAACATCAAATTATGGCGTCGTTATATCGACGACATTTTGATTGTATGGCATGGCCCCCTAGAGACTGTGCCAACTTTTACGGATTGGGTTAACACACTCAACCCTTTCTTGAGGTTTACATCGACTATGTCAACTAATGAGATTAGCTTTTTGGATCTACTAATTACTATCCAGAATGGTAAACTAACTACCAGTACATACCAAAAACCAACGGACCGTAATAGTCTCTTGACATACGACAGCCATCATCCAAAATCACTACGTGATAACTTACCGTTTGGTCAATTCTTGAGACTAAGACGCAATTGTAGTTCAACATACACCTACAATACACAGGCAAATGACCTTCATACCAAGTTGTTGGCACGTAACTACCCCCGGGAGATCATTAACCGAGCCCGGAAAAGGGCAAGGAATAACAATCGTGAAGCTTTACTCGCACCCAATATCAGGGACACCATGAAATCAATGACATGCGTGACTACTTTTACCCCCCAGTCCAACAAAATCAAGAGATTTATCTTGAAAAGATGGTCAATACTTGGCAGCAGTGGCTGCAATATTCCTAGACCACTTTTTGCCTTTAAACAATCACAAAATATCAAGGACTTGATAATCCATACTCGCCCTAGAAACATCACACAGACCCAGGCTACACTCTGGGACCTCCCTCCAGTATCAGGACACTATCCATGTGGACAATGCAACGTCTGCCCTTTGACGTATCACACTAAGACACTTGATCTGGTACCCATCGGCCGATGGAACCTGAAAAAACATACAAATTGTAATACTAAGTATTGTGTGTACATGATAACATGTCCATGTGGTCTACGATATATAGGAATGACCACTAGACCTGTTAAGATAAGGATCAATGAACATAGAAGTAACATTAGATGTGGCCGAATAACTACTAAGTTAAGTGCCCACTTTCTTGAGAAACCCCACCATCCAGACGATTTGCGCTGGGTAGTGTTAGAATCCCCGAAGTTCATCAATGACTCCTCCCAATCACTGTTTAGACTGGAACAACGTTGGGTGTTTAAATTACATACCAACATGACTGGGTTGAACGATGACATTCCTTGGGCATCTTTATCGCGGTAAAATCATGGATTATTGACTTTCTGACATTAAATTAAATGAATTCCTTCATATCACTTATCCTCCCCCACAATGGGTTTATCCACGAACCTCACTGGTCTTTACAACTAAAAGAGCAATGAACCTTCGTTTCTTTACCGCTAGATGATAGCCTGTTCTATCTTTGACTTACAAGCGCATATATCGCCCAAATAAATTCTATTTTGACGATTAACACTACAAAAATATACTTTTACTATGTGTCCTCATCTAAATTCCCTTAAATTAATCTGAGTTTAGCTGCCTCAACCCCGCTCTAAAATGGCCGACGCACGAATAGTAATCAACCCGGCACTTGCTAATCACTCGGACTCTTTTTAGTCCGTTTTTTATTTCTACGAGCCTACGTTGAAACAACGCGGAAGCAACTAGCTTCTAAACCGCGTCTATAATGTGCCGACCGAACACCGGCTCTCCACTTCCAGGGTGAGCACGCCGACGGGTAGGTGTCTCAAATTGAAGACGCCGATAGCAAAGTAAGTGTGGGGGGGGTTTTATTTCGAGGATAGCGCTCGATAAAGACTAGCTCTGTACTTTTAGAACAAAAACAATCAATTTTTGTCCGAGTGAGACTGCTCTATCCGAAATGATGGACGGGATACCCTTTGATTCAGACTATTACCATTAACTTATTGATTCAGTTGCCCCACCAGATATTTGTTAAAAACTAAAGGAATTTACATATGGCTTTGTTACAGATATGAGATTTAGTAACTATGATGATGTTAGAACGATGTAATTTAACATTGCACAGTATATTAACTTTTTGTTTCAAAGGTTTTTTCTACTGCAGATTTCGTCCCCCTCTTATGGTTGACATATTTATATAATTTTTCTTGTACTAACAACTCGTTACTCCTACCAGAAGCTATAGGCTGGACCGTGCTACTCCCTAAGGGGCCCCCTACACGAAGAGGGCGGGTAAGCAAATGTTGTGTGTTTCTTTTATTTTTGACACCACATTTTTTGCACAGATTCACATTGGGGGTGTAGGCTAAATAACCGTGCTCTCAGTTTTGTGTATATTATATGTTTTTGTTTTCTAGGGTGACCTTTTTTGTTTCAGACTACTGACGAGACAGTTCACATGAATGTAAGTGACTGCTATGTACCTTCCATACACATAATTAGATAGTGTTTCTTTCTTTTTTTGGTATATAGCCAGGAGAAGTCTAGTTTGATGTAGGTCCTGATGAAGCGTTAGAGGATCTTTCACGACCAATATTACGCGAAACATGTTGACCAGATCCTAGGGGGAGGTGACAATTTCCCAGTACTCTAGGCTTTTCTTAAGTGGTCGAGCATTATTCTCAGATTCCACTTAATAGTGTTTTTAATCTTGATCGTAACCCCTCTGGATAGATATTAAACAGAATAAGTTTAGGGGTTTCTAATCAATCTTAAATTCCGTTCACTCTCCTGCCAGTTATAGTGTCTGACCTCCACAACTTCAACGGCAGCCACCACATACCATAAAAGATCTCCGGCAAAGAGCCCCCGAAAGGGGAGCCCGTCAGACATTGCACCGGCCGGTCTGACGAGGAGCTTCCCGATGATGAAGCATGACACCCTTTTGGGTGTGTGTGGGTTCTAGCTCCTAAACTTTAATTGTTCACCCTACAGTCAGCAACAGTGTACCTTTTGTTGTTGATTACATGTATAGGGAGCATGTACACTGGACCTTTAATTCTCCCGATCCCTCTCTTTGTTGATACTTCTGCACAGTTTCCGCTGTGGGATTAGTTACCAGTACTCACCTAGTATTTTTGATACTATGGATACTCTCCAGGGTTTGAGTTTTGACGATGAAATGGTTGCAGCAATCCTGCAAACACCGTCAATTTTAAATAATGACGGGTCAGCTCCAACGGGTAGTCTAAAAGAAGACTGGGACAAATTGTCCACCTTGAAGCGCGATCTGATAAAAACTGTTATGCACGGGACCATTATGACCGAATATTTAAGAGCTAACATCGCTCCCAATGGCCTTTTGGTGTCTAACATACCCAGGATATTCTTGCAAGATCTTGCATTTAGGAAAGACTGGGCACAAATAGCATGGAAATGCACCAGAGACTGGTTAGTACTTATCATCAATACTTCCAGACGGTTGGCAGACTCTATTACCATCCAGATCAATTCCTTAGAAGGTACATTAAGAACCACCGTCACCCTGGCAGCATTTAAAACCCGGCTAACTGAGATTAATACTGAATTAAATGAGACAAAAACCTTCCTAACGAATCAAAAGATTACCAAACTTCAAAAAGATATCTCCAGATTTAGTCGGGAAAAAGTCTACCCTTATATCCTTGAGGATTTTGAGACAGATGGCCAGTCACGCTCATCAGACGATTCACAATCTTCTTATAAAAAACCACGAAAAACCAGTAACAGCTCTTCATCTGACGGATGGAGTACGGATGACAATTCACCCGCTCCACAATTTTACAATTATCCGCCCTACCCTGTCAACCAACATATACCATGGCAACCACCCTACCCCTTCTACCAACCTCGCCCGTTCATGCCATTCAATCCTTTTTTAGGCAGAGGCCGGGGCAGAGGGAGAGGCAGAAGAAGAGGCAGAGGCAGGCGTGTTCAGTGGGCTACGGAAGAACCCCAAATGATCACCAGGAGCCAGGGGAAAAATCAACCTACGAGAACTTAGTAGTAAACCTTTCTACTAAACAACTCTCTGCTACTGAAACCAGGGTGCTCAATCGAGGCCTTGGCTTCGTCCCTACACCGACTGAAGATCCTTTTAGGTTAAATTGTGAACTGTCACAATTTTTCCGCAAAATCAGACTACACTTCTACTTTTCAGATACACCATCTGACAATATCCAGACCGATTCGGGACTTAGGCCCAAATCCACATTCACTCCACCACCTACAAGTATTCCTTGTGAGGTGTTAGCCTTTGAAAAAGCGGTTCTATCCGACATAGCTTCAATACACCCTAAGCGCCCTTTTATCAATATCACTGCAATTGAAAAACAAGCCTTAAAGACACTGAATGAAGACACTACCATCGTCATCAAACAGGCTGACAAAGGAGGGGTAATAGTGATAATGAACTCTGAAGACTATCGACATGAGTGCCTACGGCTACTGAGTGATGATACCTACTATGCTAAGATCATTAGGGACCCCACCCCTAGATTACAATCACAGATTAAGTCTATGATTCTTGAAGCAACCAATAACACATGGATTTCGCCTAAAGAGGCAGCTTTTCTAGACACCCTTCACCCCAAGGTCCCTTATTTTTATTGCCTGCCCAAGATTCACAAAGGCATCGCACCTCCACCGGGACGACCTATTGTGTCGGGCATTGGGTCTTTATTAGAACCATTGTCTACATTTTGCGATCACTTTCTACAGCCATTGGTTAAAAAATCGTCTACTTATATACAGGATACCAAGGATGTACTAAATCTGATCGACTTGATCAACGACAGTCCATGTTGACGGTCTGATCACCTTGGATGTTGAAGCATTGTATACAAACATCCCACAGGATGCTACCTTACAGGTAGTTGAAGCCACACTTCTAGAAAATAGCGAGCATCTCACATCACCAGTCTCTTTTATCATGCAATGTGCTAATTTAGCAATGACTGAGAATTTCTTCCAGTTTGAGGATGACTTCTATCACCAGATAAGGGGCACTTGCATGGGTAGCACCTTTGCTCCCAGCTTGGCATGTCTGTATATGTACAATTTCGAGAAACAATTCATTTTGCCATCCACAAACCCGTTTTTTGCAAACATCAAATTATGGCGTCGTTATATCGACGACATTTTGATTGTATGGCATGGCCCCCTAGAGACTGTGCCAACTTTTACGGATTGGGTTAACACACTCAACCCTTTCTTGAGGTTTACATCGACTATGTCAACTAATGAGATTAGCTTTTTGGATCTACTAATTACTATCCAGAATGGTAAACTAACTACCAGTACATACCAAAAACCAACGGACCGTAATAGTCTCTTGACATACGACAGCCATCATCCAAAATCACTACGTGATAACTTACCGTTTGGTCAATTCTTGAGACTAAGACGCAATTGTAGTTCAACATACACCTACAATACACAGGCAAATGACCTTCATACCAAGTTGTTGGCACGTAACTACCCCCGGGAGATCATTAACCGAGCCCGGAAAAGGGCAAGGAATAACAATCGTGAAGCTTTACTCGCACCCAATATCAGGGACACCATGAAATCAA
This sequence comes from Pleurodeles waltl, assembly GCF_031143425.1. Classification (NCBI taxonomy): domain Eukaryota; kingdom Metazoa; phylum Chordata; class Amphibia; order Caudata; family Salamandridae; genus Pleurodeles; species Pleurodeles waltl. Next base: position 300,745,354 of record NC_090446.1, read on the forward strand.
TGACATGCGTGACTACTTTTACCCCCCAGTCCAACAAAATCAAGAGATTTATCTTGAAAAGATGGTCAATACTTGGCAGCAGTGGCTGCAATATTCCTAGACCACTTTTTGCCTTTAAACGATCACAGAATATCAAGGACTTGATAATCCATACTCGCCCTAGAAACATCACACAGACCCAGGCTACACTCTGGGACCTCCCTTCAGTATCAGGACACTATCCATGTGGACAATGCAACGTCTGCCCTTTGACGTATCACACTAAGACACTTGATCTGGTACCCATCGGCCGATGGAACCTGAAAAAACATACAAATTGTAATACTAAGTATTGTGTGTACATGATAACATGTCCATGTGGTCTACGATATATAGGAATGACCACTAGACCTGTTAAGATAAGGATCAGTGAACATAGAAGTAACATTAGATGTGGCCGAATAACTACTAAGTTAAGTGCCCACTTTCTTGAGAAACCCCACCATCCAGACGATTTGCGCTGGGTAGTGTTAGAATCCCCGAAGTTCATCAATGACTCCTCCCAATCACTGTTTAGACTGGAACAACGTTGGGTGTTTAAATTACATACCAACATGACTGGGTTGAACGATGACATTCCTTGGGCATCTTTATCGCGGTAAGATCATGGATTATTGACTTTCTGACATTAAATTAAACGAATTCCTTCATATCACTTATCCTCCCCCACAATGGTTTTATCCACGAACCTCACTGGTCTTTACAACTAAAAGAGCAATGAACCTTCGTTTCTTTACCGCTAGATGATAGCCTGTTCTATCTTTGACTTACAAGCGCATATATCGCCCAAATAAATTCTATTTTGACGATTAACACTACAAAAATATACTTTTACTATGTGTCCTCATCTAAATTCCCTTAAGTTAATCTGAGTTTAGCTGCCTCAACCCCGCTCTAAAATGGCCGACGCACGAATAGTAATCAACCCGGCACTTGCTAATCACTCGGACTCTTTTTAGTCCGTTTTTTATTTCTACGAGCCTACGTTGAAACAACGCGGAAGCAACTAGCTTCTAAACCGCGTCTATAATGTGCCGACCGAACACCGGCTCTCCACTTCCAGGGTGAGCACGCCGACGGGTAGGTGTCTCAAATTGAAGACGCCGATAGCAAAGTAAGTGTGGGGGGGGTTTTATTTCGAGGATAGCGCTCGATAAAGACTAGCTCTGTACTTTTAGAACAAAAACAATCAATTTTTGTCCGAGTGAGACTGCTCTATCCGAAATGATGGACGGGATACCCTTTGATTCAGACTATTACCATTAACTTATTGATTCAGTTGCCCCACCAGATATTTGTTAAAAACTAAAGGAATTTACATATGGCTTTGTTACAGATATGAGATTTAGTAACTATGATGATGTTAGAACGATGTAATTTAACATTGCACAGTATATTAACTTTTTGTTTCAAAGGTTTTTTCTACTGCAGATTTCGTCCCCCTCTTATGGTTGACATATTTATATAATTTTTCTTGTACTAACAACTCGTTACTCCTACCAGAAGCTATAGGCTGGACCGTGCTACTCCCTAAGGGGCCCCCTACACGAAGAGGGCGGGTAAGCAAATGTTGTGTGTGTTTCTTTTATTTTTGACACCACATTTTTTGCACAGATTCACATTGGGGGTGTAGGCTAAATAACCGTGCTCTCAGTTTTGTGTATATTATATGTTTTTGTTTTCTAGGGTGACCTTTTTTGTTTCAGACTACTGACGAGACAGTTCACATGAATGTAAGTGACTGCTATGTACCTTCCATACACATAATTAGATAGTGTTTCTTTCTTTTTTTGGTATATAGCCAGGAGAAGTCTAGTTTGATGTAGGTCCTGATGAAGCGTTAGAGGATCTTTCACGACCAATATTACGCGAAACATGTTGACCAGATCCTAGGGGGAGGTGACAATTTCCCAGTACTCTAGGCTTTTCTTAAGTGGTCGAGCATTATTCTCAGATTCCATTTAATAGTGGTTTTAATCTTGATCGTGACCCCTCTGGATAGATATTAAACAGAATAAGTTTAGGGGTTTCTAATCAATCTTAAATTCCGTTCACTCTCTTGCCAGTTATAGTGTCTGACCTCCACAACTTCAACGGCAGCCACCACATACCATAAAAGATCTCCGGCAAAGAGCCCCCGAAAGGGGAGCCCGTCAGACATTGCACCGGCCGGTCTGACGAGGAGCTTCCCGATGATGAAGCATGACACCCTTTTGGGTGTGTGAGGGTTCTAGCTCCTAAACTTTAATTGTTCACCCTACAGTCAGGAACAGTGTACCTTTTGTTGTTGTTTGACTCCACTCTATGAGCCTCTCCTCTACACCACTAACTTTTAACCATGCTGAACAACAGCCACTCTACGGCTAAAACAGATTAGCAAAGCTACTCGCTCTTGGATAGGCGAGGCATATTGGCTTTGCATATGCTTGTTTATGTTTCCAGTAGGATAGACTCATCCCAGAACTCTAATAGAAACAATTTACATTGCTTCTGAAAAAACATAATTTTTGTCACCATGAAACTTTAAATAAGTCCAACAGTTAAAATAATATACCTCTCCTAGGAAGCCTTCAGATTTTCTAATTAACCAAATGTACTTTTTCAGGTATCAGGCAGCCTGGCGGGAAGGCTTGTTGTTCTTCAGCTGACTGTTTCTCTGTTGTCTTTACAGTACAGGAGATCCCTGTCCCTACACTTTCGGTGAGCGGCACCTCAAGGTCAGCATTTACAGTTCAGGGACAGTTGTTTTAAAAAAAAAAAAGGTAGGGGCTGTTTATGTACATATTAAAAAAGGTGTGAATGTTGTCTCCGATAGATCCCGCCCACTTCAAGCACTGGCCTTGAAGCAAGTTGCCAGCCCTTTCTCTATCATTTTTAAAAGAATATAAAGACCCCAGGGCTGGGCGCACCACTAGGATAGGATATTTATCCATGTCTGCTCTGGAGGGGTTTACTGTGAGGCCCTCTGAGGCTCCCGTACATCACTTGCGCGACTCTCCGCTTAAAATCTCATCAGGCTGGACCCAGCTCAATTCTAACACCGCGTTATTGGCTGGTGCGCGGCCCCAGCTGCTTCCTGTGCAGGGCTCTCCCACAGCAAACGTGAACGGCACCAGCAGTCCTGCTGGATTCTTCATCTGCGAACAAAGCGGCTAATGTGAGGCGGGCGCTCCTTTCCCGCTCCAGGCCGCGGCCTGCAGCCGCTCTGGTTGCCTCAAGAGGCATTAATGTCAGCAGCACGTGAAGACAATGTATTTTTTATGTTTGTTCTAGTCCTTGATGTAGCGAGTAAGAGAGTGGGCGTGGGGACAAGCGCCCTGTGCCATGGGCACCCCTTTAACCGGTGCTCTAAATGGACAGGTACTGCCCGGTACTGAGTACCTGCACTTCTTTAATTTGAAGGGTAGAGTGCCTGCACGTTTCAGCACTGCAGCAATATATTCAATGGGAGTATACTGGCACTTCTCAGGAGCTAACAGTTACGGCAAATGGCGAGGACCTGGAGTGCTGTGTTTCCATTCAAAGCACTGCCGACCTCTGTACAGGTGGTGGGCACTGGCACGCATTGCTGGAGAGTTATTATTCATCATTACACTCTGACCCAGGGCAAGCCAGAAAAAGGCAGAAAAGGGAGAAAGAATGAGGAAGAGAAATATAGGAAAGCAGTGACAAGGGGAGAAAGTGGGGATGAAAAACAAACAGCAAGAGTTACATAAAAAAAAACAGGAAGTGTATGGTGGTGGAAAAAAGAGACATTAGGTGGGATCAAGACCAGGCAGCCTTGGAAAACCTGGCATGAACCAGCAGTGAGAGCGGCCAGTTCAACAAAGGCGCCAACCAGACACACGCAAGTCCTTCCACTGTCTCGCCAATGCGTGCTATTCCACAGCAGTGGGTCCAATCTCAGAGAGTCCAAGTAGGCCACTCTCAAATACTAGTCAAAATATAAACTTATAGCGAAGTGAATTTTTGCTTAACTTTCCTTCCGCTTTAGGGCGATAAAATGATCGCCCCTTAGTAGTTTGCCAATAAATAACCGCCATTGATGCCAGGATGCTGCTTTGGCAGTGAAAGAGCACTTTACAAAAAAAAAACAAAAAAACACAGGCATCATACAGTATAACCATTACCGCATGGCCCGCACAAATATCCGTGAAAAAATCACATGATTCGATTACAAGTCCGTGGGAAATGTATCTGTATGGGGTGTTACTGCATGCGGTATTACAGCATGTAAAGTGCTTGTATGCTATATCCTAGAAGGCTGTGGCTCAGGGCCCCTCTATGAACACCATGGACGCAGAGTAACAAACGCGTCCATATCACCCAATACAAATGAGCTTGTATTTGAACTATTCGAAGGTTCGTTTCCAGCATCTGTTCCACAAGCCAGTTATGATGTCTCAGGCATCCTTCTCAATATTGCAGCAAGTCAACAGCACAGATCTGACAGGAGAAGGACACATATGACAAGTAACACTGATGAGGCAGAATGTAGAGCATGTCTGGCCTCGGCTGGATTATGTCTCTGGTCAGCGATTTTAAAACATATATTTTATTGATTTTGATGATTTTTTGACATTGCAAAGAACACAAGAGCAGAACAACTGTAGAGTACAAGTCCCCTGTTTCTCCTTCAGGCCTCCCACCCCGTGTGCCCTCACGTCGAGATCTGCTGTGGATTAGCCCTCGTATGCCTGAATTTCCCAGCCTATGGTCACGTCTGCGTTGGTCCAGGGTTGAGGGTGATGGCCCTGAAGGCAACCCATTTTTTCCAGATCCTGCCATGCTTTTGATGACATCCCCCGACTACGTAAAAAGGGATCTCCCTGCGTGTGCACCTAAAAGACCCCCTCCCCCCATCAGCCCTCCGCAGGAGTGCCATAGTCTTTACATCTGTGAGCCATTTCCCTTTTCCCATCCGCGATAATCCTAGACAAACTACTACTTCTTTTGATAAAATGGCTACTCTACAACCTTAGAGAGTTGAGCTGCACAGGCTTATCTATTTTTTTGCCTCGATGGAAACCCCCTGTATGACTGGGAGTGGTTCTGTCCAAGGCAATGAACTGGAATTATTCCATGTTGTTTGTGGCACCTGGCTAGACTCTCCACAATTTACACTGTGACCCTGTTGGCTACGCATCTTGAGCAGATTTAATGTAGATGCTGTAAGCCTACTCTGAGCCCTTTGCTTTTTCCTGTGGTGCTGCACCAGCCTGGACTTGTTCTTCATTACCCTAACTCAGATCCCCTGAGACATATCCGCTGAAATCAAAGCGGTATTAAAGCGGGTCTTCTGATAACATTTTGTCCATTTCATAAACTTGCATGGCCAGGAGTGCTGGATGCTGTGGGTACATTTAAAAGCAGTAGGGGGTCATGTCCTATGGTTCTAGGATATTAACCATTGTGGTCTGCACATTAAGGGGGGCAGTTAATGTACCTCTGTTGGGCCTAAATGCTGGTTACCGGTACCCAAGCTTGTGGGGAGGTTTGAGGCAAGGGGGTAACTGATTGTCAGTAGCGTTTTCAATAATCTCCAGCAAAAAAAAGACGTTTGACATTCATATCTAGTTTGACAGACCTGCGGAGTCGCAGGAGGGTTTTTTCAAACGAGGTAAGGCCCATGCACTCACTGGGTCTTTTGAAAGCCTCTGAACCTTCACCGCTCCACCATGTTTCACCTAGCAGTGAACTGGCTCAAACAGAACATGTGTTCCGTGGTCCTCCAATGGTGCAGTGCCTAGATTCCCTGCGCCTGAATTTAAATGTCATGAACCACAAAACCAGCCAAGCAAAATCTGTTTTCTCTGAAGAGTGTAAGGAAGAGAGAGTAAACATGGCGCTATTGAGCAACAATGGAAAGGTATGTGTAGCCCCAGATGCAGCTACTATAAGACCAAGTGGCACTAACATAATGGGAGGGGTCAGACAAGACGTGTATCATAAAAGAGAGTGGCTGGAACCTAGAAATAGAGACATCCCTTGGAAATCGCCCCAGATTCATAATGCTGCTAGACAGCATGACTTATATCTGATGAACATTCCAAAGCTAACTCATGGACACAAAGAATCTGGGGACTCACTTAAAAATAAGGTAATCCATTGGATCAGGGGAGTAAAGAAATGTAGATCAGTCATACGAGAGGATATAGTTCACGCCCAGAGATATTCAGGCGAACAATATGAAATGGACTACATAGGTCTGAAATTAACCAGCCAGACTCTAGTAGAAGGATTATTAGAACTCGAACAAAGATCAAGACCCTGCACCCAGTCTCAAATCAGCCTCAACCGGTCAACCCCCTTCCAACTGCAAACCCCTGTTGTACTGGGAATCAAAGTATTCCATCTTCCCAAAATACACACAGCTTAGATCGGGACCAAAGGGACGAAAATTCAAACGTCAATTCACTAAAGGCCCACCTCCCACATGGAATGAGGAAGGGCCTGTCAACCAACATAATTGTGGAGTGCTGCTAATCAAACAGCCCTATACCTGGCTGTGTGGAAGCGAAGGAATCAGCATATTGCAATACCCTTAGCGGCCGTTAGGCCCGGGGGGTTAGGGAAGCAACCACCACTCCCACCAGGGGAACGGAGCAGAGGTTGGTTAGGGAAGCAACCACCACTCCCACCAGGGGAACGGTGCAGAGGTTGGACTCGGGAGGCCACAATGACTTCCCAATCAAGCTTCTATCTTGGAATGTGGCAGGTTTGAGATCCAAAATAGACAATCCAGAATGGTGTAACTTTATAGCTCAGCACCAAGTTATCCTGATGCAGGAAACATGGGCACCTTTAGCGACCCATAGACCAGGCTACTTGACTTTTCAGAAGGCTGCTCTCCCTTCTTCATCTGGGAGAGCCTCAGGTGGGCTAATAATCTGGCTAAAACATGACTTGTTCCCGAAGGCAAAAGAGTTAACTTGCCCCACCAGCGATATATTGGCAGTGGAGCTAGGAATCAGAAATTCAAAGGGGTACAATTGTGTAGTAATTATAAACATCTATATTAGACCTGGGTCACGAAGCACACAGATTGCTATGCTGAACCTTCTTTAAGATTTTCTGATTCAGCTGCCAGGGGGAACAGTCCTAATTGTAGCAGGGGATTGCAACATACAATTAAGTGTCAAGGCTTACTCTCTTCGAGCAGGAATCCAGTATGCAGATCCTTGGGATAGATCAGGCCCAGTTCAGGAAATGAGAAAGCAAACTGGGGGAGCGTTAGCCCTACTAGAGAACTTAATAATAAATGCGGGGCTAAGACAAGTAAATGGGAACACCAAGTCGGATGCCCCGGCTATGCCCACGTATAAAAATGGACCCTATGTGAGTCTCCTTGAATATATTGCAGTTGATGATTCTCTCTTGCACTTCCTTAGTGATATGGTAGTTATCCTTAGGGCTGATAGTGACCACTAAGCCCTCTGTGCAGTCTTTATTCCTTCCACATTTAGGAGCAGTAACTTGTCCCAGTGGGTGATAGGTAATTATGTAACGGTGTCTAATGATAACAAGAACGTTATATCGGCAGCGGTGGCAAATGACATGAAGATTCAGGTTGCAATTTATGATGCAGTCAAAATGACTTTAGTCCCCCTGAAGTATATAGATTTTACATTTGTGTACTTCATCTACCTACACTGTTTCCTGATGAATTGGCTAAGGTCACTCTTCCTGGTAGTGAGGGAAAGAGGGAAAGCTACGGGCAGACCGTTGAGGTGGTTTTCTAGTTCTTGCCGACAGGTCAAACTCTAGCTGCTTAGAACGCTTCAAACAGGGAATCGCCTTGAGATAAGAGTGGCGAGGAACTTATATAAAAAAAACGTTAAAAATGCCAAAAAGGACAGGGAAAACAAAAAATGGAACTCCCTGGTTGATGCTTTCCAAGAGGGTGACACAAAACTGTTTTGGAAAATGGTAGCAGAAAAGAAAGACCCCCAGAGAGACGAGAATGATCCAGCAATCCAGCCAGCAAGCTGGGTGCCACACTTTGAGAACCTCTACAGGGTAGGTCACAATAGCGGTAGCAACAAATCTCTATTAACATCTATAGAGACCTGCACTTCCCTCAATCCACTGCCTAGAAATACTAGCACATCAAGCTTTGGTTTAGGCCCTTTCTCCCTGAAAGAAACCTCTTTGGCTCTTCAATCACTGCTCAAAGGGAAGGCTCCAGGTCCAGATGGCATCCCAGGCGATTTGTATCTATCACGACCTGGAACATGGTTGCTGTACCTAAATACTCTCAGCAATGCCATCTTGAGGGGAGGTGACCTCAGCCCTACATGGCGAGGAGCAACAATAGTCCCCATTTACAAAAAAAGGGCAAGAGAGTTACCAGCTAACTACAGGCCAATAAGCTTAATCGATGTTAGCCAGAAGGTGTTTTGCAAGCAGGTTCTGGACAGACTCCATTCCTGGATCAATGACCATCAGATTCTTTCAGACCTTCAGGCTGTATTTAGGAAAGGAGTTAGCACAATAGATCAGGTCTTTAGATTTAAACTCCTCTGCTGGGAAATACCTAACGCTAAGAAGGGACCACCTGTATGTCGCCTTTATCGACCTAAAGACTGCGTTTGACTTGGTGCCACGTGATGTGCTATGGAGAATTTTGGAACTTCACAACCTCGACAGTGAACTGCTGAGGCTGTTGAAGCATCTTCATGAGGGAACTTACGCACGGGTCCGATGGACCCAAGGTGGTGATTTGACATCCGCTATCCCCATTGAAAGAGGGGTCAGAGAGGGGTGTGTTTTGGCCCCAACCCTGTTTAGCCTCTACATAAATGGGGCAGTGGAACAGCTGATGCGGTGTAACCACAACACCCCCAAGCTGGCAGGAGTATCTGTTCCAATCCTCATGTTTGCAGATGATACTCTATTGATGTCAAGAACTACATTGGGTCTCCAAAATGAATTAGACACTTTTACTACGTTTTGTGAGAAGAGGGGCCTTCAAATTAACACAGACAAAACCAAGTTCATGGCTTTAAACCCACACAAGACCTTCAGGGAGAAAATGACTATTGGTGGCCAATCCATAGATCAGGTTAGCCAATTTGACTACCTGGGGATCAGACGACCACCAATGGTCAGTACAAAGTGGGAAGAGTATCACTGCCCTGCAACAGCAATCAGTGGTGATCGGAATGAAAATCAAAACCTCCATGGGAGGGCAAATCTCACCAGCTATCACCGGATACAAGGCTGCGGCAGTGACGGCTGCAACTTATGGCGCTGAGCTCTGGGGCCATTGCAACTGTAAGAATTTGACCCTGGTTGAAAACAAATGCATACACTTTTTGTTACATCTACCGATGAGCAAACCTCTTATCCCTCTTAGATTTGACCTAGCGTTTACCCAGATCCATAATGAAATTGCCTTGAGACCTCTTATATATTGGGTGCGTCTTTGGTCCTCCGAGCATTTGGCTTCCTACCAAACAGCTGTAGCAGAGTTTTTAGCCCTTGATGGCGTGGAATCAATCCCTTGGTTCAAATATATTAGAGATATGTGCCATTATATTAAAATGGAGGAGGTGTGGAGAGCTCCCGGTGGCCAAGAAAGGAAGTGACACCACGCATACAGCGATATTACTAGGAGACAGTCTTGATGCAGATATGGTCTAGCCAGGGACAAGGTAGCAGGACAGTCGAATTTTAAATCATAATTGTTCACCAACATTTGAAACCTATATGGACAACGTACAACCAGCCTACATTAAAAGCCTTTATATCAAATTCAGATTGGGGACCCTGCCAATCAAATCCTTTACCTCGGGGTGGCATAAGGCCGATTGCACTCCGGGCTTTTGTCACTTTTGCCCAACGCAACTTGAGACCTTGGCCCACTTTGTTTTTTTCTGCCCAAGATACTTACATCCTAGGAGAAAGTGGATTATTCCCCTATGCAGACTCCTTGGAATAAGGAATCTCTCCGTATATTGATAAGCGACACAAGTGATAAGGTAGTGTTTGCAGTAGTGAGGTATCTTCAAAGTGCCGGGCAGCAAGATCCAGAGAGTTTACATCTGATTGGCTAGCAACCCTGTAAAGATGTCTGGTTAGACCATTGATTTGTTAAGATGCCACAAACTGATAGATTATTAACCGTGTGACATCATAGATTGATCTTAATTAATTTTTGCTCTTAAGACTTAATGTATATGTGTATTTTTCATTGTGTACATGTTTTAGGGCTTGGACAGCACACCAACTGTGTGATATTTTAGATCATTTTACCAATGTCTTATTTTTAAGATTAATTATCACATGTATTTATTCTTTTGAATGCTTTTATGGCTTTCAGCCGAAATAAAGATAATTGAATTGAAAAAAACAAAAAACTGTAGAAGGCTTGCCTGGTTTGTAGTGGGTACCTTGGGTACTTACACCTTATACCAGGTCCAGTTATCCCTTATTAGTGAAGTACTAGTGTTCTAGCAGCTTAGGCTGATAAAGGTAGCTATAGCAGAGCAGCCCAGGCTGAACTAGGAGACATGCAAAGCTCATGCAATACCTCTTACACAGTACTTATACACAAGTAAAGACAATACTCAGTGCTACCAAAAATAAAGGTAGTTTATTTGTGTGACACAGTACCAAAAATATCTTAGAGGCAATACCCCTTCTGGAGATAAGTATTATAAACAATATATACATTAGACACCAAAATAAGGTAAGTAATTAGACATAGGGTAGTGCAAACAATAGGAAATGCTATAGAATACAATGGGAGAAAATAGGTCTACGGGCAACACAAACCATATACTAAGAAAGTGGAATGCAAATCACAAATTCCCCCCTAGACAAGTGTAGTGTGTGCAGAATTGCTGGGAGAGTAAGAATACAGTAAAAGTAAGTAAATTACCCCACCCCAGAGCCCAGTAAAGCAGGAGTAATGTACTGCAATTTTCCTTAGGACACACTACACCTCGTGACATGGATTATTGCTGTAACCAACCAAGTCTGCAAACAAAAACTGATGGATTCCTGGACCTGAAGACCTGCAAAAGAAGGGGACCAAGTCCGGAAGTGGAAAGAAGTTCCAGGAAGGGCAGGAGCCCATGCCAAAACAGAAGAGGGTGCAAAAGAAGAGTCCCCGGTCGGACGAAGACTGCAGGAATGCACCTTAGGAAGAAGCAAGTGGGTTTCTGCATGATGCAGAAGATGTCCCACGAAGTGAAGATGGATGCAAATGTGATTTTGTGGCGGAAGTCACCAACAAGCCTTGGTCATGTCAAATATGCGTTTTGAATCAAAATGGCGCTGGCTGGACAAAGGAGGGACCTAGGAGCCTCAACTCTGGGTGAGGAGGAAGATTGGGCTCGCAGCACTTTAGAGAGCCCGTATGATGCCAGGTAGCACCACAGGAGTCCCAGGGCACGGGGAAAAAGGAGTTGCAAAATGCAGTTGGTGCAGCACAACAAAGGAAGGTCCCACGCCAAAGGAGAACAACTCAGTGAGTTGAGCGTCGCAGGATGAAATGCTGGGACCTGGACCAGGCTGTGCATGAAGGAATTTTGCAAATAGTGCACAGAGGCCTCAGGAGGTGAAGAAGACGCAGTACCCATGCAAGGCCTTACCTCCTCCAAATTGTGTCAGCAGGACCTCAAGACAGTCTCTGTCGATGGGTTCCACCCTCTGTGACCGTAGGAGCATGTTCGTTTCTGTGAGAGGAGTCCAAGGGTACCGGTCGTCATCTTGGAAGGTGCCTGCGTTAGCAGGGGAGTGACTCTGTCAACCCACTGGAGATTTCTTCGGTCCTTTTGGTGCAGGATGAAGACAGGGAGTCTCCAGAGCTTGCACACCATGGAAACTGTTGCAGTTGCTGGCTGGAGCTGAAGCTGCAGAGGAAAAGTATCCCTTGTGGATACTTTGTTGCTGTTACAGCAGTTCCTGGAGCAGGCTGCGGTTGATCTGAGGTCAGAGGATGAAGTAGTATTTGCAGAGGATTCCTGAAGGAAACTTGCAAGCAGAATCTGAAGAGAACACAGAGGAGAGACCCTAAATAGCCCTGAGAGGGGGATTGGCTACCTTATCAGGTAAAGACCTATTAGGAGGGGGTCTCTAACGTCTGTCCAGAGTGCCCCCATACCTTGAAAAGCAAGATGGCTGAAGTCTGGGACACACTGGAGCAGCTCTGGGCACCACCCCTGGGGTGGTGATGGACAAGGGTGTGGTCACTTCCCTTTCCTTTGTCCAGTTTCGCACCAGAGCAGGGTACAAGGGGTCCCTGGACCGGTGTAGACTGGTTTATACAAGGAGGGCACCATCTGTGCCCTTCAAAGCATTTCCAGAGGCTGGGGCATACTCCCCCTCCCCAGACTGTAACACCTATTTCCCAAGGGAGAGGGTGTAATACCCTGCTCTCAGGGGAAATGCTTTGTTCTGCCTTCCTGGGACTGAGCTGCTCAGACCCCAGGAGGGCAGACCCTGTCTGAGGTGGTAGCAGCTGTAGCTACAGTGCAAGCCTCAGAGAGCTGGTTTGGCAGTGCTGGGGGTCCATGGTGGAGCCCCCAGGATGCATGAAATTGGCTCCCCAATACCAGATTTGGAATGGAGTGGGACAATTCCATGATCCTAGACATGTTACATGGCCATATTTGGAGTTACCATTGTGAAGCTACATATAGGTATTGACCTATATGTAGTGCATGCGTATAATGGTGTCCCCACACTCACAAAGTCACGGGAAATGGCCCTGAACTATGTGGGGGCACCTTTGCTAGTGCAAGGGTGCCCTCACACTTAGTAACTTTGCACCTAACCTTCAGCAAGTGAAGGTTAGACATATAGGTGACTTATAAGTTACTTAAGTGCAGTGAATATAGCTGTGAAATAGTATGTACACTATTTCTCACAGGCTGCATTGGCAGGCAGGTGCATGGGTTTGTCTCCCTATGGGTGACAAAGGAAATGATGCAGAAATGCTGCAGCCCGTATGGATCTCCTGGAACCCAATGCCCTGGGTACCTAGGTACCTTATACTATGGACTTACAAGGGGGGTCTGGTGTGCCAATTGAAATTGGAAATAAAGTAACTAGCCTACAGTGACAAATTTAAAAGCAGAGAGAGCATAAGCACTGAGTTTCTGATTAGCAGAGCCTCAGTGACACAGTCAAGCACTATACAGACACACACATTAGGCCATAAACTACAAGCACTTGGGTCCTGACCAGCAGGATCCCAGTGAGACAGGCAAAAACATACTGACATACAGGTAAAAAATGGGGTAGCATGCCAAGGAAGATGGTACTTTCCTATACTAACCACTATTTTGATAGAGCCATAGTTAGATGTTTTTCCAAATTTGTGTCGACTAAAATGTTTTGCATGAAGTCCAACATGCTATTCTAACCTGATGCTAATTAGGGTCCTCACTAATGAAGTTCAATACATGTAATAACATTTGATTACTTTTCTTTGCTGAATCTAAATGTATGTGATAACGTTTGTGCAGTTATTCTGACTATTAATTTGTACTGTAACCTTATAATGTGTAGTAGCTCAAGCTTTGTTTAGATTGCGATTCTTTTGCCGCTTTGGTCAGACAGTGTTGTTTCTGTATGCTTAACATTTGATTTTGAGATTGAGTTACTTAAAATTAGCATTGTTAATATAGGGAAATAAATATTCAAACTTTTACCTAAAGGTGTGGTCATTCATGACCGCAAGGTCATGGTGTATGACATTTACTGACTCCTATTGATTACTAATGTTATTGATTGTTATTGATTATTGATTTGCATGTATGGTGGGAAAGCCTTGAAGGGAGTCAAAATGTTCATCAACCATTTCACGTATCCTTGTAAGTTTACTTATTAAGGTCCGATGCGCTGAGCCTACCGTACACTTGTGCGGATTCCCAGTGGCGTCTCAATTGAGTGACAAAGGAAATCCTATGCAAATGTTAGAAGCACCCACTTTGATGTAACCTAATGGGAAGTGATAAACAATTTCCTAAAATTAACAGTTTCTGCACAGTGCACTTGAAAGATGCACAAGCGAGTGGAAATGGCACCACAGAGTGAATTTTCAATGGGTATTACATGAAGGACAGCATGTTTTAAACATATTCTCACAAAAAAACGTCTAAATACACTTTTTTTTAATTTACTAGCCTTTCAAGTATAAGCCTCCTAAAATCTTTTTCATTTCTGCAGCAAGCTGAAGGCGTGGCTCTCTTAGACAACCACACCTGCTCAGTGCTAGAATACCCTTGCGAGTGAAAGAGCATTTTATAAATACACATTATGTTATGTTATGTTAAAGGGATTTTAGTATAGTGTGGCGACTCTTCCCGAAGGGACACATGGGTGCTGTTACAGTAGGCAGACAGAGAGGCAGCTGATTAGAACAAGCCAGGTCTTTTGGAAGTTAGAGAAACTGGAGCATGCCCGGGTGGATGGAGGGAGCCTGTTCTAGTGGTAGTGGGCAAGATAGGAGAAAGCCCAGCCACCAAATTGTGATGTTCAAATATGCTGAGGTCATAAACAAAGTTGATTATTGGACTATAGGTTTCTGTCAGGGGGGAAGAGGATGAGTCTGTTCTGTAGGTAGGGTGATCCATTGCCTGTCAATGATTTGTAGATCAGGTAAAGCAATTTGAACAGTGCTCTCTTTTTTAACTGGGAGCCAATGAAAGGCTCTAAGCATGGAGACTGATGGCGCCAATGGAGGCAACTTGTTGACCAGCTGCATTGTGGTGTTTTGAACTACCTGCATTTTAGATGAATTGGATTCATTGGATGTGAGAATTAGGCCATTACTATAGTCAAGGGGACTCATGGTTAGTGCCTAGTTAGAGCATTCCAGCAGGTCAGAGGAAGCCATCAGCAGATTCTCCTAAGAAGGCGCAATGTTCCAAAGCAAGTGCTGCAGGTGGACTTAATCTGGTGTTTCATGGGTAGCTTTTCATCTAAGAGTATACCAAGGTTCCTGGCTGTTCTACTGGGAAATGGGGTAGAGCCAAACTCAGCCAGCCACTAGTCATCTGTCCAGTGGAGCTCAGGTTTGCCCAATAGGAGAATCTCTGTTTTATCCACATTTAATTGAAAACAGTGGCAGGACATTGCAATAATCCAGTCTTGACAACACTTAGACAGTGAACACTGATTTTTGAAACACAAATGGAATGAAAGGAAACACCTTCCTTAAGCATACGCAGCATGAAAAAACAAGAAGAGGTATGTTTATTAATCTGTGTCCTGAAAGACAAACTGGAATCAAAAATGATTCCAGGTTCCTGACCAATGATACAGGGGAGGGTGGAGGGACAAGTTTCTGAGGCCAACAAGATTGGTCTCAGGACAGGGACTCTTTACCAAAGAAGAGAACTTCTGTTTCAGCCAAATTTATCATCAGACTATTGCTATGCATGCAGTCTTTAATGGCTCCCATACAGCTATTGAAACAGCACGCATTCTCCTCAACATCATTCGTAATGGACACCACAACTTGGGTGTCATCTGCATACACAAGCAGAGTGAAACCAAAGGCGCAAATCAATTTTGTTAGGGGCACCACATAAATATTAAAACGTGTAGGACTCAATAAAGAGCCTGAGGGATCACACATGGCAGTGAGAAAGACTTGGATACAAAATCCCTCTGTCTGTTCTCTACCCAAAAGGAAGCTGCAAAACAGCTCTAAATGAGAGCCTCCCACATCAATATGTGCCAGATGTTCCAACATGACGTTATGATTTATGTTGTCAAGATCAGCCAATAAATCCAAAAGGATCATCACTGCCTTCTTGCCACTGTTTGAAGTGCTTCCCAGCTCCTCTGTGACTAAAACTGGAGCGGATTTAGCACTATGATTTGGCCTGAATCCAAATTGCGCTGAATATCATTCTCCTCTCGGAAATTCATATGCCTTTCCAATATTTTTGATGGAAAAGTTAGACAAGATATTGGACAATAGTTTTTTTACCTCTTTTGGATCTAATGTGGGTTTCTTCAACAATGGAAGGATGGACGCTTTCTTCCAACCCAAAGGAAACAATCCAGAGTTAATAATAGTGTTTAATAATCTAGTAAAGGGATGAGTATACACCCCCACTACCTTATGAACAATTTTTAGGGGCAGGGGTCAAAAGGAGCACCATATTTAGGGCCTGATTTAGACCTCAGCGGACGGGTTACTCCATCACAATGCTGACGGTTATCCAATCTTCCAAATCTAAATCCCACAGGACATAAGGGGATTTGGATTTTGACGGGCGGGATATCCATCACCGTTGTGATGGTGTAACCCATCTGCCAGGTTCTAAATCAGGCTCTTAGTTTGCCATATGAGTTTGGATACAATAAATATTTTTCACTGAAGCATTACTGTTAGAACCCAAAGCTAAGGCTGAAGGGTTGCCCATGGTATTGAATCTCCAATAGATCTCCTCAACTTTATTTTTAAATAACGTTGTTAGTTGATCGCAGAACAGTTGGGAAGATACTGCAGTATAGTTCTCAGAGAGATTTTGAAAGAACCTGAATTGTTATGAAAAGTTATTTAGAAGAGTTCTTTATAAGTGGATTTTATCAGAGAAATATTTAGTTTTCTCAATGGCAATCAGCTTTCTGTACTCTTGAATATATTGAATATATGTGACCTGTTCCCCATAATCTCTTCTGTCTTCTACATTTTTAGTTTTAATTCCCTAGGCCGATGGGAGAACCATGGAGCAGAAAGTCTCCTGTGATTTTTAATCGTTTTAACAGGAACGAGCTGGGCACTGCAGCTCTTAACCACTCTGAATATGTCTCCACTTTTACATCTGAGTCTTTCATAAAAATGAGGCAAAAAGTATTTAAAACATCTACTAAAGCAGCTTTATTTATTTAATTACAAACTCAAACTTTCTTACTCAGCACAGCATTTCTAATGACATTTGTGAGTGGGACAACATCTAGGCTACAATTGATGGCTTTATGATCTGACCAAGAAATGGGTACAATATCATTGTTAGAGAAAATGCTGTTCAAAATATGCCCAGCAACATGAGTATAAAAATGTACCCACTAGAAAAGCTGAATCTGCTTAGAATATTTATAGGTTGTTCTGAGTCCTTATTATTATGGTTATCTAGATGAAAATGAAAATCACATGGTGAACGTAGTGAACAGAGTACAGGAGACTGTAGTGTCTCCAAGACAATCTAAAAAGCCAGCTTTGGGCCCTGGCAGCCTACAGATCAAGAGAACATTGAGAATGGGTTTGTTAGCCAGTTTACAACTAACTAACATTGCTTCATAATCTATTACATTGACCAGTGCGCATAGTACCTCAAAGCAATCTTGATAGATTAATGCTAGGCCACCACCTGCTTCCTCGCACGGTCTAATCTTGAAATAGCAACCCTAGCTGGTAAGGCATCAACTAGATCTGGATCTGCAGTTTCATCTGCCCATATTTAAGTAAGAAACACTAGATCTGGGATAGACATTTCTACATGGTTACAGAACTCATATTTGTGCCTAATAAGTGAGCGTGTGTTCAACAGTATGCAATTCACTTTTGAACCGCCCTCCACAAGAGCCGGGCGTGTTGAGAAATCCTCTGTCAGACCACCAGGGAGTGTTTGTTCTACAATACAAGCCCAGTTACAATGTGTACAGTGTGTAGTGTGCTGGTCACAACAAGGGTTAAAAACCTTACAGGAAGGACATTTGCCCGTATTAAATTGTAGTAGCTGCGCTCTATAACACTTTAGGGGAGCGACTGGATTAGGGGTCCTGGCGCCTGGTGTGGTCTTGAGTCCAAACAGGTTTGCCTTTGGTCCTCTTTTGGCACGCCGGCAGCACGCCCCCGGCACACATCCAATGCACATCTGCACTCCTAGGCTCATCATATACAGATCCCAGGATGAAGACTAGACTGCCAACAAAAATGGCGTCCTTAGAAACAGCCTGGCTCTGAACATGTAACAGGTGCTTCAAATGTTAAATCATGAAATATCTTGTTGCCTCCTAATAATCTCTCTACAGTAGGTAGAGCTGCCTAACAGACACTCTGCAACTGATAAAAACAAATCTGTAAAATTAGCTAAAAATGATCCAAACAATACATACAGTTTGTGTCTGTGGTCCCAGTCAGTGCAGTTGACCTGGGATCAGCATTGGGATTTTTTAGAATAGGAGTGAGATGTGCTGCTTTCCATTCCCATGTAATAGAGGCTAGAGACAAAGACTGGTTGCACAGTGATGTGATGGTAGTCGCAAGAAGGGTGGATTGGGTGGCAATTAAATGAGGAGGACAAGTATGAGAAGGGGAGTAAGATTTGACTTTAGCTAGTAAGTCGACCGTCTGAGATTGGTAAATGAGCTCGAACCTTTCAAATACTACAGAGAAAATGTTGCAGGGCGGATAGGTGGTTCAGTGATTGGTTGGTGATCTTCATTGGTGTATATGCTACAGTAGATGTTATCAGTTTTAGTTTGGAAGTGGATAGCTAAGGTATTGCAGAGTGTCTGGGAGACAGGGATGACTGAGGTGCATTCATAGGGTTTGGTAAAGTAGTTTAGGACCTTGAATAGATCCTTCATTGAGTTACCTGCTTGATCTATCCTTTTTGATAATATATCGCATGTGCACTGCCTTTATTTTGCTATGGTAAGAACCTAGTGCTAGTTTGTAAATTTGTTTATGAGTGCTGGCTTTTGATGCCCTCCATTTGCGTTCCAGTTTTTTACAGATTGATTTGTCATTTAACATAACATATTTTACATTTATAAACTATGTCAAAGTAGAGTGTAGTTAGTATGTCTTAAATGTGACTACCATTCATGTATGCCCGTGTCTTCAATTAGTGTTAGCTACATCTGTTTGTGCAGAAAAATGTGTAAATGAAGAAAACAGGTGAAATCCACACTGAGGCAATGTGTAACTTACAACTGGACTAAGTAACACCTTTCTGAGTTGTTATCGTTCTTCCCTCACTTGACCACATTGCTTGATTTAGAAAAACTGTATCAATGATGATTAATTAGAGGGTAATATTAGGAGATTGGAAAACAATGAAAGCGACATAGGGCCTGATTTAGAGTTTGATGGAGGGGTTTACTCTGTCACAAACGTGACGTATATTCTATCCACCCTATTACAATCCCATTACATCCTATGGGAATTGTAATATGGTGGACGGGATATCCGTCATGTTTCTGATTGAGTAACCTGTCCACCAAACTCTTAAATCAGGCCCTTAGTCATAGTAACTATAAGGAATGGAAGAAACAAATGAATCAATCAAGGTAACTACTGCCCAAAGCAGATGACAAAGCATCCATAGATCCTGGTTGCAATATCTTCCTTTGTTTTCAGATGCAGTAAGTGTTGTTTTTGACCTGAATTTGTTCACTATTCTGTTTGGTGATATACTGTAGCTGAAGGATGTGATGCTAGTTTGTATGGGACATTGATGCTTAGTTCTTTATACTTCGATATCTGTTGGATACCAATGGGTTGGTTCCAGACACTCTGAGAAACATGTTATCATAGGAACAATGTTGACAGTCAGCAGTACAATGTGTGTCCGACTGTGATCAGGATTTTATCCACACATTTAGATACTTTTATGTGGTTGTGTTCTGTTCAAACCAAATATTATTGTTTTTTTTCTATGCACATTCTGGAATGACCATCCACAGACAATGCCTGTCCTGGACTCCTGATTGCAAAGTTGACCTTCTTGTCATTCTTTCCATATGGCCTGCATGGGGACCTATTGCAGCCGAGATCATATTATGTGTTAGAAATTTGGGGCCATATGTACGAACACATTTTCCCATATACACAGAATGGGCAAAACTGCTTGCTACACCTGTCCAGGTAGGGACCCTAACTCTAGTCAGGGTAACGGAGTAGTCACACAGCTAAGATAAGTCTTGATCACCCCCTTACTAGCTTGGCATGAATAGTCAGGCTTATCTCAGAGGCAATGTGTAAAGTATTAGAACACTCACACACAGTAACACAGTGAAAACACCACAAAAGTACTCCACACCAGGTTAGAAAAATAGCTAAGATTTATATGAGTAAGACAAGACCAAACCAACAAAAATCCAACATACAAAATAAAGATATGAGTTTTAAAAAATTAAATCTTAGTAAAGAGCTTACAACACACAATAGCTCCTACTGCGGCTATCACGGCATCTTGAAGGAGTTGATCCTAACAGTCTGATGCAACTCACAAGGGAGTGTGGGCCGGTCACAGAGACACAAAGACCCCAGGTACAATACCTTGAAAAACAATGAGGAAACAAAGATGTTGAACGGAGTCGGGGAGGTGAGGCGTCACTGGAGCCGGTGCAGCATCGTTTTCTGACTGCTACCGGGGAGGTAAGGTGTTGATTCTTTACTGCTAGGCAGGGGAGGTGAGGCGTTGGTTCCTTACGGTTCGGGGAGAGGTGATGTGGTGTTGGCAGCAAGGCAGCAGTTCCTTACAACAAGGCGGGGTCGATGAATCCAGCAGGTCAAGACGTGAGGCGCTGAATTCACAGTGTCGCGATCACACCACGGGGAAACAGGTGCTGTGGCCAAGTCGGATTCCATAGACGTCGATGATACCACACTCTGGACTCACAATGTGATGGGACTTCAGAGGTGCTGCAAACAAACAGGCAGAGTGTCAGTTCCTTCCACAGCAACCAGCTCTTTTTCCTGGCAGAGTGTCCTCAGTCCAAAAGGATTCTAACTCTGTGGTGTCAGAGGTTCAGTACTTATACCCATTTCTGTCTTTGAAGTAGGCAAAGACCCTGCCTTTCCCTGCCCTAGCCCCAGACACACTCCTGGGTGTTGGAGATTGCTTTGTGTGAGTACAGGCACAGCCCTATACATAGCCTGTGCAATAGTGAAAAACGAATTTAGCAGTATTTCACTATCAGGACAAGTAAAACACACCAGTACATGCCATATCTTTTAAATACACTGCACCCTGTCAATGGGGGCTGCTGTAGGCCTAGTTTAGGGGTGACTTACATGTAGTAAAAGGGAAGGTTTGGGCCGGGCAAACGGGTGCACTTGCCAGATCTAAATGGCAGTTTAAAACTGCACACACAGACACAGCAGTGGCAGGTCTAAGCCGGGTTTCCTGGGCTACTCAAGAGGGGTGGCACAATCAGTGCTGCAGGCCCACTAGTAGCATTTGTTTTACAGGCCCTGGGCACACATAGTGCACTTTACTAGGGATTTAGTGGTAAATCAAATAGGCCAATTGTTAGACATGACAGCCTTGGGGTGGTCACCCCTAACTTTTTGCATGTCTCCCTCCACTTTTTTTGACACTGTTTTTGCTGGTTTTAGGACTCTGCGCACTTTACCACTGCTAACCATTGCTAAAGTGCATATGCTGTCTCCCATAAAACATGGTGACATTGGCTCATACCCAACTGGCTTATTTAATCTACTTTTAAGTCCCCAGTAAAGTGCACTAAATGTGTCCAGGGCCTGTAGATTGAATGCGACTAGTGGGCCTGCAGCACTGGTTGCGCCCCCCACCTAAGTAGTCCTTTAACCATGTCTCAAGCCTGCCACTGCAAGGCCTGTGTGTGCAGTTTCACTGCCTCTTCGACTTGGCATTTAAAAGTACTTGCCAAGCCTTAAACTCCCCTTTTTCTACATGCAAGTCACTCCTAAGGTAGACCCTACGTCACCCATAGGGCAGGGTGCTATGTAGGTATTAGGCAGGACATGTACCTGTGTAGTTTATATGTCCTGGTAGTGTAAAACTCCTAAATTCGTTTTCCACTACTGTGAGACCTGCACCTTTCATAGGATAGCATTAGGGCTACCCTCATATACTGTTTGAGTAGTAGATTCTGATCTGAAAGGAGTAACAAGGTCATATTTAGTATGGCCAGAATAGTAATACAAAATCCTGCTGACTCGTGAAGTTGGATTTAATATTACTATTTTTCTGCACTTAAGTCCTTCTGTACCTTACAATCCACATCTGGCTAGGTTAGTTGACAGCTCCCTTGTGCATTTCACTTAGACAACCCCAAACACATGATGCTCAGTCACACCTGCACACATCTGCATATTGAATGGGTCTTTCTGGACTGGGAGGGTGGAGGGCCTGACACTTACATGTCAAAGGACAATGGCCTGCCTTCACACAATGGACTGCCAAAACCCCTACTGGTACCCTAGCAGAAAGGATTGTACTGAAAGGAGATGTAGTCCACTTCTAAGCCACTCTTTGAAGTCTCCCCCACTTCAAAGGCACATTCGGGTATATAAACTGGGTCCCTGACCCTTCCAACTCAGACACTTCTTGAAAAGATACCTACCGGGGAACGGACTCTGAACCAGAACCTGTAACCTGCTAAGAGAAGCTGCCTAGCTGCCCAAATGACTCACCTGACTGCTTTGCTGTAAAGGACTGCTGCTTTGCTGTTGCCCTGCTGCCTTGCTGCCCTCTGGCTCTGCTGAGAAGTGCTTTCCAAGGGCTTGGATAGAGATGGCCTCCAGTCTCCTGAAGTCTCAGGGCCAAAAAGACTTCATCTCTGCAAAGAACTCCTTGTGCGGCGAAAATTGACGCACAGCCTGCCAGAATCGACGCACAGCCTACCCTGCTGTGAGAAAATCACATCATCGCCAAACTGGAATGATGCAGCCCGGCTCCCCGAGTGGAGATCGACGCAGAGCTAGCGTTGCGACCGGAACTTCGATGCACGGCCCACTGGATTGACTCCTCACCGAGCGGGAACAACGCAGCCTGACTTCCTTTGAAAAGAATCGACACAGCGCATTCCGTGCAGCAGAAAGTTCCCTGCATCGCCCACCGGATCAACGCAGCTCCTGTGACTTCGTCCTGCACATCCAGGATTTCTACGCATCTTCCCTGGGATGTCCAAATACCCTGCAACCCGAAGAGGATCCAAGCCTGCACTGCGGAAATCGATGCAAAGCCCTTGCTGCATTGCATCAACGCATCGTCTGTGTGCGCCCAGAGAAAACGAAGCACACCTCCCTGTTTTCCATGCATCTCATCCGCTGCGGTCCTGTGTGGATAATTTAGATGCAAACCAGGTACTTTGTGCTTGCAAGAGACACTTATTGCTTTTTGAGAACTAAAGACTCTATCATTACAAGAGTGATATTTCAACTTGTATTTATCAAATCTTGATTGTTTAATTGTAATCTACTCAGATAAATATTCTATATTTTGTTAAACCTGTGTGGTGTATTTTTGTGTGTTTGCACTGTGTGATTGCATAATTTATTGCACAAATACTTTACACATTGCCTTCTAAGTTAAACCTAACTGCTCAGTGCCAAGCTACAAGAGGGTGGGCACAGGATAATTTGGATTGTGTGTGACTTACCCTGACTAGAGTGAGGGTCCTTGCTTGGACATGGGGGTAACCTGACCGCCAACCAAAGACCCCATTTCTAGCACTAATCATGGAGAAACCAATCACTAATACAATTAACACAGGATCACTTGCACTTTAGCACTGGTTAGCATTGGGAAAGTGCCCAGAGTCCTAAGACTAGCAACATCGAAATGCAGCACACAGACAAAAACAGGACGTCGGAGGCAAAACTTTTGGGGATAACCCTGCAAAAAGGGCCACTTCCAACATTATGATCTTCTCAGATTTTATCTAAGATAAGCACAAAGAAACCTTTCCTTTTGGACTGATCACAAAGGCTATAACACTTTAATCCATCTCAGAATGGCCGTTCCTTTGGTGGTTTGCCTAGATCCCCCGACATTGCCTTGGGTTGCTACTGAGATTTTACTCTGTTTTCAATGATTTTTTCCCCTATTAATGAAAATCATGCACTCAAATAATGCTGGGCATCCCCTGCTTGATTACAATCTTTACATTGTCTGTTTAAGTTATCGAGGTTCAGGCATTTCACTTTTTCAGAGTTGTGTTCCGGTCCTTCTTGAGTGGATTCAGAAATCTGCACCAGGTTCTTCCCTTCTTCCTTTTCGGCAATGAGCTGCAGCTCTGGATTATTGCTTATTTTTGTAAAGTACCAACATCTATCTCACCTTGACACTGAGATACTATCCAGGTTCACCTGGCTTGTTAGACTGTAGGCCTCAGTAAGATGTCCAGTGTAGCATCAAATAACTGTGCCACATGGATTATCAATTCCGGGGAGCAGAGTTGTTGGGTCTTATAATGTGTGTCCGGAAGGACCACTAAAAAATGAGGATTTTCAAGGGATTTTGTAATTCTGATCCAAATTCTCCCTAGTTAATCCTCATTTTGTACCTTTTACTTCACCTTGTGATTTTGATTGAATTCTGGAGTTGAAGTCTCTGTGTGAAATGTAGTCTGCAGTTTACCTGCAGATCTTCTGACTATGTTGGGGCGGTAACGGAAGTTACTGAGCCCATCGAAATTACAACAACACTCGTATTGGAGGCCTAGTTTGATGACTCCCTTTATCTGGTGAGCAGTCACAAACATATCAGTGTCTTTGCTCCTTCCTTTCGGATAAGTCGGTAGAGCGATAACTCCCACCCTCAATAGTTTTGCTTTAATGCTCCCAGGTGCTTCTTTGGTGAGCACAAATAGACATTTGCCTTCAAACCATTGCATTCGGGAAGAGCACCAATTATTTTATTTTATTTAATGTATTTGTATTCTGGTACATGACCGACAGGCCACAGCAATCCTTGCTTTGAAAAAGGACCTCAAACAGCACCTTATATAACCCATACTACCTTTACCTCAAGGCCTGCCCTGTGACCCTTTGGATATACAGGCTCTCTCCACAACATGCTGGGCCTGGTATAAACTTCAGAGATACCTAGGCATCTGAACCCTCTACTCCCCACACATACCACGTAAGAACATCCCATTGTTACCACTCACCCAGAAATGCATGGTGCAACAAACACTGCACATCACCTTCACATGACAGGTGACGTGACGCGTTTTCTAAATGGCAGAATGAAACCTAGCACAACACTATCAGAGGGAATGCACCCAATACTTATGGATAGATTCATATTTCATTGATTGCGTAACACTTTGAGTACAATCTTATCTTCATACCTTGAGAAGCCTACGATTTTCTTCCCCTATCCTTGTTCATATTACCCCGGATAGTAGCAGACTGGTCTTCCGAATATACCATACATTGTATCAGTTGAAACCGACCAGTGCGGAGAAGACTCGAGCAACGTGGGAATGAGACCTGGGACATTTCCTTTCAGACAAAACATGGCGTTATTGTTGTATGCAAACCAAACTGGTATCAAGTAATTACCAACACAAATGTTACAATTTGTAAAACGTGCTTATACTAGACCAAAGGCGCTGGACCTGTTTGTTTCAACAAGAGCACAACACTGCCAGAAATGTAAAGCAGATTATGCTGTCGTCCACACTTGACTTTGAATTGTAATGCCATTAAACTCTATGGTGGGAAATCTTCTCTATGGTCTCTACGAAGCTAGGTCAGATTGTTGATCCTGATCTGCTGATGGCCCTCCTAGGTTATGTTAAACCACTGGCTTCTAGCCAGCAAAGGTTTGCAGCCCTTGCATTTCTGTTGGTCAAACAGCAAATTGCACTTTATTGGGGCAGTCCTCGCCTCCCAACTGATGCTGCTTGGTTCCATGACATTCTGTTACATACAAGTGAGTTATATGCCTCCCTGCAGCCCTTTAAGCCTTGATCGAGGGATATGTGGCAGCCACTCTGAGACTATCTTTTGACACTGAGCCAGGTGATGACCAAACAGACACGGACTGATATGCTCCTGAATATACTTCGTACCATAAGTAACGTGGGCTCTCTGGTGCTCGAGCAGAGCTCCTGCACTATTCTAGTTTGTATTCTGATTTGCTATCAGAGTGCCTTGATTTGTCTCTTTATGCTGTGTTAGTTCTTCCACTCTATAGTCCTGACTCTCTGTATGGAATGTTGTTAAATTTTGACATATGTGTAACCAATTTATGCTGTATCTAAAATGATAAATAAAGTAGTATTAAAAAATTTAACCAATACTAAAACTAAGATCTGGTCTCTTCGAACCTGTACTACAAAGATTATCTCTCTGAAGATGTGATTTCAGGTTCAACATTTTGTATATGATTGTCCATTGTTGTAAAATGTCACATGGCAATGCTATCTACCGCTCTTTTACCATGATCTTGATGTGCTAAATAAAAAATGAAAATTGTTAAACAAATCGCAGAAATGGCTGTTCGCATTTTTCAATATGCATCATCTTGTGGCTATCGAATTCTGGGATTGTCAATTCTGCCTTACCCATGATACCACAATGGTTAATGAACACTTCTTTCGGGCTCCAGTGCCAGTATAAGTTAAAACCTGGATTATTATCTATGAATCTGATTGGATCCTCCGAATAGTCTACTCTTGTAGGCTCATTAACGGCCTCCACAACATCCCATTCAATATTTTCTAAGCCTGTGCAGAGTGGATCTGTTTTGAATTATCAAGTACCCTGGTGACCGCACACATGGTAAACATAAACCCACTTATCATCTCCAATTTCATGTTTAATCAAATCTGAGAAGATACAGGTTCACAACAATTTAGTTTTTATGGTCAGCGGCGTACACTCTGGCTAGCCTGCACAGGGGAAGTCCCTGAGTCTTGGCTCTTGAGTATAGTCGCCACGCAAGGGATGAAGAAGAGATCGGAGGTTAAAACATCAAACACTTGAAACAATTGCAACCTGATGTAGCTTGGGGACAAGAGCAGTGACTCCCACAGACAACACCTTCAGATACAGATCACTCCCTGTGCACAACAGCCCTTACCTCCCCTCCACAAAAGCTACACACATCTGGAGGTGGGAGCTGCTAAAACAATCTCCATTACATTGCTAAGCACATCTGGAGCCAGTTACCACTCCAATTTTAAGCAAAAATAGCTCTTTTTGATATGCTGGCTGCAAAGAATGTGGTAGAGGAGGAATGGCAGGGGGCCAAAGACACAAGCCATCGAGCAGTTGCTGGGACTGCTTTAAGCATTTTTTTGTTTCATGTTGTAGTTTGTTTATTTTTTTTAAACATTATTTGGTCCACAGACCTCTGGCCTGTTTTCAAGCAGAAGCACAGGTGCAGGTTATGTGGGCCAAGGGGAAGAGGGAAGCAGAACGCACAGCTATTACTTCCTCTGTGTTTCCAAGAATGCGTGGTCGATTTAGTTTCTCTTAGCTGCATTGAGCTGCACCACATGAAACTCAGAATGGGAGGGAAGGGCGCCTCATTGGAACATTGTAAGTCCTTCCATCAGACTGGCAAAAGCAGCATTGATGTCAGCCATCCCCACCCTGTTTGTGACAATCAGTGACAATGACTTTATTTCCCTGCTGATGAACAATGCATAACATTTGAGTCATTCTGCACAGAAAAGCAAACAAGAATGTACTATGTATGGGTGTGTGAAATTGCTTATTTTTTCAGAAAGTACGCGCAATGTCAGGAAAACTGGGCAAATATTTGTGTAAAGTTCTTGAGATTCACTTTGGGCTATCTGAACCGACAATGAACATGAGACCCAGCAAACGGCACTCTAGATACTGCCAAAGAACAGAGTACGTGACGCTTACGACAGTTCCTGCTCGAACCTCTCATGCAGGACTTCTAGAAAAGGTCCTCTGCAGTAAAAAAAAAAAACTGTGGAAACTTTCACACTGGTGTAATTTCTAAACATTTGCATAATTTTCAAGATGCAAAATTCAGATAATGTTCATGGGCATGCTTTATGGTGACTTATGAATGCGAGGTATGTGTACAATATGACTGAGATAGACAAAGATTCGCAAAGTGAAACTCGGAATGGGAATCTGGGGCCAGATGTAGGTAGGTAAAAATTTGCGAATCGGAAATAGCAACTCCATGCGAATCGCTATTTCCAAATGCCATAAAGACTCACCATACCAAATTGCGAGTTGCAGAGGTCTCGCACCGCATTTTGCGACCTCCGTTTTTAGCGAGGTCGCAATTTGCGCAAAGGGTGTGGTCCGGTGTCGCAAATTGCGATTGCCTTGCAAATTGCCTGTAGGTGGAACATAACAGGTGGGAAACCCACTTCCTGGCTCTCGGTGATGACATCAGAACCAGGAAGTCACCAAACAGAACTCGGAGGAGGGAGGAGCACACCCAGCCCAAACTGCAGAGCCACACCCAGGTGAGAGGAGCTGCAGCAACAATGGAGAAGGAGACAGCCAGTGCTGTCAGGAAGAGAAAACTAAAGTTCTCTGACAAGGAGGTTCTAACGGAGGAGTGCTGCCTGCACCATGACCAACTCTTTGGCAAGGCAGCAATGAGTGTCCCTGACACTGAGAAGATAAAAATTTGGCAAGACATCCAAGAAAAAATAAATGCCATTGGGGTAAGCCACCGTACCCTAGATGAAATCAGGAAAAGGTGGTATGACCTTTACTCCAGGACCGAGGAGAGGGTTGCGGAGCGCATGAGGGAGATGAAGGGCACTGGAGGAGGCCCATTCACCGTTCCACCACCTACAGCCCTGGAAACCATGGTGGAGACAACACTGGAACCGGAGGCTGTATTGAGCATAGGAGATGTGGACAGTTCAGCGCCTGGAACTTCAAGAAGTGAGTATCATGATATATGCTTTGAAACCCACAAATGCACTATACACACAATCCCAGTACACAGAAGCAGGCACCACCAGACTAGCTCCATTCCAGTCTAGCAACCTCTAGAATACTGCATTATGGGCAATGTAGTACAGTAGTCCAAATATTGGCAAATGTTTATTATGAGGCAAAAAACAGATGTGCGAGACTGACAGTGTATCCCCTGTGTCCCACAGGTCTCCCACAAGGCACCCCCATCAGCGAACACGTGCAGGGCGAGGAACATGGGCCAGACCCACAGGAGGAGGCTACCAGTGACACAGAAAGGCACAGCAGGGCACCACCACCCATGGAAATGCCACCGGAGTCCATGGAAGATCCTGCACTGGACATGGAGGCAGCAGTGGTAGCACCAGGGCCCAGGCCTACAGAGAGACAGCAGCAGGAGCAGTGCGCAGACGCCGGTGCAGAGTGCAGTCTGTGCACAGGGAGGATGTTGCAGACGTTGAGTTTGCAGGACTTGAGGCATCACTACTAAAGGGTCAGCGCCTGCAAAACAGACAGTTGAGGTCAATAAACAGGAACCTTACAAGACTGCACACCACTATGACCCATGGGCTGGCTAATGTGGACAATCAGTTCCAAAATATGAACACACATCTGGAGAACCTGACACAGGCCATCAAACTTTTGGTCAGGGAACTGGTGGCTGACAGGGCACAGGCACGGCGCAGGGAGCACAACACTGCAGCCCGGTTTGACAGACTTGCAGCATCCATTGGGCGCCTGGCTACAAACACCACCTGCCTGTCAAGGCGTACTGGCAGCCTGCAGGTCAAACTGGGTCATTTCGCTGGTGATGTGGCACAGGGACTGGCCGCATCAGACATGCGGTTGACATAATGGAGACCAGACAGGCTGCAAGGGGCACAGGGGATACCCCGCAGGACAGCCAGGAGGGCTCTACAACAAGCAGTGTGTCTGCCACTGATGCGCGTGTGCTGCGGAGTAGCAGTGCACAGCAGGGCTCAGGGGACCCACCAGGAGTGAGCCATGGTGGCCGGAGTCGGAGGAGGCTGTGAGCCACCGAAATGTACTATTACTGAGGCACTTGCAATTAATGTGTCTGATTTGACTGTTTACAATACCAGACTGTGGCATACTGCATATTTCTAATGACATCATAGTTTAGCAATAAAAAGGTTTTGTTGGTTTCACTACATAATTGGGCTATGTGTGTCTGACATTAGTGAGTGTGCTCACGGTTGCCATGTACCTGTCAAAGTATTGGGTTGCAATTTGGTTCTGTCTCTGTCTGCCCTCATTTGCAATCCTTCTATCCCCAGGCTGTCGGTTTGGTAGCTCTTGCTCCTCATCCTCCATGTCTGTTTCTTCAGGGGTGAGATGTAGCCCACGTCTGGTGGCAATGTTGTGTAGGATGGCTCAGGCGGTAACTATCTTGCATGCTGTTTCTGGGCCATACTGGAGTGCACCTCCACTTTTGTGGAGGCATCGGAATCTTGCCTTCAACAAGCCAAAGGTCCTCTCGACTACAGTTCTGGTCCGCCGATGTGCAATGTTATATCACCTCTCGTTCTGATTGCCAGGTGTTAGGTATGGGTTGAGTATCCATGGTCTCAGGGCATATGCACTGTCGCCTGTTTGACAAAAAAGGCAAATTTAGCAGGGCATCACAGGGTTACACAGTGACCTGTATGTATGGCTTCAGAGTGTAGTCACCAATACCTATTAGATATCTGTCTCCAAATTCCCCACGTTCTATGCGTTGGTGTATCCCACTGTGCCTGAATATGTATGAGTCATGTGTAATCCCTGGATATTTAGCTACAATGTCAGTAATGGCATTATGGGTGTCACATACCACCTGGATGTTTAGTGAGTGGGTACATTTCCTATTGCAGAACACATATTCCAGATTTGCAGGTGGGCAAATTTGTATATGTGTCCCGTGCACACACCCTATGACATGGGGGAAGTTGGCAATTCTGTAAAAGTCCAACTTGGTGCTGTTAATTTCTGCCTCATTCCTGGGTAGGTATATATATCTGGACATGTGTGCGAGTATGGCATCTAGGAAATATCTGAAGAATCGTGAGGGTGTACTTTGGGATACACCACCTGCCACTGCAATCACCCCCTGATAGCTACCCGAGGCCAAGAGGTGCAGTGAGCATAGCAATTGCACGTGTGGGGATGGCGCTGCCGCACATTGTCGTTCAAGCTTAGGTTTCAGCAGGTCAATTATTTCTAAGATAACAGCACTGCTCAGTCTATATTTGTCATAATTCTCCTCCTCAGTTTGTTGGAATAGTGTCTGCTTGGTTCGGCATATCCTCTCCTGTCTCTGCCTCCTCCTCCTCTGCTGGGCAGCCTAGACTCTCCTCCTCCATTCAATCACGTACAGTTCAGCCATTTTGAGTCACCCAGATGCCTTCTGGGTCTCCTTTTATACTTTGGTTCTGGTTACCACCTGCTTTGAATCAGTGGTAATCTGGGTGTGCAAAACGGGCTTTTTGCGACTAGTCGCAAATTGCGACTGGCTTTTGCATATGGTTTGCGACTCGCAATTTGCGACTTCCTGATTGCGGGTCGCAAAATCAGGTTGCAATTTTTGCGAGTCGGTGCTGGGTCACAACGCTATTTGCTATTCGGAAATGGGAATTTTGCATCCCATTTCGGATTTTGCGAGGTCGCAGATAGCGATTTGGGCCATTTGCGACTCGCAAAACTTCGAGCGTCACTGCATTTAATTAGTACTGAATGTTGGTGGCACCTTCATCAGTTTGCTGACGAAATATCGTCCTAGCTAAAAGAGGTTTAGCATTGCACTTTATCACAGAGGCCAGCGGGTGGTGACTTGCATGAGATTTGTATTTAAGTAGATGTAATCAAACGGCCAGAGCTGCCCTTTTTCGAACTGGTGTTTCGAACCCCAGCATCAGTTCGATATCCTGTGACTCTGGGCAAATTGCCTACCCTCTTCCCACCACAAAAAAATATAAAATCGCACAAATAGTGAGTATCGACCATATGTAATTAAATTTGGTGCTCACGTAAAGCACACTAATATCCGTGCAGAAGGTTTGTGCTATATAAAAACGGCAAAAAAGATCAATTTTCTATGGACAGACAATCAACCAAATGTTACTCACGCAATATGTGTATTGCAGTGTATTTTTGTTTTTTCTTTTATCCATTGTTTGCACCTGTTTTCATTTAGTTAAGGGGCCGCCTTTGTTTCAGGTAGCGCCTTCAAAAAAGCATAGTAAAACCTGGCTTTCGTGTAGATTCATATGGCAGCTGCTGATCCAACACAAACCCTTCTAACATTTTTTTCACATCAGCTTCTGGACTTTGTTTTTACAAGAACTCTCCCACACATACACGTGACTTCAATCACTGTAACGGATCAGGATCATTGTGGAAATAAAGACTTTCTTAATACAGACCTGCATTACTAACCTATAATCAAGAAACTATAACCACACATTTTTAATTTTACAAAACCAGGCTGAAGAAAACTTAATAGAGAATCCCAAAATGTTCTTAAAGAGCCATCAGCCAAAACTTTTCAGCTTTCGTTTGCCCAAATCCAATCACTAACCGTAAGCATACCCTAAGCCTCATCCTAGAGCAGTGGTTTTCAAACTTTTAAATGCGCCACCCCCCGTTGTGGAAAAAAAATCATTGGCCCTCCCCTCAGAATTTTTCACAATTATTCTTTTAAGTTGGCAGTTTTTAAACATGTCTAGACTTATTTAAACATTGCAGTTAAGTTCTGCTACCTTTTCAAAAATGCAAAAACCTGTTTTCTGCTAGAAACAAAGCACTGCTATCTGCATAATTTTTCTTTTGGCCAGAGCCTGGTGCCCTCCCTGGGATCCTTTAGGCCCCTCTGGGGGGCCATCCTTCAGTTTGAAGACCCCTGCCCTAGAGGATGTAGTTCGGGATTAATAAGGGCAGAATATCAGATATCTAACTTCCCTTATATTTACTGTGGTGATATATATATATATATATATATACATATATATATATATATATATATATATATATATATATATATATATGTATATATATATATATATATATATATATATATATTGCCTAGTGGTGGTCACCACTAGGTACTTATCATTAGGACCATGTTTCCATAGAAAAAGTGTTTTTTGCCTATATTTTTGGCACCATTTGATGAATCTTCACAAAATTTTCTAAAAAAAAGTGCCCTGGTGATTCGTGTTGCACTATAAAATTTTGGGGTGATCTGTCAAGCGGGGGCCGGGAAAAGGGGGGAGTGAAAAAAGTTGCGTTTCCCATGTTAATTCCCATAGGACTTTTAGACACGACTACAGCCCGAACCACTGGACATGAATTACACCAAATTTGTCAGAAAGCTTTCATTTATTTGGTGTAAATCAGTTCAGTAGTTTATGAGAAATTAAAGAAAATCCAAATGTGTATATCTGGGCTTGCGAATGATAAGCGAAAATGATAGGTTTAAAATAATTTTTCATCACCATGCGTGGTATTCATGAATATTCACAAATGTCCATGAATTTGTTACAAAATAATCATAAATATGAAAAAAATTGAAAGAAGAACCACCGACTCATTTATACACTAATTCATTCACTCATACATGCACTCAGAGATTCAAGCGTCCACTGACACCCACTGAGACACCATGCATCCACTCAGACCCACTCATAGACTCACACACCCACTTTCAGAGCCACTCAGACACTTATGCACCCACTCACAGATCCACTGATAGATACAGGCCCTGTGGCCAACCTGCACTGCAAGCAGCTAAAGGGCGTGCGTGGCATTGGGTTGCGTGGTTATAAGTGCCTTGGCTGCAAGGCTGGGCCGCAGGTTAGGCCTTGCGACCAACTCCTGCCGTGCACGGCCAAAGGCAGTGTGTGGAGGGGTTGGAATAACATATAGTAATAAAGATGAGAACTCGCAAAGAGAATACTTCTCAATAACCACACTATTCGTGAGAATTACAAGAACCTGGGTACAATATTTTACTGCCTACTTTTGCACGTTGTTGGCTCTACCCCGAATTTCAACTCAAAATAATTTTTTTAAAATATTGTACAAATGCAATTTATACATTTAGAAACTGTACTTCCCTTTAATGTTCTTCGTTCGTTTTTATTTTTATCCCTTATCCTTATTATGATTCTCCATTTTAGTTTTGTTAATATTGTATTTTTTATTATTTTTTCCTTTTCCATTATCCTCTCGGACATTGCTTCTTTTTAGCAGACTTTCCAACTATACACTTATTCCGCATATTGTACAAGCATTCTGCCCCCTACCAGGATGGAATGTAGAAGCCAACATATAGCCGTCTTCAGCAGGAGCCGGAGTTACACTCCTATTCGGATTAGCTTTGTATGTTAAGAAAATATTCCCTGTGGTGAAAGAGAAACATTTTGCATATTCAAGCAACTACCACAAACAGACACATCTGAATACCAGTCTGCAGTGGACACAGTGGGAGTTTGTAACATTTGACAAAACAACTTTGAGAAAGTGAGGTTTTTCGAGGCAATTGGACGAATCAGCTTCCTTGTAATTTTTCTAATAGATGCAATTTTTCAGGTTTTCAAAACAAACTTGCCAACTGACTTTGAAATCACTAGATGTTTTCATACTTACTTTTTTAAGTATCAGATTGGTTGTTTTTTTTACTTTATCTGCCTTCCTACCCTTGAGCTACTCTCCTTTTTTCATGAAACCTTTGTGTCCCATACCTCTATCGTCTTGTATCACTTACATGTCTATATACCTCAGCATAATTACCTTTTTTACTCTCGCTGCATGACTTCCTATTCCTCCAGCCTGCTGATTCTCCCTTCAGTTCTTGATTTTGGGGGTGGGAGGCGCAACGAAGACCCCAGGACCCCACATCAAAGTTTTTTTTGCCCCTCCACCTCCATGCTCTGAATTTATTCCCAATACCTTAAACACAGGGCAATAGAACTAATTGCATATGTAGGTTTGCAGAGTGACCCATGAAGTACGAAGCCATTTGGAGTAGCAGGATGTGAACAATACTTCAACAGATAGAAAAGGGCTGACCCAAGGATTTATACATGTTTATTACAAGTGTTTGGCAAACAACTACACATGCATGGCGCTTCTAAAAAACATCTAGCAAGGATTATTACAGTGCAGATCTCCTACCCACAAGGTTTGTCAAAAGATGTAACCAACTCTAATATCCTTGATTGTTCCAGTAATCTATGATGTTCATGCAACAAAATTCCTGTCTACTGGCATTAATACGGTGCAATACTAATCCATAGTTAAAGACATACTGACTTTAATATACAACAAAATTACAGTTGGCACAACAATATACGTGCCACCTGAAATGGGTCTAACAAGAATAAGCAAATTTCAGGTCTTCATCTCAAGGGCCCAGATTTACTAAGCTTTTAAGTTTGGGTTGTGTCACCTTTTTTGGCACAGCCCTGATGCCAAATTTATTTTGGGATTTACAAAAGCCACACAAAGCCTGTTTTGCATAGCTTCCCATCGCTTTTGGTAAAAAAGTAATGCAAGGCATAGGGTTGCCATTACATATAGGAATTGCAGCGTTACCTGTAGGCATACATATAGGCATTGCTGTGCATCCACCCATGTATTTTGATGCAATCCATTATTTACAACGATATCTAAATATTGGATTGAGCACAAAGTTGTGCCTACCCAAGCCTACCGTAACTGCATTCTGCAGCACACATACAAAGAGGAAGTAGCCTCAAAGGATAATTTTTGGGGAAGATATGCCTTCCTGCACAAAACTATCCTGACTACAAGGCTGGCACTCTTGCACCTTGGGGAAATGGTGCCCATGGTGGCCCTAGGCAGCCACTAGTATGCTAGTGCAAGGAGATAGCAGAACTGTGCCATATTATTGTAAGTATGGCACAGTTCTGCTTTCTCCCTTTCATGCAAAGCAGCACAGCAACTTCCTTTCCTGATCTGTGTTCTATGAAATATCAGTAAATACGCCCACAAGTGTTTGACAGAGGGTGTAACCAGCACCAAAGACCTTCCCTAAAATGGTAATCTATAAGATTCTCTGTAACAAACTACCATCTATAAACTTAAAATCAGTGCAATGACACCCACTTTTAAAAGACCTATTGGTATTAACATGCTTTTCACCCAAAAATAGGTCACGCCTTCTGCCTTTGTGGTAACATTTCATAATTAACAGATCAGGCATAAAGAGATTAGGCCTTTGTCCTTTACCATTGGCTTGCTTTAACTAATTCAGTCCCATTGTAATCAGTTTAAGGTTTTCCACAAAGAGGAAACTCCAGTTTGTGCAGAATTCGCCTGCCTGCGCATTCTAAATCTCCCCAGCAAGCTCTTATCTCTGCTTATCATGAAGCACTGCTTTGGCTTCTGGTGCATGGCACGTTCAACACTTGGTGTTTCACTCAGAAAGCTATCAATAATTGTGGGCCAGCCTTTCTTAATAAACACATGTTCTCCCTATCGGCTCTGTAGTCTTCTACGTTTAGCTTCTCTCAATAAACCTGTGGGTCCCACTCGTCAAATTATGCAGGCAGGGAAGCAAATCCTGTCCCTCTCTATCAGCCTATTAATGTAATCTCTTTCCAATCATATCAGCAACACCTCCTGTTTCAGTCTCCCTATGAAAACCCTAAAATTTGGCTTTTTAAGCTAGCTTAAAACTGTCTGATCATGAGTCTTATAGTGGGATGGCCCACGGGTAGCAGTTGCACTTTATAAAGCCAGTTTCATTTATCCACCCATTCGTTGAAAAAGTGTGTCTTTCGGCAGAAGCACTCAACTTTTGCCCAATCTAACCCTACTCAAGGAAAACAATATTTGTGTGGAGGCATGCCCTTCTCTTGGTAGCATGAGTTTCTTAAAGGTCTTTTTCTGTTGATTTCATAAGGTCATGTGTTAGCGCGTCTGACCTTAATGAGTAAACTTACAAGAGGACGTGAATGGGTCGATGAACCTTTTGACTCACAAAAAAGATGTTCTTACCATAGCTCCAGTACATTATCAATAATCAGTACACAATAATCAATACTCATTAGTAATCAATAAAATCAATAGTCAATGGAGTCAGTAATTGTCACACACCATTACCTTTCAGTGATTAATAACTACACCTTTTAGTGAAAGTTAGAATATTTATTTCCCTATATTAACAATGCTAAGGTCATGTAGATTAATCTCAAAATCAGATGAAACACATATAGAAACAATACTGGTTGTCCAAAGCGGCGGAAGAAACGTAATCTAATCAAAGCTTGAACGACAACACATTCTAAGGTTATGGTGCATATCAATAGCGAAGTCAACTGTGTCAACGTGATAATATACATGAAATTTAGCAGATAATTTCATCAAGCATTAGTCCCTGTTATCGTAATTTCTTTAGTGAGGATCCTTAACTAACATCAGATT
The DNA here is from genome assembly GCF_031143425.1 of Pleurodeles waltl. Lineage (NCBI taxonomy): Eukaryota > Metazoa > Chordata > Amphibia > Caudata > Salamandridae > Pleurodeles > Pleurodeles waltl. The sequence goes on from NC_090446.1 coordinate 300,782,459, forward strand.
AGCATCAGCATGACTGTCTTAATACAAAACAATTTAGGAACACAAATTTGGAAAACATCTAACTAGTACTCTAACAAAACAGCGCAGTTGGTACGTAGAAAGAAAAAGCAAATATGCATGATAACCACAATTTAGGCTATGCCTATCCCCGGTATGGATCAGCAAAGCGGAATCAGTCTTTGTCTACCGGACATCAGTCGATCAGCAAGGCATCAGGATTCAGCATCAGAGTTCGGAAAAGGCAAAGTCTTTAAGCATTAAAGTTAAGCAGATCTCTTGTCAAGCGCATAAGAAAGTAGTAACCTCTTGTCAGAAAAAAATGAGCAATGGCTGTCTTCTCTCTGTGCAGTCTTGTTAAGTCAAAACTGTTAAAACTACCCCCAAAATCCCTGTTGGTCAGTTTATCGTATGTTCGCACTCTGTCCAATAAAACTAAAATCTAATATTACTCCTTTCACATGTCGCTGATTGATTTGTCTTGCAATGTCCTCAACATCCGGTTTGTCAGGTAACACTATTGTTGCAGCTTCTACTCTAGTCAGTCTTTTCATTGTTCTTGTCCTGGGAAAGTTGGTCTCACACACATTACATATAAAATGTTGCATTAGCAGGAACATCATCTCCTAGCAGTCTGTTCACACTAGAAGCTTCCGTTATGAGCACATTTAAACAATACAAAAGAAATTCACGGTTTAACTTTCTCTGGACATTCATTTTATTAAACGCTAAGAAATACAGCTTTTACATGAGGCCTGGCAAGTAGGACAAGACACTCGCTAAGTTAAGGCCTACTATTATTAAAGCTAAAACTTAATTCATAACCCTTAATATAACATATTACTGCATTAGTCTAACATATATTCAACATTTCATAAGTATTAAATCATTGATTAGTACACTTCGTGAACACTGGTGGCCATTCTTCGTAATCACATTTTCAAATGTGTGCATTATTTTTCTACGTTATTATATTTTCTACATAAACATATTATTCAAAATACATAAACACTCATTATTAATTTTTAATAAGACACCTGCGCTAGGTCTTTTAGGTCCTGTGACAGCTGTCTTGCAAAGCCAGACCAAAAAGAGGATTCCAAAGAAAAAGCATTCGCTCACTTGAGGATATGTGCTGTTAGTTGTTATCCCTGCTGTCCTTTAATTTGAATCTGAATGACGGTGTGACTCTTCTTTCTTAGACCAAATTATCATTGTGTTTGGTGCTGCCTGATGCATTTTTGTACTATCGCCAAGAAAAAAGAGAACAAGAGGCCGCTGATGGGTCCTATGCATTAGGGAAATTTGGTTGGAAAAAGAGAGGTACTGGACATGACAGGTGTTCCGAAGCCTTCCACAAATCAAATTAAAATTAAGGACCAAGTCCCATATTTAACCAATGATACACTTTGGCCTGTAACATCCAACTATTGTACCCCAAGAAACAATGGAATGCTCAGAGGTGCATAGAGTAAACATTTCCAGAATACCAAAAGTGGGAGCCATTTTGAGTAACAAAGCAAAGAGAGATCCAAAATGATGTACGAAAAGGCTGATGTTCAGTCATATGGAAGGAAAGGAATAGATAAGGGAAAGAAACCCTGCTAGTGGTGATCCTCTTAAGATGAGCCTTCAAGTCTGGTAGATTAGTTTGTCATCCCAACATTTAATGTTTTCCACCTTCCATTATACATTACCTCCCACCCCCATCCCCCGGCAGCCAAATTTCAACAAGTAAATATGAAACATGAAAACTATGCACACAAATGCTTGTTTTTTATGTTTTAGGTTGATTTATCTAATTTATTTTCTATTTTCTGTCCATAAAAGCAATAACCAAAAGTTCTTAATTAATTAAGTAAACCACATCTTCTTCAGAAGGACAACCTCTTCTCCCAGTCAAAGACAACTACTATATCAAAGATGGCGACTGTGTCCTCTAGATGACACACTTGGCTGTGTTCATGCTGTGCAAGGCTAGAGGCTGTCTAAGGCAAGCAGCAAAGTAGAAGGGGAGTCTAAGTGTCTCAATATGGGTGGAAAATGTGCCAGTGTGCATGGTGATGACAGGTAAAAGGCCACTACATTACAAAAGCCCACATCTTCTTTTAACGTAGAGACACATTTTACTTTAAAAAATACTGTCTATCCTTAGATGACACATTTATCTACCGGACAACACCTTGTCCCACTAGATGACATCTTTATCTACTCCACTGCACTTTCCACCACTAGCTGACATTTTTACTACTATTTCACATCTTCTACTATTAAAGATGCTTTTCCTGTCTTGATAACATGGTTTCATGGAATTGCTCCTCACTACCACTAGATGATACATTCTCTTTGCTAAGGGGCTCAATCAATCCTGCTTCTTGGTGCAGTAATACTGCACAAGATAAATACCAATATTATGGGCTGCATTATTAGCGCTTCATTTGAGAATGAATGTCAAAATATACAATGTTTTGTTTTTTAGTTTCTAGGTGTTCAAACTCAGAATGTGTTGTTTTTGCCAGTTTGAAAATCATGCAGACAAAAACCAGGGAGTATTGTAATTGGCAAAAAAATCAGAATTCTGATTCCAAATCCCACGATGAGTGTAATAAAGGCCTATATATCTTTTTCTCCCTCTGCCTGGTAACTTTTCCAGGTAGATCTATTATTCTTCCACTGGTAACACCGTCGATCATATCTTACATGGCCCAACTAGACATCTGATCCTCAGAGACACTGCACCTGTTGTTATTGTAGTAGCTGTTGTACTTGGACCATATAGTATACTACTCAGTCACGACTCGCGCTAATTAGAAGGGGCAGGGCGGCACAGGGGGAGGGAGGGAAGATTACATAAAAAAAAAAACACTTACCTTACCGCCGCGCGCTGCCCCGTTCCTCCGTCTCCTCGCTGCAGGCAGGCACAGGCTCCCAGCCTGCCCTGCGCCAATCCTGACGCTGCTTAGAAAAGAGTTAGGGTTGAGTGGGAGCGCCCAGCCAAGGAGCTCCCAAGCAGACTATGTAGCTAGGCTGGAGAGAGCCCTGTGCGCATGTGTGTTTGGCCAGCCCGAGATGGCTGGCCAAACACACATACGGTCTGAGGGGGAGTGCTGTGCACTCCCCTTCATTGCTCGTCACCCCCGTGACCCTGCCCCTTTCCCCAAAAAACGGACATAAACATAGTTTATGATGTTTTTTGGGGAAAAGGTCTGCAGCTGTCGCTGCTGGAGTGGCGACGCTCCTCCTCCCTTATGGAGGAGCTGCCGGTTATACCATGAGATGTGCTTTATGCCACACCTCTTTCAACACAACCCATCCTCCATCTAGATTACACCTCTTGCCTCAATATTACAGTTACAATAAATATGCCTGACCTGCTTCCACAATATCACATCTGCTAAAACGGTGCCACACCTATGCCTACAGACCACATCTATTTGCAGTGTCCCACATGAGCTCCCGCTGTACCACATCTTCCCCTGTTTCCACTGAACACGTGAGCTCCTATTGTACCTTATCTCATCCCATTTGACCCTATAGGCTGCTTTTAGAAAACAACTTGTCTGCTAGACTACACCATCTTCAGTTAGGACACACAATTGGTAGCGTTGGTCACACCTTGTATCACAGCACATCCCCACAGAAGGGGACAGTTGTGTTGGTGCTTAGACTGCCTGCAGAAGAGTACGAGTTCCATGAGAACTCCAGCTTGAAAACTAATACTTGTCCGATCCCTTTTTGTTCTGCCGTAGTTTCCACATTCACACCTATTAGGTGACACTGGTTTCATTAGAACACTCATACTAGGCCACACTTATGTTTGCTAGACTACACATGCACATTAACAAGGCCAAATCATGTTTTCTAGACCAGTCACAGACACACAAAAACACGTTTATGAGGCCACATCATGTTATTATATAAACATTTTTGCGAAATGACATCATACTTTACTAATCCCCTGACACACACTCGTACTATTCCACCATATGCTTCTGTGGACCACCCACATACACACAACCAATCTCTCATAAACACAATTACATGCAACGACACCCTCACAAACAAATTCACACACATACAAACACTTGTAATAGGCAGCACCATGCTTCTATAGGTCGCACACATTCTCACCAGGACACACCCAGACTCTGCTTAAGTAGACCAAACATACACAAACCGGTACCAACCAAAAAACAGACTTGCCTTCAATCCAGACACAATCACACTCTTGTACTAATCCATCCAGTACTTCAGTCAACTACAATGATACAAGCTATTGATGTCGTCGGCGGTCCTCATGTTTCTAGAAGGAATAACACCATGTTTCGCTAGACCACACACACACTTATACTGGACAATGTTATGATTCATGAGACCACACACACATAAACCCATACACGCACACACACATTGTTATATGGCCACATCATTTTTCATTAGATTACACACATTTGTACAAAATGACACCATACTTTACTAGTCCCCAGACAATCACACACTTCTGATAGTCCACCTCATGCACCAGTAGCCACACATACACACACTTGTAGTAGGTATTACTTGTTCAATGGGCCGCACATACATTTGTATGAGGACACACTATGCTTAAGTAGACCAAACATACACAAACCCGTACCAACCAAAAAACATAGTTACCTTCAATCCAGACACAATCACACTCTTGTACTAATCCATCCAGTACTTCAGTCAACTACACTGACTTATACGGACCAGTCCCACACACTCCGAGCCCACTCAATGCTTCACTACACCACATACAAATATACGATTGTACTGGGCCATAATCCCTGGACCAGTATCACACCTTCCTCAGATCAGTGTGCTTTAGACTGGTAATCTTACCTCACCATAGCCCAAAGCTATTGATGCCGTCGGCGGTCCTCATGTTTCTAGAAGGAATAAAATGGTCTGCAGTTTCTGTCTTACTTCACACTATCGCAAACTTCTAGTTGATGTTCCCCAGCATCAGTAATTCTCTCCTTAGCGTCTCACGCTGGACAAAAGGTAATTGTAATGACTTGAGAACAAGGAGCTAAAAGTAACTTTCAGCCCAGACTGCCTGTGATCACCCCCCACTCCACGGGGACTTGGAGAACAAAGCCCTTTCGTGCATGTGTATTTTAAGGAAAGGTTTGAAGCCAGATCTAGTGAAACGAGAAACAGAGAATTGGCAGCAGATACCAACCGCTGGGCCCGTCCACACTGATTACTTGACTGCCAGCAACTAACAGGCAGCCCATACATGCTCTCCCCCTTACTCCGCTTTCGGAGTCAGGGAGCTAGCTTCTTGCCTCCAGGCTGTCGTACGTTCATAGTAATGCTGTTCAACAATGCTACGTCGGGTGAAAGATTGTTTTCCAGATCCTGGAAATGCTCTTGCACTTTCTTAAGACTTCCTCCGAGATCATCTGTCAAGTGCAACCCTCTGCGAAACCCAGTTGAGCATCTTCTGCAACTCTGCAAAGAACAGGGCTGGACAGGCCTTTCTGCCACCCTCGCATTTCCCTTGAGGGCTGCAGGCTCCGGGGCTGCTTCCAGAACCAGATGTGCTGCCAAGAACCAATCATGAAACTCCCCATGAGCCCATTCTAGTAGTGGCATCATAAAATAAGGATGGTTTTAATATGCTTGCCAGGTAGCTTTTGATTTCCAGCCCAGCCCTGCTAAAGCACATGTGCTTTTGACCATGTGGCGAAGGACTGTCTGACTGTTTCTTGTAGTGTATTGTATGGCATTGTAGCAGGACTGGGTACACTAGGCCAGATATCACCTCACTAAGATGGGAAACGTCCTCAAAGTCATCTCCATACACTTGCCCCAACCAGTAAGTGGATGGCTAGTAATGCAGATGATCTTGGTAACTCTTTCCTCTCCATCTTCTTCTCCCCAACACTGTTCCCTTTCTATCTCCCAATTCACTTTCGTGCTCTCTCTAACTTCCTCTTTTTACATTTTCCATCCTCTCCTCTCCTTGTAACCATCTTCCTTACTCTCCCCTCTTCTTTTACCCACCAAGCCTATTATTATAAATGATTCCTTCATTATTCCCCCGTCTCCTTTCTTTAACATCATCCTTCTCTCTCTCTCCAAGGCCCCTTTCCAACTCCCACCATTCTCCCCCTTTATATGACGTCATCATCACTCGCTGTTTTTCACCCTACTACTGTCTCAGTCTACCACCCTCTACCTATGTTTTACGCTGGTTTCCCGTCTTCCTCTTCTATCCTATGCACTCATGTTCTCTTCTTGTAGTTCCTGTTTTTCTTCAATGTCTTTCCCTTTCTTTCTCTCTCTCCCACTCTTCCATCTCCTCCTCTCTCCATCATCTCTTCCTCTCACAGGGCAGTTAATGACCCTTGGCTGGGTTTGGCGCTTTGTTCTTTCATACAGTCCCAGACACTGAATGGGAGGACAGCTGCTTCCTTACACTCCCACCTGTGTATTCCCACAGCAGGGTTAGCTGGCAGCCATATGCGAGCACGTGCCAGCGGACTGGACCATAGCAACAATGCGTGAATGTGTGTCTTCAGGTGGCATCGATCGCCATCTCATCCGAGTCTGCTGCAGTTCTGGTAACAGGCTGAGATTGTAGATATTGGCGCTATTGGGAAGATGAAGTGCACCCTGGTTCAAGCTGAGTGCTAGCTTTGCATTGCCTCATTAAATAACGCTTGTTTCCTGCAAAAGCCAGACTCGAAAGTGAAATGAGACTGTGACAAAACATGATTTAGACGACAGGCTCACACAATGTGATCAATTTATTAGGCTAGGATTCAACTCCAGGTCTTGGCTTTAACACTTGAATGCACCGGTTGGAAATAAACAAAATCACAGCTACACATTCTGAAACATCACCTTTTTAAAGTAGCACATTGCTGTCTTCGACATTTACATTCTCCAAGACAAACTCCAATTCTACAATGCCTGGTTATCATTTTTCCCATGAGCCTAACTTATTGATGATTCTTTTTTTTAACGTTTTTTCAATAGCCCCCTTGGCTCGGGAGCATGTGAGCGCTGTACATTTGAGCACACTGTTGAAGTAACAGAGTAATCGTCAGTCTCTGATGTAGTAAACGAACAGTAATACAAACAAGGATGTGCAGTGTTTAGTGCTGTACATATGACGGCTTAAGTGGAGAAATGTTGATGGGTGTCTCTGGCGCGTATTATCTCTTAGCCAAGACTTGTTTTCTGTATCGATCTTAGCTATTCCCTTGTTGATAAGCAAAGTCGCTGCCACTAGTTAGAGAAATAAAATCCAGGTAAGAAAAACAGATAAAATAAATTGTCATACTATTAAATTGAATGCTGAGTGATCGAATTATTTTTTGTTTTTAAATTACATCAAGCAGCCCTCATTGTGTGCTTGAGGATACAGGCTATCACCAGCTAACCAAAGCACTTTGGCTTTATCCTTATGTCCTTGTCCACAAATAATCTTGACCATTTCTGGCCTAAAATCTGTGGCCCAGATTTTCAGTGTTCATGCAGCACAGCACAGTACGGACAGTACTCAACTGTGTTGCTTGAACGGAACTGTATCATATTCTCAAAGATGTGGCACAGTTCTACTGTCTCCATGCGCTTGCGCATTTTGCACTGTCTAGCGCCAAGTCAGGATGCAGAAACGTGCAAAGAGGAGAAATAAGATTTCTCTTGATTATGCCAGCCTCAACGAGGTGCAGGATTTTGAGAAAAAATCTATGTTTAAAAGTCTTTGTAAATGTGGGTTTGTGTCAAAATCTATGGGTGGATACACTGGAATGCACATGCATCACCCAGGGAGTGCCTTCAAACAATGCAATGCAAATACCCATTTGCAGTACTTTGTTTATCACTGACAGAATATCAGAAACAAACAAACATCAAGTGAACAGAATATGGTGTCAAAAATATCTAGGACCAAAATATCGAGAAGGTAAGTGCAAACAAGTAAGTGTAGATTTACTATTCTTAACTCCACATCTACGTACCTTGAAGATGTATATACATATATCTTCAAGGTACATAGCTGTGGAGTTATATATATTAAAGTTTTGCTTACCTATAGAAATTTACCTTCACAATATTTTTGTCCACGATATCCTTGACACAATATTTTGTCCAGAAGATATTTTTTCTGATATTTTGTCCAAACACCTTTAGCATTGGGTCTCCATCAAAAAAATGATGCAAACCTGACACATAATCTTTGAAAATCTGGACCTGTGTGTGAAGAAGTACCACCAAGATCATGACCAATGATGCTCTACCTTGTGATTAGGGGAAGGTTTGCTACTTCAATTTAAACCGCAGGCCATGGGCCTCATTTGAGATACATACTGCTTTCAACTGCCACCGGACTTCAATGGGACTCTGCACACAAGTGCATAAAGATGTTTAACGTTGGCATGACTTTGCTTGTTGTTGCTTACTTTTGTGATGGAGACATACCTTAGACCCAGAAGCATCTTGCTGATGTGGTCAGACCAGAAAATGAGTAGCAGAAATTGTCAGCAGGAAGAAGAGTGATTGCCTACTGCCAGAAAGACATGCATATGGGCCAGCTACATGTAAGTCACTTCAATGAAATTTGTTGCTCGTGAGATTCAGAAACATTTCAATATATGGGATTCTAAAGTTTGTGTCTGTAGGAAAGTACCATCTTGCCTGGCATGTTACCCCCATATTTCACTGTATATATGTTGTTTTAGTTGTATGTGTCACTGGGACCCTGCCAGCCCCCCAGTGCTCATAAGTGTGCCCTGTATGTGTTACCTGTGTTATGACTAACTGTCTCACTGAGGCTCTGCTAATCAGAACCTCAGTGGTTATGCTCTCTCATTTCTTTCAAATTGTCACTAACAGGCTAGTGACCAATTTTACCAATTTACATTGGCATACTGGAACACCCTTTTAATTCCCTAGTATATGGTACTGAGGTACCCAGGGTATTGGGGTTCCAGGAGATCCCTATGGGCTGCAGCATTTCTTTTGCCACCCATAGGGAGCTCTGATTATTCTTACACAGGCCTGCCACTGCAGCCTGAGTGAAATAATGTCCACGTTATTTCACAGCCATTTTACACTGCACTTAAGTAACTTATAAGTCACCTATATGTCTAACCTTTACCTGGTAAAGGTTGGGTGCTAAGTTACTTAGTGTGTGGGCACCCTGGCACTAGCCAAGGTGCCCCCACATTGTTCAGGGCCAATTCCCCGGACTTTGTGAGTGCGGGGACACCATTACACGTGTGCACTACATATAGGTCACTACCTATATGTAGCTTCACAATGGTAACTCCGAATATGGCCATGTAACATGTCTAAGATCATGGAATTGTCCCCTCTATGCCATCCTGGCATTGTTGGTACAATCCCATGATCCCACGGGTCTGTAGCACAGACCCGGGTACTGCCAAACTGCCTTTTCAGGGGTTTCACTGCAGCTGCTGCTGCTGCCAACCCCTCAGACAGGTTTCTGCCCTCCTGGGGTCCAGCCAGGCTTGGCCCGGGAAGGCAGAACAAAGGACTTCCTCAGAGAGAGGGTGTTACACCCTCTCCCTTTGGAAAATGGTGAAGGCAGGGGAGGAGTAGCCTCCCCCAGCCTCTGGAAATGCTTTCATGGGCACACATGGTGCCCATTTCTGCATAAGCCAGTCTACTCCGGTTCAGGGACCCCTCAGCCCTGCTCTGGCGCACAACTGGACAAAGGAAAGGGGAGTGACCACTCCCCTGACCTGCACCTCCCCTGGGAGGTGCCAGGAGCTCCTCCAGTGTGCTCCAGACCTCTGCCATCTTGGAAACAGAGGTGCTGCTGGCACACTGGACTGCTCTGAGTGGCCAGTGCCAGCAGGTGACGTCAGAGACTCCTTCTGATAGGCTCCTTCAGGTGTTGCTAGCCTATCTTCTCTCCTAAGTAGCCAAACCCTCTTTTCTGGCTATTTAGGGTCTCTGCTTTGGGGAATTCCTTAGCTAACGAATGCAAGAGCTCATCAGAGTTCCTCTGCATCTCTCTCTTCACCTTCTGCCAAGGAATCGACTGCTGACCGCGCTGGAAGCCTGCAAAACTGCAACAAAGTAGCGAAGACTACTACTGCAACTCTGTAACGCTGATCCTGCCGCCTTCTCAACTGTTTTCCTGGTGGTGCATGCTGTGGGGGTAGTCTGCCTCCTCTCTGTACTAGAAGCTCTGAAGAAATCTCCCGTGGGTCGACGGAATCTTCCCCCTGCAACCGCAGGCACCAAAGAACTGCATCACCGGTACCCTGGGTCTCCTCTCAGCACAACGAGCGAGGTCCCTTGAATCCAGCAACTCTGTCCAAGTGACTCCCACAGTCCAGTGACTCTTCAGTCCAAGTTTGGTGGAGGTAAGTCCTTGCCTCCCCACGCCAGACTGCATTGCTGGGAATCGCGACTTTTGCAGCTACTCCGGCCTCTGTGCACTTCTGGTGGAAATCCTTTGTGCACAGCCAAGCCTGGGTCCACGGCACTCTAACCTGCATTGCACGACCTCCTGAGTTGTCCTCCGGCGACGTGGGGCTCCTTTGTGTAACTTCGGGTGAGCACCGTTTCACTCCTCTTTGTAGTGCCTGTTCTAGCACTTCTGCATGTGCTGCCTGCTTCTGAGAGGGCTCCTCGTCCTGCTGGCCGCCCCCTCTGTCCCGTGACGCAATTGACGACATCCTGGTCCCTCCTGGGCCACAGCAGCATCCATAAACCATAACCACATAACTTGCAGCTAGCAAGGCTTGTTTGCAGTCTTTCTTCAGGAAAACACTTCTGCACGGCTTTCCACGGCGTGGGGCATCCATCCTCCAAAGGGGAAGTCTCTAGCCCTTGTCGTTCCTGCAGAATCGTCAGCTTCTACTGTCCAGTAGCAGCTTCTTTGCACCCACAGCTGGCTTTTCCTGGGCATCTGCCCATCTCCGACTTGCTTGTGACTTTTGGACTTGGTCCCCTTGTTCCACAGGTACCCTCGTTTGGAAATCCATCGTTGTTGCATTGCTGATTTGTGTCTTTCCTGCAGAATTCCCCTATCACGACTCCTGTGCTCTTTGGGGAACTTTAGTGCACTTTGCACTCACTTTTCAGGGTCTTGGGGTGGGCTATTTTTCTAACCCTAACTGTTTTCTTACAGTCCCAGCGACCCTCTACAAGGTCACATAGGGTTGGGGTCCATTCGTAGTTCGCATTCCACTTTTGGAGTATATGGTTTGTGTTGCCCCTATCCCTATGTGTCCCCATTGCATCCTATTGTAACTATACATTGTTTGCACTGTTTTCTAATACTATACTGCATATTTTTGGTATTGTGTACATATATCTTGTGTATATTTGCTATCCTCATACTGAGGGTACTCACTGAGATACTTTTGGCATATTGTCATAAAAATAAAGTACCTTTATTTTTAGTATATCTGTGTATTGTGTTTTCTTATGATATTGTGCATATGACACTAGTGGTACTGTAGGAGCTTCACTCGTCTCCTAGTTCAGCCTAAGCTGCTCTGCTAAGCTACCATTATCTATCAGCCTAAGCTGCTAGACACCCTATACACTAATAAGGGATAACTGGTCCTGGTGGAAGGTGTAAGTACCCCTTGGTACTCACTACAAGCCTGTCCAGCCTCCTACAGTGTCCACCACTGCTTTTGTGCCCTTTTAATAATGTGACAATGGACTTGTGTCAGATACTTGTGCTTTTCTTATTGGTGACCCTGTGACACCACTGCGATGCAACACTACCCACCACAGACATGGATCAGTAATCACTGACTGGCTCAAGACTCAAGACAACAAAAATGTGCTCTGTTACTAAAGTATGATCTCAGATTCTGCTGACACAAAGTCACTGACTGCCACTGTGTGAATGAGGGCTGAGCTACTAACACACCTGTTCAGTTTCACTGTCTATATCTGAGCACTGATCTCCTGACCCCAATTAACAGTATCAATGTCGGAGACTGAGATATAGGCCCTCATTCCGACATTGGCCGGCGGGGGTCGCCGCCGGCCTGTCGGGGGCCGCCAGAATACCGTTCCGCGGTCGAAAGACCACGGCGGTGATTCTGACTTTCCCGCCAGCCCAGCGGGAAAGAGGCTTCCACGATGAAGCCGGCTCGGAATCGAGCCGGCGGAGTGGAAGCTGTGCGACGGGTGCAGTTGCACCCGTCGCGTATTTCACTGTCTGCGAAGCAGACAGTGAAATACATTTAGGGGCCCTCTTACGGGGGCCCCTGCAGTGCCCATGCCAGTGGCATGGGCACTGCAGGGGCCCCCAGGGGCCCCGTGACCCCCCCTACCGCCATCCGGTTCACGGCGGGAGAACCGCTGGGAACTGGATGGCGGTAGGGGGGGTCGGAATCCCCTCGGCGGCGCAGCTAGCTGCGCCGCCTTGGAGGATTCCTATGGGCGGCGGTACACTGGCGGGAGACCGCCAGTGTTGCCGGTCCGACCGCGGCTTTACCGCCGCGGTCGGAATGCCCATTGGAGCACCGCCGGCCTGTCGGCGGTGCTCCCGCGGTCCTCCACCCTGGCGGTTTGAAACCGCCAGGGTCGGAATGAGGGCCATAATCTTTTTACACCGCTGACAGTGTTGTAACTGAGCAGTGATTTTTTAAAATAACTGTCAGGCCTGTCTAGTTTGACTCCTGTTCTAGGCAAGAATGCTGGTTTAAGGATGACAGTCCTCATATTTGTAAGTGACCGGGCCAGTCCTAAAACAAGTCGCAACTGTCGTCCCAACCCTCCAGGCTCACAAGCAGCACCTCATCAAAAACCCAAACAGTAAAAGATGATTTGTGGCAGCCTTTACTCATGGACTCAAAACTGCGACATCTCAGGGAGGTCATGGTTAAACGGAGATTTCCCCTTTCTCACATAAACAACATGTCTCAATCAAACACAGGCAATGAAGGAGATGCAGTAAAGTTTCAATAGGTTTTATTAACAAGACTACAATCTACATTAAGTAGCATGGGCTGCTATGATCAAGGTAATGAATGATACAAGAAACAAAACGGTAAAAACAAGAATTACGAATACAAAGACCCCCACCATCTTGCAATAATATGTAATGTGAAATCTATGTAAAATAGCCCCACTGCCCTAGCATGATGAACCTGATCTCTAACCTAAAGAGAGCTAGGTGTGTTAAACCTAATCTGCCAGTATCATGTCCATGAGAAGAGCCCCCAACCCTTGTTACCTTGGAATGAGGTCGCTAGAGCAGACTCCGTAGGGATACGAAGACTGGGTCACCATCAAGGCGACGTGTAGCATTGATAGTGTCGATGGCATCTGGTAGGAATCCCTCTGATTATCTTGTCTGTGTGAGATGTATTTATGCAAATCTGGAAGGACTCCTGACTCAGGTATGTTCCCAAACAATAGATAAGAAAGCATGCTTGGGGTGGCAATTATGTAAACAATTCCCTAAGAAGGTACATTATGTTACAGGCACACGAAAGTGGGAAAGTACATAATGTGACAACCTACGTATCTCATTTGTCTTTGACGTTGATAGTGACATCTTTATATAATGGCACTGACAACATGAAACTAAAACATCTTGCTAACTATCAACATGGCAGCCATCTTGGAAGAATTAATTAAATAAATGTGCTAAAACAGAGCAAGCTAAGTAGGTTGAGAGTCACAGGGTGAAGGGGGCACAGGCCTGCAAGCCAAAGGCTAAGCTAAACTCCTGGTTCCCATTAAAACGAAATAGGATCCACTACAGGCCTAAGTTTGTTCTTGAGATGTCATTGCCCACTGCCTTTACTACCACTGCCCACTTCCACAGTCAGTACAACAGTACTCACCAGTGTTCCCAGTGCTGTGTTGCTGGTGGCACACAATGTGGAGTGGGATGCCTTCAGCCTTCAGCCTTCAGCAGTCAGTTGTTGCTGTTGATTTTTTAAAGTGGCGTGGCATAATACTTGTGAATTACAGCTAACTATCTGAAGAGGAGTGCGGTTGGGAGTTCTCCACTTGAGAAAATTATTAACTTCCACCAAATTGTGAACTTAAAGCATATTTTCACCTAACTTTGCTAAAAATCAAAAGGCGCTAAGAGAGCATTTATGAAATAGTGCAGTACTTTCTCTCTACTTTTTTGGTCAAGCCTACAAGCGCTTTGACTTGTAATGTATCTGTGGGCTTTTAACCACACCCACCTCACACTCATCACTTTCACTCGTTCGTGGGCTTGCCTTTCAAAAATTCTTTGTTATTATTGGTTAATGCTTTACGTTTGTCCTTCCTTGGGAAGGGTTAGTTACTACCTTGCAGACTGCCCCTGTTACATGCATAATTGCACGATTGCTGATACGTTTGACTGTGAGTGAACTACTTTTTCCTTTTGTGTCTCTCCTTCGCGCTCATGCTCATGGTGGCCGTGGCCGCGGCACTTTGAATCGGCTCATTTATGTCAACTGTTTTACTTTTCACTTTCAATTTTTGTGGCAAGAAAAGTCCAGTTAGGAATTTACAACGCTAATATCTCTAACTCGAGCAAACGCGAGACCCATTGCATTGCAGATGCTTGTTCTCTTTCCAATGAACATTAAACCATTGCTCACCACAAGCTAATTTTGATAAAATATTAGTAAATCCATGCCTTTTCAGCATAATTTTACCTTAATACATCTTAATAACACAAAAGTGAGGCAGCCGAATTGGAAAAAAAAACAAATGCAAACCAACTGTCATTTACCATGCTCTCTGTCTGCACCTCTACATTTCCTTTCCTTTCATTTTCCATCCCGCTTGCACCAAATAGACTCTCAGTCATTGATATGACAGAGAATCTCCTTTAAAATGTTAGGGGACAAATTAAACAACTCCAGAAGTCTTAAAATCTTAGGCAGTACAGCAGAGGTGGACAGATTTAACAGGTTCCTCTAGCATTGCTGTCAATCAGGAAAGTTTACAGCATAGGACAGCAGGTAGGTTACACTAATCTCACAAGTGAGATTTTCAGACTGCTTGAATATATATTTATAAAAACAATAAATTTGCCCCCAAACATCAGCCTCACAGTTTATGAAATTATTCCGATTTTGTATTCAAAATATATGTTTTATATTTTGGAAAAATAAACTAATTTCCCCCAAACAAATGGTCATCATTTTTGTGAAAAAACCCTCACTTTTCTTATAACACCAGCCTTTAATTTTCAGTAAACATATATTTAGTGCTGAGCATTAATGTGTCTTTTTCATCACGTCGCCTTATGTACTATGTCCCACATGGATGGATTCAGTATTGCGTGGCCCACTTTCACCATCTCTGTCCATGGATTCACCCAACATATTATTGATTAGCCCTATTAGTTTCGGCCCAGTAGTCACCTTGGCTTGATGTCTACAATATGCTTGGAATTACCATAAGTTATGCAAGAGCCAGCATTATACAGGGCCGCATCCATTCTGCTGAGGGTCAGACTGGTGAATAAACCATGCTTTATATCTACAGGCTGCAGCACAGAAGCTAGGTGTGTGAAATAACCAATTATTATACCCCTTGTGCCCAGCACAGAGCGTTACCGGCGAGAACGATCAATTAAATGGAGAACAGGGTGTCAGGCTAGGGATATGATTTGCTTGATGAGATATCAGATACATTTAGATGTAAAATAATGACTTATAGATCAGTTAAACACATTAGAAAACAGCTTTCAGTCTGGTTTTGTACAGTTACGTGTATTCTTATAAACCTGATGGATTAGATCTGGATAAGAAATGCTGCAGGACACTGGGATAGTCTGACTACAACGAAGACAAAATAAGTCCCACTAAATTATAAACGTGCCTTAAAGCCCCAAGATGGTGTAAACATCACTACCACCCAGAGAGTCTGTTAGTATAATCAAATAAGTGGCAGGTTTAAACATAGTGTGTGGCTTACCAGTGACTTTAGCAACACAAAATAACAATGTACGGAGTGCTGAAACTTTTCAAACACTCAACCCCAGTCACAGATATCGGTTTAATCCAACGTTCTTTTGCTCACTATGCCACCCCAGTTTGGACCCAGCCATATACAAATCAGTCTTGACCATGTTCCCCATGGGAACAGACCAGCCTGAACTGCTCACCAGACTGAAATTTTGGCAACACAAAAATACAATGGACAGAGTGCTGAATCCACTCACCCCCAGTCACAGATCTGGGATTAATCGATCGTTCTTTTGCTCACTATGCCATCCCAGCTTGAACCCAGCCATAGCAAATCAGTCTCGACCCTGATCCCCACGGAAACAGTCCAGCCCAAACTGCCAAGCCAGGTCCTCACTAGACTGGAAAGAAGCATCCTGGGGCCATTTTCAGGATATCACCCTTCATCAGCCAGGCTAGCTTGAATCCAGAGTGCACAGTGAGCATGGGACCCACATCTGGGCATACCCTTCCCACTTATGGCAACTTTAGCAACACAAAATGATGATGGACGGAGTGCTAAAACTTTTCAAACACTCACCCCCAGTCCCAGATCTGGGTCTAATCCATTGTTTGTTTCCTCACCATGCCACCCCAGTTTGGACCCAGCCATATACAAATGAGTCTTGACCCTGTTCCCCATGGGAACCGTCCAGCCCGAACTGCCAGGCCAGGTACTCACCGGACCAAACAAGCATCCTGTGACCAGTTTCAGGTTATCAACCTTCATCAGCTAAGCTAGCTCGAATCCAGTAGTACAGTGAGCACGGGAGCCACGTCTGGGCATACCCTTCCCACTTACGGCAACTTTAGCAACACAAAAGGAAGATGGACAGAGTGCTGAAACTTCAAACACTCACCTCCAGTAACAGATCTGGGTTTTATGCATGATTCTTTTGCTCACCATACCACCCCAGTTTGGATAGAGCCATATGCAAATCAGTCTTGACCCTGTTCCCCATAGAAATTAGAAACAAGCATCCTTGGACCAATTACAGGATATCACCCTTCATCAGCCAGACTAGTTTGAATGCAGTGGAACAGTGAGCAAGGGACCCGCGTCTGGGCATACCCTTCCCACTTAGGGCAACTTTAGCAACACAAAAGGAAGATGGACGGAGTGCTGAAACTTTTCAAACACTAATCCTCAGTCACAGGTCTGGGTTTAATCCATCGTTCTTTTGATCACCATGCCACCCCAGTTTGGACCCAGCCATATGCAAATCATTCCTGATCCCAGTCCAGCCCAAACTGACAGGCCAGGTCCTCACCCGACCGGAAACAGGCATACTGGGACTGGTTTCAGGTTATCAACCTTCATTAGCAGGCTAGCTTGAATCCAGTGGCACAGTGATCACGAGACCCACGTCTGGGCATACCTTTCCCACTTAGGGCAACTTTGGGAACACAAAGGATGATGGAAAATACTAATACATATTATTCTACATGTGCATTATATTTCTAAGCAGTTAATGTAATTTCTTTATTAATGTCGTACATGTTATAGTGACCAACTCAGTGGGCACACTTTCCAAGACACTCAATTATTATGTTGTTAGCAAAATACATGTAAATTGTTAGCTATTAATCAATGCAAATTTATTAGTAATAATTCAGCTTTCACAAGCCCTCCTCTGATGGCTAAATGTGTCATCAAAAATGTATTATTTCATCATAACGGCTGACATTTTCCTTCTTTCGCCAATTTTCATCAAAATACCTGCTCCTTGACTTTTCCAGTTATATTTCTTCCCTCCTCTGCTCACTTTTCACCCTTTGTCCTTTAATTACCGTGTACAATTTGTAGGCTCCAATTATGAAAATAGTACTAATTATGACAATCATCACTGGTTTCAATATTATCCCTACGATCCCATTTCCCAGGTTGCCTAGCCAATTTCCCACAGTGGTAAAACCTTGCCCAACGTTTTCCCATACACCACCTTCCTTTAGAATCTTTATGTCAGAGTTTGTATTAGTCAAATTGCTAATAAGGCGTTAAACTTTTCTACTATTATCAGGAATATATGTGCAACAATGTTGCAATTTCAGCATTTTACAGAATCCACCCTCCTTTGCTAAAAGGATGTCTAACGCAAGGGGGTTCTTAAGAGTCATAGAAGGTACCGCAGCCATTTCAGTGTCCATTAAGACCATTGCTCCTGAAACACTAGTCAGCATGTTATTCACGGTAGTAGATAATTTTCAAATTTTCACAGAATTAAGATAAACTCCTACTGAGGGAATGATTGCTCCAAATATATCTCCAATTATTCCAGAATAAGATTCTCGCTTTGGTCTAGCAAGTTGTAATTCATTTAATTTCGGTGTCTCCTTCAGGTTATCAGGCTGGTGAACATGTTAGGTTATTAAGGTGGGCGTAAGCTGTACCAAAGGTTAGTGTAGGTTCAAAGAAGCCTCTCATTAAATCCATATTCTTTCCTCTAGATAGTCTACTCAAATACTTAATAATAGGGACAAAAGAAAACTCTACATCGTGATTTGAATAGAAATATTGTATGTATTTTTGGTAATAGAATCTTTTTAATAACAGACTGCAACTAATTGCATACTTTAGTGGCATGCTATGATAGGTTATCCCTTCTTCCACTGATGAAGGAATTTGCGTGCAAACATAACATTCGCTCACATTCATTGTCTCAACATATTCGTAAAGCAATAGATAGAAAACATTAGAGGAAAGAGCTCCTTGTGAGTTATCTACGTCTAAATTTCTCTCATCCTATTTGAACTTCTCTAATTCTATAAATGTAGGTACAACTTCTAAAGAAGAGGTGTGATTAGTTTCAGGTTTATTGAGAAAACTCGTACTCACAATCAATACCAAACATACTGTCATGCATACAATTGCTAAGCAAATACCTATGTATTTACAACACCTATTGTTTCAAGCCTGCTTGTTTTGATTACTCATTATCTGTAAAGAATTAGAAAGTAGAAGGAGGAAAAATCACTATGCAGCAAGACGAAAACAAAAATCTTCTTTGTGTTTATTTACAGCATGTAGTCTTTTTGCCAGGGCTTTTGTCAAAAATCACTAATGGGTGTCAAAAATCGGTTCAGCAACTTATCAAATCAGTATTCTAAAAGTCTCAGGTCACTGAATGTCTTTCAAAAATGGATGCCTACCCCTTAAATCTTTTGGCACTTGGCGGGATTCTGCTCTGAGTACTGATCTATGCTCGAGTTGTAGTATTTCTCCAGAAACCATTGTGCATTTCATGTTCATATGCCCAGCATATAGGATTGCTCGTCAGAGGTGGCTACGTCCAGTTTGTAAGAATATGGGGATCAGATGCTGTATAGATGCTTTAAGGATAATGATGAGGGACACATCCTGCACCCTGTTCTGTGCAGTTAGCAAGTTCCTTGCGGCTGCATGGCATACACGAATCTGCCAGTTAAAAAATTATTCTTGATCATTATGAGGTCTATGATTAGGGTATTAGCTCGTTGAATGATATTTTGGCTATCCTGAGGAATAAGGGCTAGGTAGTTATGCACTGTGTGAAGAGGAATATCTCTTTGATTTTAGTATTTATGTTTTACTCTCTTATGTATTTTTGGAATGTCAGATATCTATGATTTAAAATGTTATTCTTGTATTGTGTGATTTATGCTTTGATGGTTTAAATTAACCGAATAAAGCGATGTGTTGATGATGAATGTCTTTTTTCGGTTTTCAGTTTCACAACATTCAAGTTCAAAGTTCAGTTCATAAAACACCTTCAGGTGCCAAAGTTTTGACCTGGAATGTCACGATCAAAACAAAATGACAAACATTTGTGCTGCCAATCGCTAGTTGTTGCATACACCCATTCAGGTCCTGAAAATCTTTGATTTGCAACTTGTTTTCTCTTTAGTCTTCGATCTCCTCTTAATTTTCCATCGCTCAAATCTTTTTGTGGTGTCTATTTCTTCGATTATCAACAATATGCTTGAGTCTTTTCCCTTCTTTTGTGATTTTGGCCACTTGTCTTCTTTCCGTGTTCCCTCGGTCGTTGCTCTTTTCAGTGCTGGACTAGTAACTTCTCCTTGTTCTGCAAGATTTTGACTTGATGTACCTGCATCTGGTTCAGGAGGAGTCAGATTGGTTTGACTCTGATTTAACTCAACCCCTTCCACCGGGTCTGTGGGCTGCTATGTCTGAGTCTCGAAATCATCTCCTTCTGGGAGAGCTCATCCTCTGATCAGACTCTCCTGCTGTCTCAGTTGAGACCTGTTCAATGTCGACTTCCTGTATTTCCTCTGTCTCATCTCTCACAGAAGTATCTGGATTTTCTTCTGTCTGCTCAGAGTCTGTTTCTGACTCTCCAGTTTCCCTTTCTGCTTCTGGAGTCTGTCCAGACATTGTTGGTAATATAACAACTCTTCTTCATTGTCCAAAGGACAGGGTACTTTTTGAGTGTAACTGGCGTGGACCCAAATTGAAACTTGTGCACACTTCGCAGCAGTGGTAATGACTAACACTACTTGGTGGGTCCCTTCCACCTGGGTTCCAGGAAAGTCTTCCTCATGTGTTTTCAGATCAAAACCCGGTCTGCCGCTATCAGGTTGTGAATCCGATCTTGAGATGGCTGCACAGTTGCTGCCTCCAGCTGAGTAGAAAAAAAAGCAAACCACATCAGCTAGACCCTTGCAGCAGTCCAACACCATATCATCTGTTATGTTCACAAGAGCTTTTGCTTGAACCGCTGGCAGCCTCATTGCTCTCCCCATGAGGTTCTAGTGTGGCGACAGTCCAGTCATTCTGTCGGTTGTGTTTCTCATACTCATCAGAACCAACAGCAATGCATCTGGCCATTTCATGTTTGTGGATGCGCACATTTTTGCAAGTCTTGATTTCAGTGTACCATTCATTTGATCTATGAGTCCTGATGCTTCAGGGTGATAGTTACAGTGCAGCTTCTGCTCAATGTTTAAGGCTAAACATAGCAGTTTAATTACTTTGTTATTAAAGTGACTTCCTTTATCTGATTCTAAAGAAACCGGAAAACTAAAACAATGTATCAATTTTCTAAGCAATAATTTTGCTGCTGTAAGGCTGTCATTCCTACGTGTGGGGTATGCTTCAATCCAGTGACTAAAATGCAAACAATCCCCATCACATATCTCAATCCTCCACACACACAGGCATTTCACTGAAATCCATTTGCATCCTGCTAAATGGACCTCCAGCATTGCCAATATGGCTCAGGATAACAACTGTTCTTTTTCCCACATTCATCTGTTGGCAGATGATACAACGGTGGTAAACTGCTTCAGCAACCTGTCAAAATTTTGGATTAAACAAGGATTGCTTAAAAGTACAAATCATCCCATCCCTCCCAACGTGTGCTTGTCCATGATAATATCTTGCCATTTGTGTCAGCAAACAATTAGGGAGAACTATTTGTCCCTCCCTGGACACCCAAACGTCATCTTCCCTCAGGAAACATTTCATTTTAACCCACGTTCTCTCTTCTTCTTTGTTAACATTTTCCTGGAGGCTCTTTAGCTTTTCGCAGGAATCTACAACAGTCAGGGCATAAGTTGCACACATTTCTTCTTCAGGTAACAGTTCCCATTTGTTTTTGAAAGATATACAATTCAGTATGCAAAATCTTGCAACTTGAGCTGCATATCCATTTCCCATTGAAACAAAATCTTGCGATCTCCGGTGGGCACTGCATTTCACCACAGCAACTTTGTCAGGCATTTGTAAAACTTGTAACAAATCATCGATTATATCACCATTTCCAACTGGTGAACCAGAAGAGGTCAATAAACCTCTCTGTGACCACAGCTGACCAAAGTTGTGCACTATTCCAAATCCATACTGGCTGTCTCTATAAATGGTAACTTTACATTTTGCAGACACATGGCATGCTCTAGTAAGAGCCACCTTGAAACCAGGAAGCTTCAAGTATGCCAGAAATTGAGCACACAACATATCCTGCTTTTAGTGTTCCCATGTTGTCCCTTAAACAGGAACCCTCAACAAAAACAACTTGATCATTTTATTCCAATTGGGTATCTCAAATATCAGCTCTGGGTTTTGCGCACAATTCAGTTACTTCCAGACAGTCATGTTTGACATCTTGTAATTTGTCAATTTCAAAATGTTCCTTTGGTAGCAAAGTTGCTAGGTTAAGCACTGTACACCTTTTCAGAGGAACATTTGGCGAACCTAAAATAAGAGTTTCGTATCTGGTCAGTCTAGCATTCGTGAGATGCCGGGTTTTCGATCGGGTGAGCAAAACTTCAATGGAGTGAGGGACCAAAACAGTTAAGTGATGTCCCATCATAATGCTCTCACTCTGAGTGAGGCTCAATCCAACGGCTGCCACAGTTTGCAAACAGCCAGGCAAGGCTGCTGCAACTGAGTCCAAGGTAGCTTAAAATTATGCTACGGGCGGTTTACACCACCATGTATCTGGGTCAAACAGACAAGGAACATGCATCACGTTCATGACAAAACAACATGAAGGGTTTTGTGTAATCAGGCATTACCAATGACGGAGCTTTCCACAGACTTTCTCTCCTCTAAGTAAAGGCTTTCATACAAACTTGTTCTAGCTCTAGTGGGTCAGTAACCTCTTTGTGAGTCAGCTTCTGCAGTGGTTTGGAAATTACTGAAAAATTGGGAATCCCCTGGCGGCAATAGCCCACAATCCCCAGAAACATTCTGACATCTCTTTGTGTAGCTGGGGAATTCATCTGTAATGTGGCAGTGACTCTTTCTCTGGAAATTTTCCTTGCTTTCTTTTCAATCTGATGTCCCAAATATTTCACTTTTCTCTGACAGTACTGTAATTTTTCTGGGGACACCTTGTGTCCGTTCTTTCCCAAATGATTTAGTAAGGCAATAGTATCTTGCCTGCATGCTTCCTTTGTTTTTGAAGCTACGAACAATCATCAATGTACTGAACCAAAGTCGATTGGAAAGGCATTTCCAAAGCTTCCAGGTTCTTCTTCAATACTTGATTAAAGATGGACAGGGACTCTGAAAAACCTAGTAGGATTCTGCACTAACAAAATACTTGATCAAGGAATTTGAGGCAAAAAAGAAATTGGCTATCATCATGAAGAGGTACAGAAAATAATGCTTGAGATAGGTCTCCTACAATGAACCATTCAGCATCATATGGGATGTGAAATAATATTCCTGCTGGATTTGACACGACCAGTCAACATTTAATCACAATCTCATTTATTTTCCTTAAATCCTGAACTATTCGAAATTTCCCACAGGGTTTTCGTAAACCCAAAACCCATGATAGATGAGTTACATGGGCTGCTCAGTACTTCTTTTAGGACATCTTGTCTCACGAATCCTGCAATTATTGGTGCAATCCCTTCAATAGTGTCCTGTGTCATATGGCATTGGGGAATTTGTGGAAAAACAGCATTTGGCTTGACTGTAACTTTAACTGGCTCAACTCCTTTGATTTGACCAATGTCTATTACTGAAAAATCCCACACTTTCATCTTAACTGTTCCTTGTAAGTCAAGAGGAAGAACTCACATTGTGAAGACAGGAAAGAAACTGATATGGGTACTCTTCATTTACTGAATTACAGTGTGTTTCCCCAGATTGATCGTCCTCATCATCACTGTTTGTTTGGATGGCAATCCGATCATTTGAAAAGTAATTGAACATCTTGGTTTCATAGCAAGTCCCTTCCTAGTAAGGAAACCAGACTTGAGTAACAAACTATAAATTTGTGCAAGCCTTTAAAGTTTCCAATTTTAACTGAAACTGGTTCTGTAATCAGATTTGTCAAAAATTGATTTGCAACTCCCACGACTTGCACTGTTTTCCCTGAAAGAGGTAAATTTGGGACTTCTGCAGTTCTCACAGTGGGATGTGTAGCTCCTGTATCGACTAAGAATGAAACCTTGTGACCCATCACCTTTCCTTTCACATCTGGACCCTTTTGGTCTACTTCTAATGAAGCTGCTAACATGCACTCTTCTACATGTGAACTCTCACTCACCCATTCATCATTTGATTCATCTTCACTGTGTAATGGATATTGGTGTATTGTGTTATTACTAGTGTTAAACTGTTGACCTGTGCCCTGGTAAGGAAGCATCATCTGCTGCTGTTCCACTGGAGCTTCTGGTATCTGAATGTGTTGCTTCGGTATCATCTGAACTTGAGGTTGCAATTGCTGTGACTGTGGCATCTGGAAATGTGGCATTTGCTTTTGTTGCATTTCGCATTATTCTGAAAATTGAAATTTTACCCCTCATTCTGGGTCCTCTCATGTTCACAAAAGGATTGTTTTCATTTGTCTGTGTGACAACACCTTCCTGACCTAGCATCAGAAACTGCCACTTCCAAAGTCGCAGGCAACCGCAAGCGTGACAAGGTAATGTTCTATTCATTGTCTGCATATCATTCTGAATAACTAGAGTGCTCAGATCGATGCCACGACTCACATTTCCATTTCCACATCAATCTCTACCTTTCACCTGATTTTGTAACAAAATGCTTCCCTGCTGCTGTTGTGGAAAACTCCCTGTATTCCTGTTTGTACAGCTTTAATCTGCATCACCATTGCCTTCTCTTTCAACTTTCTCTGCTTCAATTCAATCTCATTGCTACAATACTTGGCATATTATCAGCAAATCAAATGACTCAATCATCTGGCTGATTTCAGGTCTCAATTCTTCAACAAATCTAAACACAAAATGAATCATGTCTTTTGGCTCAATTGTTTCTGTACCACTGTGATGTTTGAATGCCTGCAACAATCTCTCGTAGTACGCATGTAAGGACTCCTTTCCTTCCTGAGCTGTACTGTCTATTCTCTGCCAATCAATATGTTTCGGAGAAATTCTTGTTTTAAAGAATTCAATCACTTTATAATAGTACTTAATTACTTCATAAAATGGCGCACCTGTGGACGGGTCTCGTGGGGGCTCTCTCACTGGCCAATCTATAATCCTTTTGCATTCCACCCACAAATCTGCTGGGACCACTATTTCCAACAGTGTATTTAAATCTTCCCACAGGCACTTTGCAAGTTTCACAAACCTATCTGTTTGCTGGTACCATTCCACTGGTTTCTCTCTCAATCTCGGGTAGTCATTTGTAAATGACAAAATGTCACTTCTGCTCCAAGGGACGTGTACAAAATTCCCTCCAGGAATTTCTCTAATTGGTAATATTTTTACTGAGTTGTTAGTCTGCTGTGTATTAAGGGTTATATTTCCAGACTCCTTTTTCTTCTTGTCTCTTTTCATTACCCATCTGCCTTTCCATTTATCTAATGCTCCCTATGTCTGAAGGTCTGAATGCTCTGGATTAATGCTCCTATGTGAATTTTCATTCCTGGTATTCTCATGTTCTCAATATCCTTTTAGTCAAATTCTAACCTGTAAATTCTTCTCAGTTTTCTCAATTTCTATGTAATTTTTCCTGCCAAATTGGCTAACCTCTGTTGTATCAATCCTGCGTTGTTGTTAACTATTTTGCACAAAAATCATAATTTATCTTCTCTATATGTCAATTCTGTTTAATTCAATTGTTCCCTCAATTAGTCCCTCTACTTCAAATTTAAGCCTGGTCAAACTTAACAGATTCCTCCACTGGAATCTCCTGGTGTGCTACTCAACTTTTCTAACCATTCAGTTAATTGCTGGGCTGTCAAACCTTGTAATGCAATACTTTATTACTTACACCGGGCAGTTGTTGTAACGTTAAACATGGAGTCTCTGGAGTCACCAAGAATGGGTTAGAACCTATGTCTGGTCTCCCTGAGATATTCGGTGGAGTCCTGGAATAATTCAAGTCGATTAATGGACCTGTCATGTCAAATGTTTTGTTCATTGGAGTCAAAATCCCTGTGTTTACAATGAATCTCTCCAATTCCGCACTTCAATTGAAAATGTTCTGTTCATGGCCCTTATTATTTCCCTGCGCAAACAATGGTATAACAGGACTAATAGTAACAGGTTCTGACACAGGGTCTGGACTCGTTCTGATATCTAGGGTGCATTACTCCTATATTCTGATTTGTCAATGCAGATGTATTTGTCTGGGACATTGTTATGGGTGTGTATCTTGGGATTGTCTGGGCTTGCATTGGGGATATCAAATTAGGTGCAGATTCTATTTTAATCATTGTCGGCTTCTGGTAAACCTGTCTCATATGGGATGCTTGTCCTGACGGCACTATTAAACTTGGTGTTGAATTTACAAAAGGGACGTCTGGATAAATCCTATGGCATAGAAGCCTGAATTGTGGAAGTGGTAGGTACAATATGGCTAAGTTGTACTTGGCTTTGTGTTCCTTCAGAGGGTACTGGAGCACTAGGATCGGCACTGGTACTTGGACCGGTTTTAACGTTCTGCATATGGTGGGGCATGACTTCTCAGTAATTGCAAGATAAACTCATCATTATCTGGGTCTTCATCATAGGGCAAGGATTTTCTAGACTCTCTTGCCTCCTGCTCTTTTTCCTCAAAAGGATACAAACCTTTCTTTTTGACATTCTTTTTTACATGGCTTTCATTCTCTTGTGTAACTGCCATAAAACCTTAATTCCCTGTAATGTCTCAGTTCTCCAAAATTTCTGCTCTCTATTGCATCTCACCTCAGCTAAAGTTTTCTCAGCTTTTCCCATTCTCCTCTCAAATTTCTGTTGCTGTCTGGCCACTAACTTCCAAATAGCTAATGCTGCTAACTGGGCAGGTCTCGGAGGAGGTTTTGAATCATACTGTACTCTCCCCAGATTCTCTAAAATTCTCAAATTAAATGTTCCATGGGCTAGAAATGCTAAGCTCCTTTCTTTCTTTGTATCTTGGCACCATTGTGTTAACCAAAGACATGGTGCAGCACATTGCTCTTCAAATATGATGTATGCGGTTGTGCCTTCCAGCGGTGTAATTTCTCTTATTCTAACTGGAATGAACGCATCTCCCCTTAGGGCACTTTTTAATGCTTTGAAAAACTTCATTTTCGATTTTATGCTATGCTTTAATTAAATCAGGAAGTTACATTCAATCCCAAAATCCTTTTCATTTGCCTTTCCCAACCAATAATGCTTCACGGTTGTCCACTAATCCGGTTGCAGCTTTCTCACCAACTAACATATCCCAGCGCGGCTCTAGTGATGTCATACTCACCCGTACAGTGGCTGACAAAGCCCTCCGGCTTGTCTCTCTCAAATCAGATTCACGCAAAACTAAATGCAAATATCTGGAGCACTAAAGAAAATCAACACACCAATCTTGGTTTTTACCACAGGTAGGAAACACAATCACTTCAGAAACCTTACTTACTTTTCAACTGTGGCTCTTAGCTCTATCAGATACTCATTCGATCTCAGTTTCCCTGACTCGCAAGCAGAATTCGACCAGCAAATTCTACCCTCAACTGATCATCAGATCCTCATGGTGCACTTAGAAATCAACAAATCTCTGTCTAAACACACTCTCATTTAACTCACACTCTACAGATTTGTCAACCATGCCCGTTTGACCTATTAAACAGACAAATTACTACATCAACCAAGTGTTTCATACACTTGTACAATAACCAATACTCCGGAGTCTCGGACCACGCAGGGTCTGTATACCAACCACCACGTGTGCAATTTTTGAGCACAAAGAGCCACACACAAGTGAAGTTCGACGAATTTCCTACGTACAGTCTTTGGAGTATGCACACTCTTTAAACAACTTCATCGGAGCACGTAAACTCCTCATAACTCACAAACATCACAATTCACCTGCAATTCACTTAAGCAGTGCAAGCGCAAACCCTCTTTCACTCACAAATCATACTAGGAACTAGAACATCTTCAAACAAACATTGGCAAGACCCAAGTCTTCGAGAAAGTCATCACATGGTATCTCTACTCTAAGGCCATAGTAATCTCTTTAGGGGACATAACCTATTGTTTCTGCTACAAAACTGTTGTGCCTAAAACTGAGAAAAATATGGCAGTCTCTTAACGAGACATAGCCATCCGTTCCTGCCCAAACTGTTTAACTACAACTTTGAAACCATTGAGTCCTCTTAAGGAGGTGCAACCATTTATTCTATTACTGGAAAGCCCTGGTTTCTGCTACCAAAACTGGGAAGCCATGGCGGCCTCTTAAGGAGATGGAATCATTTACTTTATTATCTACTAGACACCCATGGGTACCTCTTAAGAAGGCCAGACCATCAGTTTCTGCTACCAAAACTTGATAAGGGGACACTTTAGAGGTTCAATGGTACTTTTGACCATGCTTAGAGTGATTTCACCATGGGTACAAATATTTCTCTTAACCTTAACTAACACTAGCACAACGAGTTCAATAAGTCAACATCAACATTTAGGAGTCAGTAATTTTCTAACACACCATGACCCATGTGGCCATGAACAACCAAACCTGTTCAGTAAAATTAGAAAGTTTATTTCTCTAGATTAACAATGCTAATATCAGTTAAAGTAATCTCAGAACCAAATGATAAGCATATACAAACAACAGAGGCTGACCAAAGCAACAGAAAAATCTCAGTCTTACCAAAGCACTTCAAGGGTTACCGTACAGATTAATAGTGACAAAATCTGAACAACAGGGATGGCAGACATCTGGACTTAACAGGTGAGTAAAAACAATCCTTTTGTTAATAACATTTGTCAGCACATGGCACACTAACTAACCCTCTAATTTGAATGGCATGCTTGGGCTTCATACAAAAGTAATTTTAGACAAACGTTAATTTGGAAAACATCTGACTATGTCTCTACAAAAATAGCGGTTGGTGCTTAAAGAAAGACAAAACCTACAATGAAGACATTTGCAGTTATACCTCTCCTGTGTGGATCAGCAAGCATAGACGTCTTCGTCAGTTGGGCACTGTCTGGGCAGCGTTAGCATGGAGGAACGTGAAGGGAATTGGCTCAGCCACGGTGGTGCTCAAAGTTAACTGAACCACTTAGTAAGGGCATCAAACTATGGAAGACAGCATTAATAGCATTTGCAATCAATAATAGTAATTAAGAGAAGAGGCAAAGGAAGAAGAAAAGACATCTGGAACTCTGTTGATCCTCAAACTAACCGGTAAAAGACAGAGAATGGACTAGGACTCCACCATGCAGTCAGGCTAAGTTAAAACTCCATAAAGTATTTTCTCACACAGTCATTGGTCAGAAAATCGTGTGTTCACAGTAGAACCAATGAAATTTCATTCTCAAATCTATGATATGATTAGACAGTCTTTCACACGTCGATGATTGTCTCCTCTTCTCCTGTTCCCATCACCAGTTTCGTCAGGGAACTTTTTGGTTGCAATCATAGCTCTAGTCAGTGCAGCCATTGTTAAGGCTTGAGAACGTTCACTTCCCATGCACCAAATCTACAAATGTGTATGTATTTATATGTAATGCACTGCGTTTCAGCTGAAAGTTCTCATAAGAAAGTTCAAGACATTACAAGGCTGCAAATCTACTTAGTCAGCTCTGCGTGAACAATGAACAAGTGTTAATTCTTTTTGCTTTTACAAAAAAATGTACAAACATTTATTTATGCCATGAATCTTAATACATGTTATTAAAACGTTACTATGATCCACAAATACATTTTATTCTAGATGTGCATTGTAATTCTATGCAGTTAATGTAATTTCTTTATTAATGTCATACATGTCATGGTGGCCAACTCAGTGGGCAAACTTTCCAAGACACTAGATTATTATGTTGTTACCACAATTCATGTACAATCTTAGCTATTAATCAATGAAAACGTTTTAGTAATAATTCAGTTTTCACACAGACAGCACATCAATCTTGTACGACAAACAAGGCATACACCACACTAAACACACATGGGCAGGGGAACACAGATGTACAGACCACAACACATATGCCACATGCCACACTACACTACATTATTTGCACAACACACACACACATACACCCATATGTACATCATAGAGCCACAACCTGACTGGCACACCACGTGAAGGACAAGTGGAGCTATGTCCCCTTTCATATAGAAGCTGGTCCCAAACCACTCTAAGTGTCCACTGGCTGGCAACAAAACACAGATCTCACACACGACACCAAACAATGAATAGCTCAGCTATGTGAATGGCATAGTCCATGTCACTGTATAGAAAGTCACACTTAGGCACAGCCCCACATTTGTCATAGACTTCAAGCCTCTGGCAGCACCAATATCAAATGCGACCCAAGTGTTGCCATTACAAACTACATTTCAACTACACATACCTGACGTACCCGTAGTGTGCACCTTCACCTGTCTGGTGCATTGTGCCGCACACATAGGAATACAACATCACTAGCAATGAAAGACCATAGGGCAGATTAATGAGAAGTGGCACAGCACCTAATCCTATGCCACTTCGCATGCTCCCCTTAGCGCCCCAAAAACGCCACCATATACAAGAAATGGCCCACCATGGCGCAGAGTAGGTGCAATACTGTCAAGATAATGGATGCCATAGTAGGACTCAGTAGGAGTATTGAGAACATACTTGACTTTTCATGCACTGTACATAGGGACCCATGCAAAAATATGGTATGCCCCCTCCCAACGCCTCCACTGTGCATGTGTTGAACCTGTCTGTGATAAATTATGTATTGGAACCTTGGAGATTCCCCTGCACCTATTTTGCTACTCCTCCAATTTTGTGAATCACACCCCTGTACACATGATGGCATGCACAGGCATCATCTGCCACAAAGGGTCACTAAGTGTTGCACTGAATATTTAGTGCCACATGGTAACATGGAGGCCTGAGTTTGACTTTGTAGGGCTACCATGGTGTCACTATAAATTATAACATTGTGCTGCAAGGAGGTGGTAGGTTCCACTGACAATAGGACACACCCTCAAATATGAACAACACAACACGTTTGGCATGGTTGAACTGTCAGTTCAGATTTACTTTGACAATCACGAGGTCCCTGAACCAGAACCCATGATAGTAATATCCATTAACACAAACCAATGCAACCATTCCACAAAACATGAACACACACAACACCACAAGCAAGTCTGAGTCACCACTCCACGTAAGACTAACATCTGCCATGGAACATCCGAAACTACAAATATGCATGACCGACACATGCTCTTTTATTCCTTTGCAGCCGACCAAGGTTACGACATTCAGCCATGAGTGATGACTCTCTTTGGCAACACGAAAACGGTGGAATGACACATAAGAACACAAAATGTGGTGGAGAGGACAGTTGGGCTCCTGAATTCAAGGTACAGGTGCCTGACAGGAGGAAGCCTGTTGTATGCACCACCCCTGGTATGCAAGATGATGCATGTATGAGCTATCTTGCCTAACATATGTATACGAACAATGTCCCCTGGGATGAACTGATAGATGTCCCCAATAAGGAGAAGGATGACAATGGTGCAGCACAGGTGGAGGGGGAACTACAAAACGCTGCTGCTGGAGTACGAAGGAGACAACAACATATTGTACAGAACTTCTACACCCAGACACTGTACAACTAATATCACTTCTTAAATATCACCAATAAATCACTTTGCATCAGATTGTCCATTGTCTACTCATTCTCCACTGCATATACCAATGGAATGTTGCTTATACCTCAGAGAGCAGGAAAGATACACAACAGTTACAAAGATGGTTGAAACAGAGGTTGTGATGTAAGAGGGTCTAGTGCCTTCATGCCACAAATCACTGTCACATAACACACAGCCATGTGGGTTTCAAAGGCCTAGACCCACGCACCACAAAATATACGTGGTGTTATGTAGGCATTGTGCAAAAATCCTACCCCTTTCCCCATATCACCCCACACCTGGCAAGATGTATACAAGAGGGGCGTACATGCGGTAGGGGCTGTTTCCAAATGATGCATTAGAAAATTAGGAACTAAACTGTGTCGCATCTCTGGCGGGTAGCTGCTACCCAAGCACTGAGCACGTGTAACAAGAGGGGACACCATTGGTATCAATGGACCTTCATTGGCTGTTCAGGGCTAGGAACCAAAGTTTGAGCGAAAGCCTGCACCATATATCAAAGGTGTTACGTACTGGCACTGCCATTGGGACCAACCCTGCCACATGGTGTGCTGTACCTCAAATATAACACAGACATGTTGGCTGTGCAGAGCGCTAAGGGTTGCTAGATGAGTGAAGCAGCAATGGGTGCTGATCCACTCACCATACATATGGCCCATAGCCAGGATTTAACAATAAAATGGGAGAATGCACCACCAAATGAATGTCTGAATGGAATGTAGGCAGAGTCTGGTCCACTCCCCATGCACATTTGTCACACAAATCTGCTGTCTTGACACATGCCTGCAGCTAATCCGGATATACATGTGAAGACTGATATACGGGTATATGGCCCAGGTAGGAAAGGGTTTGCAGCAAGGGTACCTACTATACTCTGTAGGATACCATCACACACCACATATGAAAACAAATATGTCTTATTGACACTCACATGCCGGACCGAGAGAAAGCTACCTACTGTGACAAAATTCCCATAAATGTCTAGGCCTCCAGCACTCAGGTGTGGGATGTGCAAGTATGTCTAGCAATGTCCAAACATGTCACATACCCATCCTAAATTGTATGGGTGAAGGAGGCGACAGATATGTTGTGTGTGGCAATTCAAAAATCCTGCGCTGAGATGATTTCACACACTAACAAAATACACTCATGGTGACAGTGACATAGGTTGTAGAATGCAGAATTGAGTGCTTACCCATGTACACCAAAGGATGTGGAAGGACAGCGGGGAGAATCCGACATACACTTGGAGATACAACATGGGGATGTCACTTGGAGACTACACAAGTGCTGTAGCAGGTGTACTGTCATGTGTGTGTGGAAGTCATGTAATCTCGCAAAGCCTTGAAATGGGAGGGAAACTATCATGTAGCCAGTAGATGAAGATGTGTACAACTTCAAATTACTCAAGTCACACGTAGCATCCTGTCCATGTATGATCGGACAATGTTGCAGTAGAAGATGTGTACAACGTGTAAGCAGCCTAAAGAATGTCACCAAAGTAGGACCTTGTCTATTCTAAACAAGATATGCCGTAAATGATGGAGTAGGTACACACATATACCAATACTGACTGTGCAACACAACAACTTCACCATGTGATGCCCCAACATATGTTCAAGGAGGATGCCTAGGTCAGTACAGAACCCACTCATGTTTGCAACAACAACGCTGTAGTTGCCCATCGTATACCATTCTGAGAGAAGGCAGTGACCGATTACATCATCTGTCCCCTGGGTTGTACAAAAATTACAAGTTACACTAGAGATACAAGCCCTAACCAAGCTGCAAATGGATTTACTAAGAATGTATTACCATGTCTGTCAGACCATGCTAAATGATGAGACATGTCCTACACATACAAGTAGCCAGTCCTCTGTACATGATCGAGCAAGCCTGACATCAAGTAGCCCAAAGGAAAATAAAAATACCAGGCCATTTGTCTACAAATGTGCATGTGCCAGTCTGCAGGGGACTGTGCATTGCTCTACTGAAGAGCTATCATGATGAGGCTAGATCCCCAGCCAACACCACCTAACCCCAATGCTGGGGTTACATTGACT
Organism: Pleurodeles waltl; assembly: GCF_031143425.1. Lineage (NCBI taxonomy): Eukaryota > Metazoa > Chordata > Amphibia > Caudata > Salamandridae > Pleurodeles > Pleurodeles waltl. Next base: position 300,815,998 of record NC_090446.1, read on the forward strand.
CTTGATCCTGATGCATGTGCACAGTGAACTGAGCAGAGTGGAGCACTGTAAACCAGCACCAAAACATGCAACCATGGGTCTGTGTGGGCATACAAAATCCCACAGTAGTAATTATGACTAGGCTGCCATCATTGCCTGACTGCAACACTGCTACACAGTTGTACGCCATTGTATGTGAAAGTCATAACAAACATGTGGTGGTCGATTGTAAGTACCTAGTTTGTGGCATCCACACATATGTCTGATATCTCTGCAGACATGTACCACTTTAATGGCACAGGCCTGGTAGTGTGTATTGGAGTCTGCACAAAAGTCAACTTTCCACAATTTAAAGTGCATTTGTATCACATGATCATTGACAGACTTATTAGACCATTAGATGTGTTCCCACATACGAAAACATAGGGGCACTGATATGACTACACAGACATTTAACACAGTCCAACATGTGTCCATGCAGGAAGATATTTATGTGAGGTTTCATATCCCATGAATACACTGCTATGGTACATTTTACACATATGCCACTACACGTCTTTTCACACACACAGCACATGCCAACCTTCATTGACACATGAGTACACCATCTCCTGCCACCTCAGCTTGGGACCACTGCTGGTGGCCCACATCCATCAGCACCCCCTGCACCGACAGAGCACGCAAGCAACCTAGGCATCATCCTCGACCCTTTCCTATCCATGACACCCCCAGGTAAACTCAGTCGCTTCCTCCTGCTGGCACCCACTCCGCAAACTTCGGAAAATCTTCAGATGGATTCCAGCAGACTACCACAGGACAGTCGCCCACGCCTTAGTCACAAGCAAGCTCAATAATGGCAATCCCCCCTACTCCGGCACCTCGACTAGAAACATAAAAAAACCACAACTCATCCAAAACACCGCTGGCAGACTAATCCTGGACCTCCCACGCTGAGAACATATCTCCCAACACCTGAGGACCCTCCACTGGCTCCCAGTTGAGAAATAAATCACATTCAAGCTACTCACCCACACGTACAAGGCCATATACAATGCAGGACCAGCCTACCTGAACCAATGTGTCTCCTTCCACACCCCCGCCAGATCCCTCTGCTCTGCCCAGCTGGACCTAGCCATCATCCCTTGCATTCGTGAACCCCCCGCCGGAGTACGATCCTTCAACTACATTGCAGCAAAGAGCTGGAAAAACCTCCCTTTGCACCTCAGGCAAAGCCCTTCGCTCACCATCTTCAGGAAGAATCTCAAGACGTGGCTCTTCGGATGAGGCCCCTCCTCTCCCACCCAGTGCCTTGCGACCCTCACGGGTGAGTAGCCGCGCTTTACAAAAAATGATTGATCATAGATGCATGGGGAACTGTATGTCACAAGTGTAGCACAGCATCATGAAGCCTGAACCTATAAACACACCACAGTGTGGACACACATGCACTCACATTGCCAGGGGCAACGTGAAATAAACCCAGTCATAGTCCACTGCATCCTCTGAGTATGATTTGTCAAGGGAATCACATGCATTACAATGTATTGGACATAGTCCATCATATCTACTGTGTTGTTGTTAAATGCACATTCCGATATCAGTCATTACAATGTGGTATACCCACAAATATGTGTTAGATCACATATGTACATTCCTAGTTCACATGAGGTAACATGTAAACATGTATGTGGACAAAGTCTAGCAACACATGCACATATGCAAACGGTATCTTTCATCGCATGCATCACACACACACACATACAAACATAAAGGTAACAATACTGATGTTACCGTTAAGATATGAACGAACATGCACACACAGGTAGCCATACCATACTGGCTACATACATGCATAGCCCCTGTGACATGGTATGTGAATCTGAGTGCACTGTCAGCCTTCCCAACAAAATCCACCCATTCCAGTTATGCGTCAAACATTTTGATGCAAACAGCATTAATCCATACTCTGCTATGCCAAAAATGACTCATAGACCCTCTGCGTCAATCGCAAGTCCACAGGCCTTGTCAGGCTTCAAGGGAAGGAATAAGACCTATGACCGTAATGCTTCAATTTTGTTTACCCTAACGCCAACACTTAATACTTTGCTAACCAAAAAAATTACACCTGGCCCCCTGCATGTCCACTGTAAGTCTTTGGGCCTTGTCAGCCTCAATATACAAAATTGACGCATGACCGTCAAGCAAAAAAAAACAACACACAACAGAAAACATAACACAGAGGCCCAGGAAGTGATGTAACAGGAATTGCTGGCTGCATACATGGTACAGTGATTTCACTTGAACTTTCACTTCAAAGTCTTTTTGTCTGTGACTGTGTGAGGGTGTGTGGAGCTGGTGCTGGTGGAGGACTGGTGATGTTGGAGAGTTTTGTACTGTGTCCTGTTGCTGTTGTATTTGTACTCAGTCTTTTGTAGTGTTTTTGTCCTGTATATGTCATAGTATTGTGGGGTGTTTGTCTGGGGGTAGCATAGTTTGTCTAGGGGGGTATTTGGGGTTAGGAGGGGTAGTGAAATAAGTTTATTTTTTGGGGCTCTTACATTTGCAGTTTGCTCATACTGCATAATGTCTAGGAATGGGAGAGCAACGGAGATGATAGCATCTGGCTGGTGCAGCATTACCTTACCATGATGCTAGTTTTGAGTGGCCGTGTAAAACAGGGCTACCCCACAGAGGCACGGAAGCGGTGGGACAAGGTGCTCTAGCACCTACACAGAATATTCGGAGTTGTTCTCACCGACCTCCAGCTGAAACACCATTGGACTGATCTCATAGCATGGGAGCAGGATCTACTGGATCACCAGTGGATTCAGAATAGTGGAGCAGTTGGTAAGTACCCCATTTGCATAGCAACCTCCTTATTTGCATGTGCATGACAGGGGGACGTAAGGTTGAGTGCTGCATGTTTTGTCAAGGGTAAGGACAGATTGTTTTGGGCCTGATTTAAAAGCCCCTAGCGTCTCCTTAGCGCTGCCATTGTGAAATTCACAAAAGCCCCTAAGGCAGCGATGAAGTGCCATTTTCTCTGCATCATATTAACAAAGTGGTGAAATGCATGCATAGTGCCACTTTGTTAAGCCTTGCACTACATTATGGCTGTGCCAGGCATCATGTATGGGAGGGGGGCCTACCCCTGTAAGGGAGGGGGAGGCAAAATAAGTGGGGCAATGAATTATTTTATATATCCTTGCACCATTTTTCCCACACTTTGAACGCCTGCTCAGAACCAGTGTTAAAAGGGGGCATACCGTTATATATGATGGGCCCCTTTGTACTCTGCAGTAGTTGTGCCAAACGTTTTGGTGCTACTCCTGCTGAGTACATCTTTGTGTCTATATAAAATTACGTGATTGCACTCTATCCTGCTCCATGATACACCATATATTTTATATGGTGCACACATGGTGGGGGAAAGAAGGGCGCTAAAGGGAGTAAGGACAGTTGTGATGCACCAGGTGCACCAACACTTTCCTTAAATCTGCCCCTTTATGCCTTTGGCCAATGGCATTTAAGGGAGCTTAGCTATGCACTGGGTCCAGATGACTTGCACATTCCTCCTTGTGTACATTGTGTGTCACATACACCCCATAATGTTTCTATCATCCGACACACACGTGCTGAATTTGTACCACTAGCATGCCCCATTTTATAGACAGTATGGGGCAGGCCTGCATCCGCACAAGCACTAGCACATTACTCAGACGCTTGCACCAATGTAGGTATACTTGGACCACAGTGCAAGTGTGCCTGTGTTGAGGGGAGTGTATATGCGCAGGTTGGTGTCCCTTCCTGGACATAAATGGTCTATTATGGTCAAAATACTTTGTCATGCTGCCTCATATGGAAATGGAGGTGTAACTCATCAAAACAGCTTCATGACAAATCCATGTACATATGGTGCAGTGAAATGCATCACAGGACCACCAGGGAAAGTGATGCTTTGGTGGTGCCAGGGTCTCCATTATCTGGCCCTTTATCTCACAGATTATTAATATTTGGCAGTTGTACTGACCTACCACTAAGTTGACTTGCTTACTCAGTTTAACAAGTTGAATGTGAACCTGTTGTCCATGCACAGAAATGTCCAAAAATCACTAAGCTATATTTTTCTGTCATGTATTACAGGTGGGCCTCCACCCTACACCAGTGGAGAAGTGTCCGGATTTGAAGTCCCCAATGCAGCCAGGAAGTGTCACCTTGTGCTTCATGTGACTTTCCAGAGTTTTGTGTGCGAGGATCTGATGTGTGCAATGCAATGATGAAATGTATTGTGTGACCAATGAGATGACGTCATCTGAGTTAGGATATGGACATCATGGCTGAAGAATGAGTTGATAGTTGCACAAGTGCCAACGTTTACTACTATAGGATTGTGGGTGTTAGGAAGAGGAAAGCATGCCCACATATAAAATAAAGTGATACTTGTCTGAGCTGCTGTTTATCTGATTAGCATACCTGTTGCCAACATATTTGTCAAAGCACTTTTTACAGCACTGTGTGCCACACGTCGCTTTCAGTTACTCGGGAAATGGTACAGATGACGTACATGTGTTGAGGTCTCTAGGGGGAATATGTAGGAGACAGTTGTAGCACCAGTGCCTCATTACTCTTCAGATTTTGAGTGAGGCAGCTGTTGTGCAAAGAATCTTATTGTGCTGGCCAACAGTCAGTTGCACACACAATGGTAATACAACTCAGCTCCAGATGGTTGAGGGACATGTCTACGGATTGTAGCAAGCTAGATGTGTGCAGATTTACCAACATGCCCCTCCCATCATGATGGGTGAATGATCTTGGTCACATCATGTGTGCATAGAATGTGAATGCTGAGTGTGTGCCTGGTACTTAGGTGATGTCTGACATGCATGCACACATGTTGTTCAATAAATAGGAATACTGTAGCTGCACCCAGTGCAGTGTTAATCTTACTGTGCCCCTTGGGGCACCTATGCAGCCACCATGTGTGTTCCGCATAACATAATTTGCACATCATAGCACAGGGTAGGGGGAAATAGGTACAAAATCTGTAGACACCATAGATGTACTGTTCTGACTTTGGTCAAACTATATGGACACTAAGCCTGAACTGTACATGTGGGTACATTGTGAGCAATGGTGTGCCCCCTTGTAAAGTGTGCTCTGAGCGGGTGTTAATCCAAGGACACATGAATGATGCTTTGCCAAACCTTAGAATTGCCCATGGGACGTTTCCTGTCACCCTATCAGATGACCTCACCTTGAATCCATGATGCCTGGCCAAGGCTTGATGTAACACCAGGGGTTTCAAAGTGGTGGGTTGCATTACACTGCTTTTTAACAATGGCACAGGGATTCCGGACTTGCTTAGCCACTTGATCCTTACTAATTTGATGACACAAAAGTTGAGCAAGGATGCAGTAGTCCACTTACCTCTGGGCGCTGATGGTCAACAATAGATAGCCGCTACCCCAGTGACATGTAAGTGATACCGTAGATGGCTGGTAGGAAGTTAGTATAGATTTGGAGTTTGTCAGTATTGTGGAATTTGTGCTAGACAGCATGTCATCTGAGGATGGTGTGTACATTGCATGTCTGTTCTATCTCCATCCAATGCTGTATTTAATGCCATGTTCTCCTCATGTTTCAGTTGCCAATATGACCCCAGCCGAGAAACATGCTTTGGAGAAGAGGGCTGACAGATACGGACACCTCATTGAGGTACAGGCTGAGTACCAAAGGATGGAAAGGAAATGTAGGAGGGGGAAATCCACTGGGGCTTGGCGTGCTTTTTCTCATGGGGGACCTCCACTACAGCCTACAACTATGCAGGCGACATCGGGGAAGAAATCTGGGGTCAATGGGGCCTCAGCTTGTCTTACCCCCTCCACATCTACTGCACCTATTCACAACCAGGCACCCCAACAGCCACCTGCTTCAGCCACAACCTAGACCTTTTAGTCAGACATAAGACAGACATGGCAGCCATGATGGCAAGAATGGATAAGTTGGAAAGAGACAATGCCAGGAATTACAAATTGCTTAAGTACTGCAAGAAGAAACTGAAGAAGTTGTGACTATTTGTGCCACAGCCTCCTAGTTCCTTCCCTCTCCCTTTTACTAATGTTAACCTTTTAGTGGGTTTTAGGTGTGTAGTGTTAGGATAGTAAAATAGTGTAGGTTAGGTGTGGGTTAGTGTAAATATAGTTTGGGGGTTGGCTTTTAGTACATTATTTATTTTGGGGGGGTGGGGAGGGTGTTATATTGGGGTTTCTATGTTAATAAAAAAAAAATATATATTTTTTTAATCTAAAAAACGTACAATTTTATTTTGTTTAGGGTGTAGGTTAAGTAGGTTAAGTTACTACATCTGTAGCCTTAGTTTATGTTGTCCTACTTGTATCTTGTCTCTTAAGGAGGGGAGGACAATGTTTAGAGTGTGGCTTTACATGTATAAGGTACGTTTACAATAGAATAAAAAGGTGTAGGTGTAAGTTAAGATAAGTTAGTTTAGGTTAGTTTAGTGTAGGGTAGTGTATAGGATAGGTTTTGATTATGTTCTTAATATGTCTTAATAAATCCTGTTAGTATTAGACAATTATCTTTCCATGTTGATTGAGTGTCTGGGTGTTCTCATGTGTGCACTGGCCAAATAGGAGGAATGCCTTAGGGTATGCTTTTTATCTTAATTTCCATGGATGACCATGTGCATCCCCTATTACCAATGAGCTGTCAGATTGGCTGCTTAATTACATCAGCTACTCAAAACATTTGTCATCCACTGTTCCAGCCACTCACATTGTGTATGTATACGGAATCTTTGACAGATAAGTATGAACTTCAGCTATCATTGCTAGGGTCTGGCAGAATTATTGGTGGAAAGTGTGGCACATATGACATCAGCCATTTTTGGGTCTGTATCCTGGCACACTGACAGCTGCCCATCGTTGATGAAATTTGCCTCTTCTGAGCCACTTATATCATATTGTGCTCTCATCTGGGTAAGTTACCAGACATGTGGTTCTGATCCACCCATGCCATATGTCAACTTCCATGGGTATCTGTTCAATACATGTATTTTAAGCTCTGTAAGTTGGTTGTAACCCACAACACCATCATTCACCTTTTCTTTTTCATGTTAGGATCCTAGTGTGTGGCTTTGTGTCTTACAGAAATGCACACATGTAATTAGGTTCTGTTCTCATTGACATAGCTTCACACGATGCATACATTTAGCTGAGTTGAGGGATCACAGTAAACGTTGACATGAAACATGTTAACAAGGAGATTTATTTACATGTCCAGTTCCATTTGTTGTACATTCAGAGTCCAAGGGTGAGGGACGTCATGAGAAATGGTTAGGAGAAGGGTGCATTAGTGAATAGGTATCCAAATTGCCAATAGGTATGAAGTGAGACAATGACAGTACATAGCAGATACGTAAACAGTGGTTGAGTGAAGAGGGCTCATTGTCAGCTGTCTCAACAATGGCATGATCTTAAGCACAGAACAAAGTAGATATTGTCCATGTGGCTCAGACTGGTGCTACTGGGTGGTTTCCCGTGTGAATATAGTTCCTTCCACATCTTCATCCTCAGATATGTGTGATGCGTCCTGTGCATGGGTGGTAGTGTTGAGCTTGAGGGGGCCATACTCACATCAGTGGATAGAAATGTGGAGTCCAAGTTCCCAGCAGCTGCCATTTGTGGGGACACATAAGGCATCACTGCAGCAAGGAGGAACTGCTGATTTCTCAACACTGCAGCAACATCACGGTGGTACGCAGCCATGTTTTCCCTGAAGGAGGCCACTTCCCATTGTATGGACTCCAAGGTATTCTGTATAGCCCTCAGCCTGTTGTCTATAATGATGCTGCCACTTTGTGAGGGCAATTGTTGAAGCCTCTGCCTCATGACAGCAGCTATATCGGCCAGGGACTGCTGGAGTCCACATAGCGGGAAGTAGGTGCCTAATGGCAGCTGAGTTGTCCATATTTGGACTGAGGCACCTCTGCACTCCCTCTAGGCTGCCTGCCATGGTCTCCATCCCCACCTAACACCTGCTTGGCCATCTTATGCTGGACTCCTACCACTGTACTCTGATAGGTGATATCTGGATCCTTGGAGTCCAGGGCTGTGTCAGTACTGGCAGGTGCTGTGTGTTGGTAGCTGGGTGGTTCATTTGGAGACACTGCAATGCTGTGTGTCCTCCCTGTGAATGGAGGTGGTGTTTGGAGGGAACCTAGGACATCCTGGAGTGTCTCTCCATTGATGGTTGGCAGCTGGTCATACATGTCATCTGTAAAATCAAGGACAGGCAGGTCGGCAAGAGGTAAGGCATCATCTTCTACAATGAGATAGTGATATGTCAATCTTTGACTGTGGTGGCTGTTGACATGGCACATCATTTACTTGCTTCTGGAGGCTCAGTGACATGTTACAGACCTCAGGTTGTAGTTTTAAATTATGTGTTGCATTGTGCATCACACATAGGGCAACCTTTCAAGGTATTTTGCCCCTCATTAGAACCCTAGCGGTCGGTGTTAAAGCGGCGGTAATACCGCCAACAGGCCGGCGGAAAAAAAACTGGAATCATGACCATGGCTGAAACCGCCAACATAGACAGCCACTTTAACACTCCGACTGCCACAGCAGTAGAAACAAACACCGCGCGGGCACCGCCAACAGACAGGCGGAAGACAAAGTACCGCCCACTGTATTTCAAGACGCCTATCCGCCACCTTTTCCGGGGCGGAACCAACACGATCAAAAGCACGGCAGAAACAGTACACAGAAGGGAAAACACTCACCTCTCGACACCCAACAAGGAACCAGGACGCCATGGAGCCCGAACTACAGGTGTTACCAATGTTGGTGTATCTTCTCATCTACCAGGAGCACGAACGGCGGCGACGACCACGGTGAGTACTGCACCTACAACACAGGGGAGAAGAGAGTGACACACACATGAAACACGCAATACCCCCACCCTCACCCACCACAACATACACACAAATACATGCAGCAACATCAAATATACGCCCCCCCACCCCCTGGAAGAACGCAAGGACAAAAGGAAATGATTGTAACGATTGTAATCATGAAAAATCAGATAGTCAAAATTCAAAATTCAGTATATACAAATATATACACCAACTACACAAGTCCGGATAGTGTACCAATCATTGTCCGTGGACCACTGGTCCCAAAATGCATGGGCCTGACTGGAAACGGAGAGAACACTGCTGGGGCATCAGACCGAAAATATACCGGCACCTCAGGAGGAGGGGGAGGGGGGCTCCTCAGCCAGATGAACGCACGACGCCACTGCTGCACGAGGGGGCTCCATGCCCATTGCTGTATCCTAGGGAGTGCAAAGCCACAGTCTCACAAGTCTCTCCAGTGGGCGGTTTGCCCACTGCTTTATCCTGGGGAGTGCAAAGCCACAGTCTCTCAAGTCTCTCCAGTGGGCGGTTTGCCCACTGCTTTATCCTGGGGAGTGCAAAGCCACAGTCTCTCAAGTCTCTCCAGTGGGTGGTTTGCCCACTGCTTTATCCTGGGGAGTGCAAAGCCACAGTCTCTAAAGTGGATAACAGTCTCCACTTGTTCTGGAGGGGGCTTTGTGCCCTGAGTGCTTCATCCTGCCATAGAATGGGGTAGTGGATGCTTTTCTCCACTGGTTCTGGAGGGGGCTTTGTGCCCAGAGTGCTTCATGCTGCCAAGGACTGGGGTAGTGGATGCTTTTCTCCACTGGTTCTGGGGGGAGCGTTGTGCCCAGAGTGCTTCATCCTGCCAAGGACTGGGGTAGTGGATGCTTTTCTCCACTGGTTCTGGAGGGGGCTTTGTGCCCAGAGTGCTTCACCTTGCCAAGGACTAGGGTAGTGGATGCTTTTCTCCACTGGTTCTGGAGGAGGCTTTGTGCCCAGAGTACTTCATCTTGCCAAGGACTGGGGTAGTGGATGCTTTTCTCCACTGGTTCTGGAGGGGGCTTTGTGCCCAGAGTGCTTCATCCTGCCAAGGGCTGAGGTAGTGGATGTATCTCTCCACTGGTTTTGGAGGGGCATGGTGTCCAGAGTGCTCCACGTGCAGTGTGGCCAGTACAATTCCCTCACCTGGGTGTGTGTGCCACAAGATTGGCGAGGTACAGGTAGCATGATACGCCATGGAGGCAGAGACATACCCCACACTGCTGCGGCTTCGCCTTCCACCTGCAGGTGCAAACGGTGATGGAAGTCATGCCTCATGCAAGCTGCCCTGGGTCCAGGAACTCTCCTCCAGCCTCGGACGACTGACCACTGGGGATGGTAAACATGTCAGCGGTGGTGCACTGTTCGTGTACGTCGCGGGGCCAGTGGCGGTGATTGCGGCGGTATCTGTGGCGGCGGTGCTTCCGGCGGTGTCTGTGGCGGCGGTGCTGGCGGTGGTCATGGGTCAGCACCTGCTGAGGGACACAGCAGGACGTCTCATGCAGCCTCGGACGGCTGCCCACTTGGGAAGAGGCTGGGGACTGTCGCTGAGGCTGTAGACGTGCCGGTGGCGGTGCAGGTGGCGATGCAGGTGGCGGTTTTGGTGGCGGGGCAGCTAGCGGTGTTCTCCGCCGTATAGGTTGGTGTGGTCGTGGACAGGTGTGACACTGGTCCCTCAGTTGGTGCCACCATGCCCTCTCCTGACCTGCTCTTCTGCGTTTGGCCCTTCCCCACCTTTGATGGTGCCGCAGTTGTCTTGCCACTATACCCTTTTATTTTTGCTGAGCCCTTGGTGGCTGCTAGTTTCGGCTTCTCCCTCCGGGATGTGGGCACCTTTTTCACCTTGGCAGGTGGCGGAATGTCCTTGCCCTCACTACATGGCACACTGGCAGCCCTGATGGGTAGCGCACTCGATGACCTCGCAGTTGCTGGCACCACTGTACCTGGGGATTTGGTGGCTGAGGGGCTGGGCTGGGACCTGGAAAGCCTGGCCCTAGGGGAAGGACGGGGGGGGAGGTGAAGGGAAGAGGTCAAGGGTTGCCAGGAAAAGTTTTTTAGACACACTGGGACGGGAATATGGAGGGGGTTTGGGAGTGGAGGAAGAGGTAGTGGTTGTAGGAGGTGTACGTCTGCTGAATTTGGGTGAAGGTGCATGGGCCGGAGGCTGTTGTGAGGTGGATGGCTGTTGGGTGGGTGTGTGCCTGTGTTTGTGTAGTTTGGGAGGAGGGCTCACAGACACATTGGGAGATGACATAGGGGATGTGTGAATGGTAGTGGGGGTGATGATTGCACGTGAGCGGTGTGTGGTGATGGGCGTGCTGGTGATGGAGGCAGTGGCTGAGGATGTAGTGCATGCAGCTGTGAGTGGAGACGAGACAGGGAGGGAGGAGGAGGACGTGGAGGAGGGGGACACAGTGGAGACAGTGGATGTTGGTGTGTCTGCATGGGGATGGTGGTTGTGTGAGTGCCTGTGGGATGTGTGGTTTGGTGCTTATGTTTGCCTGAGCCACTGTTGTGTGTTGATGTGTGTGCATGCTGGTCTGATGGTGTGCTTGGGATAGGCTGACGTACAGGGGATTTGGTCTGGGTGGAGGAAGTTGGAGGGGGGAGGCTGGACACAGGGACAATGGCTGCCATCAGTGCTGAGGCCAGAGCCTGAAATACTCTCTGTTGGGCTGCCTGTCCAGAATGTATGCCCTCCAGGTATGCATTTGTTTGTTGCAAATGCCTCTCAACACCCTGGATGGCATTCAAAATGGTAGATTGCCCAACAGTGAGGGATCTCAGGAGGTCAATAGCCTCCTCGCCGAGGGCAGCAGGGCTGACTGGGGCAGGGCCTGAGTTGCCTGGGGAGAAGGAGATGCTCACCCTCCTGGGTAAGCGGGCACGGGACACACGCTGAGGGGCTGCTGGGAGGGCGGTGCTAGTAGGTGGGTGGCCGCTGTACCTGTTGATGCGGTGGGCACAGAGGTGCCCACCACCGCAAGGGAGCTCCCATCAGAGGAGGAGTCGCTGTCACTGGTGTCTGCTCCTGTCCCTGCCGTGGAGCTCCCCTCGCCCTCCATCCCACTGGTGGCTTCAGACTCCGTGGCTTCACCCTACAGGGCCAAGTGGGTTGCAGCTCCCTCCTGCTCCGGTGCCAATGCTCCTCCACCTGATGATGCTATTGTCCACAAAAAGGGGGGGAGACAGAAGAAAAACATTTTCAGTGCATGCAACACCACTTCCGTTGACGGACATAACACACAGGGAGCAGCCCTCTGCACTACGCCACTACGAACTACAGTTCCTAGAAATTTCACCTGACCATGGGGTACGAGGCCTAAGCCCAATTGCTGCACACCTGGAAGTCACAGGAGCCTGACTAGGTGTAGATGGCTCTTACCACTAGTGGGGTTGGGGTGCCACATAGCCTGCCTCACAAGGGACCTTGCCTACCAAGTTCGCCCTGGCCTAGGGGAACACACTGCCCACCTCCCCCACCCAGACACCTCTTTATGCGCGCAGAGTCAGCTGAATGAGAGTGTACTCACCCCCCTGTGGCTGCTGTGATACCCTCAAGCGCCCATCCAACTCCGAATACGCCACCACCAGGATCCGGGATATCAGGGGGGTCATGGTGCGACGGGCACCCCTTCCATGTTGGGAGGCCATCCCCAGCTGGGCCTCCGCTGTCTTCTTGCTCCAGCGGCGCAGGTCCTCCCATCTTTTACGGCAGTGGGTGCAACGTCTGTGGTAGACCCCGAGGGTCCGGACGTCCTTGGCGATGGCACGCCAAATACCCTTCTTCTGGTGGGCACTGACCTAGAGGAATGGGACAGGGGGAAAGGAAATTACTCACCCGTCCGGACCGTCATACTCATTGCCCACCAGTTCCCATCCATGCCCTGACGCACATACACTCACCATCCGCACTTGCAGGCCTCAGCCCCCCCATGTATCTTCCATCCACACCACTTAAAGCAGGCATTGCCCATGGAGCATGCTCACAGTGAACTCACCTATTTGTCTGGAGGACCGTACAGTTGCGTGTACTGGGGGAGGACCACATCCACTAGTTTCTCCAAATCCTCCGCAGTGAAGGCAGGGGCCCTTTCCCCAGACACTGTAGCCATCGTCGCTTCCAGACACAGGTCACAGCAGCACTTGCAGTGTAGGTCCTCTCCTGTTGAAGGTCAGGTATCAAGCAGTGAACAGACAGAAAATGGCGGTCACGTCCGCGGCGGTGCGTACCGTCACCGCCGGCGTACATCATCATTGGCTCCTGGGACCCATAGGGCCCAATGTTAACCAATGCAGAATTGCGCCGCGGTCTTCGACCGCCCACCGCAACGGTGTACAACGCCAGCGAAGTTACCTCATATCCCCTTGTCCCACCTTACAGGTCAGGCAGCCGCCATTTCAGGGGGCCACATGGGATGGATAAAAACTGCGTCACACCTATCTAGGCCGGGAATAAAGACAGATACCGGCACATTGCAGATTAATAACGTTTCTGCAAATAACACATTGTGATACCTCAGTGCTGAATGACTCTCTGCTCGCTGTTCTCCTCCATAGGGCACATTTGCTGGGGCAGGTGATGAGATGGCGGCATCCTCCGGTGTACAGACCCCTGGTGGACCTGTCGACAATGGAAGACAGACACATAACAGTCACCTACAGACTTGATCGTGCAACAATCCCAGTTGGAACCAGACCTGATGTCAGCTATCCGCCATCCCACAGGGATACCCCCTCTAGTGCAGGTCCTGTCTGTACTCCATTTCCTGGCCATTGCGTCTTTTCAAACAACAGTGGCCATGGCATTAGGGATGTCCCAGCCAATGTTCTCTAACGTGTTGTCCAGAGTGTTGTCTGCCCTGCTGAAACACATGCGCAGCTACATCGTTTTCCCTCAGGTGGAGTATTTGCCCACAGTGAAAGGTGGCTTCTATGCCCTGGGACACCTATTCCCAACAACATTGGTGCCATTGATGGTACACATGTGGCATTTGTTGTCCCCCCCGCAGGAATGAACAGGTGTACAGAAACCGGAAGAGCTACCATTCGATGAATGTGCAGATGGTGTGTTTAGCAGACCAGTACATCTCCCATGTCAAAGCCAAGTATCCTGGCTCTGTGCATGACACTTACATTTCGAAAAAATAACAGCATCCCTTATGTGATGGGGCAACTCCTGAGGCACCGTGTGTGGCTAATAGGTGAGGCCAAGGTCCCAATACAGTTGACATAGGTGTCTGGGTATGGGGTTGTCCCTAAGGGTTAGTGTGTGTCTAACAGTTGTCCCTCAACATTTGCAGGTGACTCTGGTTACCCCAACCTGTCATGGCTACTGACCACAGTGAGGAATCCCAGAACAAGGGCAGAGGAACACTACAATGAGGCACATGGGTGAACTAGGAGGATGATCAAGCGCACCTTCGGCCTCCTGAAGGCCAGACTCCGATGCCTCCATCTGACAGGTGGTTCCCTATACTACTCACCAAAGAAGGTGTGCCAGATAATTGTGGCCTGCTGTATGCTGCACAACCTGGCTTTGCGACGCCAGGTGCCTTTTCTGCAGGAGGATGGGCCAGGTGGTGGTCTTGTGGCAGGTGTGGAGCCTGTGGACAGTGAAGAAGAGGAGGCAGAAGAAGAGGATATCGACAACCGAAACAACACAATCATGCAATACTTCCAGTGAGACACAGGTAAGAAGATGTTACTGCTTCCCACATCTCATACCATTGTTGGAGCTAGCATAAGTCTGTCATTTTCACTCAGTGTATGGACACTGACTTGACACTTTGACTTTCCATTTCACAGATCTGGGTCCCACTTTGTGCCCTCTGCTATGTTTACTCCTGGCTTACAGCTGTGTTACATTGGTATGTGAAAAAGTATATTGACATTGCTATATTCCATAGATATTGCAATTACACATTTGTGAAAGCACAGACTGACTCCAGATTGTTTTGTGATTGAAGTGTGTTTATTCCTGTGCAAATAAGAGGAGGGGGTTGTAAAATGGTCTGGGGTGATGGTGGAGGTATGTCCATGGCAGAGTCCAGTCTGTTTGTTTCACAGATGCATTGTCCAAAGGGGCATAGGAAGTGGAGCAATGGCAGTTTAAGGATGGACAAAGTGACATAGTGGGACAGAAGGGTGACATTCAGGGGGATCTTATTTCCTGGCGGGGGTCTTGGCAATGTTCTCTGTCTTGTTCCTGGATCGCAGGGAACATTTGCGGGGTGGTTCTCCATCTGCAGGGGGTGGGGTGCTGGTGTCCTGTTGTTCCTGTGGCGTTGCCTTCTGTCCACTAGCGCCGGCGGAGGTGGAGGGCTGTTCATCGTCCAGGCTAGTGTAAGGGGCCTGTTGGTGTGCCACTGTGTCCCTCCTGGTATTGAGAAGGTCTGCCAGCACCCCTGCAATGGTGACCAGAGTGGTGTTAATGGACTTCAAGTCCTCCCTGATCCCCAGGTAGTGTTCCTCCTGCAGCTGCTGGGTCTCCTGAAACTTGGCCAGCACTGTGCCCATGGTCTCCTGGGAATGGTGGTATGCTCCCATGATGTTGGAGAGTGCCTCGTGGAGAGTGGGTTTCCTGGGCCTGTCCTCCCCCAGTCGCACAGCAGTCCTCCCAGCTTCCCTGTTATCCTGTGCCCCTGTCCCCTGAACCGAGTGTCCACTGCCACTGCCCCCAGGTCCCTGGTCGTCCTGTGTTAGTGGGGTTGCCTGGGTTCCCTATAGTGGTGGACACACTGCTGATTGACGTGTCCTGTGGACAGAGGGATGGGCTCGCTGGGTGGGTGCTGTGCTGGTGTTTACTGAGGGGGGAAGTTCAGTGGTGGTTCGTGACTGCGTCAGGGGAACGACTGTCCCGAGGTCCCTGATGGGCCGGGCCGGTCATCTTGATCCAGGCGTGCAGAGCTGCTGTCATCACTGTGGGTCTCTTCTGTAGTGGGACTGGATATGTCTGGCACCTCCTGTCCGGTGACGTTGGGTATGGTTCCTATTGGGGTGTAAATGCATAGTTATTGTATCTGTGTGTGTCATCTTGTGCAATGGGTGAGTGACCCTCTACTCCTGTGCTTGCATTATTGGCTTGGTCCTTGTGTGATTGGGGATTTTGGGGCATGAGTGAGTCTCTGTACTGGACATGCTTTGGTGATGGGTGTCCATGTATTGGTGTTACATGCAGGGCTTGATTTTGGGATGTGTGGGTTGTGTTAGTGGGGTATCTGTGGGTTGTTGGGGTGATGGGTGTGAGCGTAAGGGTGGCAGTATGTGATGGTATGCAGGTGGGGTGTGGGGGATAAATTTGTAAAGATATGTCTTACCAGAGTCCAGTCCTCCTGCTACTCCTGCGAGGCCCTCAGGATGCATAATTGCCAAGACTTGCTCCTCCCATGTTGTTAGTTGTGGGGGAGGAGGTGGGGGTCCACTGCCAGTCCTCTGTACAGCAATCTGGTGTCTGGATACCACGGAACGTGCCTTCCCCGTAGGTCGATCCACCTCTTCCTGATGTCATCCCGTGTTCTTGAATGCTGTCCCACTGCGTTAACCCTGTCGACAATTCTGTGCCATAGCTCCATCTTCCATGCAATGGATGTCTGCTGCACCTGTGATCCGAATAGCTGTGGCTCTACCCGGACGATTTCCTCCACCATGACCCTGAGCTCCTCCTCAGAGAACCTGGGGTGTCTTTGAGGTGCCATGATGTGGTGTGGGTGATGTGTGAGGTGGTGTCTGTTGTGATGTGTGAGGGGATGTGTTGGTGTGTGTTGTTTGAGGTGTGTGGATGTTGTGTAAGTGATGGTGTTGTGTGTCTGTGGATGCTGGTGTTGTTTTAGGTAGTCTCTCTCTCTCTGGTCTTCTTTCAAAATTTTGGTAGTAAGGGTTTGTGGGTGATGTGGGTGTGTGCTTTATATTGGATTGGGTGTGTGGGTGTGGTGTGTGTATGTATATCAGGTCTGTATATTTCAAATTGTCCAATGTGGTTGTGTTTTGTAAATATGTGTGTATTTTGAGCGCAGCGGTGTGTACCGCCAATGGAATACCGCAGTTGAAAGACCACTGCGTTGATTCGTGGGTCGTGATAGTGTGGGCGTATTCCTGTTGGCGTGACGGTGTGGGTTTTGGTATCACCTGTTTATCACTGACCTTTGGTGTGGCGGACTTGTGTGAGTGTCTGTATTGTGGCGGATTCTGAGCTGTGGGTCGTAATACCTGTAGCGGAATTCCGCAGCCGCAGCAGTATGTTGGCGGTCTTCTGCACGGCGGAAAGTGGGATTTACCGCCAGGAATGTAATGAGGGCCTTTGTGCTTTGATCCCACACCACCAACCTCCTTGCAGGCTCCTTGCCCCTGCCAATGACACCAAGAAAGCAAATATTTTACCTTCCTCTTCACCATGGTGGACTTTCCCACAGAAGTGTAATATGTACTTTAGCAACACAAAAGGATGATGGACGGAGTGCTGAACAATGCAAATACTCCCTGCGAGTCACAGATCTGGGTTTAATCCATCGTTCTTTTGCTCACCATGCCACCCCAGTTTGGACCGAGCCATATGCAAATCAGTCTTGACCCCATTCCCCATGGGAACAGTCCAGCCCAGACTGACAGGCCAGGTCCTCACCCCACCGGAAACAGGAATACTGGTACTGGTTTCAGGTTATCAACCTTCATTAGCAGGCTGGCTTGAATCCAGTAGCACAGTGATCACGGGACCCACGTCTGGGCATACCTTTCCCACTTAGGGCAACTTTAGCAACACAAAGGATGATGGACAATACTAACACATTTTATTCTACGTGTGCACTATATTTCTAAGCAGTTAATGTCATTTCTTTATTAATGTCGTACATGTTATAGTAGCCAACTCAGTGGCCAACTCAAGCTAGCCTGGCCGGCTGAAACCGGTCCCAGAATGCTTTTTTTCCGGTCCAGGGAGGACCTGGCTTGGCAGTTCGGGCTGGACTGTTCCCATGAGCAACAGGGTCAAGACTAAATTGCATATGGCTGGGTCAAAACTGGGGTGGCATGGTGAGCAAAAGAACAATGGATTAAACCCAGATCTGTGACTGGGGGTGAGTGTTTGCATAGTTCAGCACTCCATCCATCATGCTTTTGTGTTGCTAAAGTTGCCCTAAGTGTGAAGGGTATGCCCAGACGTGGGTCCCTTGCTCACTGTGCCACTGGATTCAAACTCGCCTTGTTGTTGAATGGTGATACCCTGAAACCAGTCCCGGGATGCTTGTTTCCGGTCCAGGGAGGACCTGGCTTGGTAGTTCAGGCTGGACTGTTCCCATGAGGAATAGGATCAAGACTGATTTGCATATGACTGGGTCCAAACTGGGGTGGCATGGTGAGCAAAAGAACAATTGATTAAACCCAGATCTGTGACTGGGGGTGAGTGTTTGCATTGTTCAGCAATCCATCCATCATCCTTTTGTGTTGCTAAAGTTACCCTAAGTGGGAAGGATATGCCCAGACATGGGTCCCTTGACCACTGTGCCACTGGATTCAAGGTAGCCTGGCTGATGAAGGGTGATACCCTGAAACCGGTCCCAGGATGCTTGTTTCTGGTCCAGGGAGGACCTGGCTTGGCAGTTCGGGCTGGACTGTTCCCATGAGGAACAGGGTCAAGACTGATTTGCACATGACTGGGTCCAAACTGGGGTGGCATGGTGAGCAAAAGAATGATGGATTAAACCTAGATCTGTGACTGGGGGTGAGTGTTTGCATTGTTCAGCACTCCATTCATCATCCATTTGTGTTGCTAAAGTTGCCCTAAGTGGGAAGGCTATGCCCAGACGTGGGTCCCTTGCTCACTGTGCCACTGGATTCAAGCTAGTCTGGCTGATGAAGGTTGAGACCCTGAAACTGGTCTCAGGATGCTTGTTTCCGGTCCAGGGAGGACCTGGCTTGGCAGTGTGGGCTGGACTTTTCCCATGAGGAACAGAGTCAAGACTGATTTGCATATGACTGTGTCTAAACTGGGGTGGTATGGTGAGCAAAAGAACAATGGATTAAACCCAGGTCTGTGACTGGGGGTGAGTGCTTGCATTGTTCAACACTCCATCCATCATCCTTTTGTGTTGCTAAAGTTTCCCTAAGTGGGAAGGGTATGCTCAGATGTGGGTCCCTTGTTCACTATGCCACTGGATTCAAGCTAGCCTGGCTGATGAAGGGTGATACCCTGAAACCGGTCCCAGAATGCTTGTTTTCGGTCCAGGGAGGACCTGGCTTGGGAGTTCAGGCTGGACTGTTCCCATGAGGAACAGGGTCAAGACTGATTTGCATATGACTGGGTCCAAATTGCGGTGGCATGGTGAGCAAAAGAACGATGGATTAAACCCAGATCTGTGATTGGGGGTGAGTGTTTGCATTGTTCAGCACTCCATCCTTCATCTTTTTGTGTTGCTAAAGTTGCTGTAAGAGGAAGGATATGCCCAGACTTGGGTCCCTTGCTCACGGTGCCTCTGGATTCAAGCTAGTCTGGCTGATGAAGGGTGATACCCAGAAACCGGTCCCAGGATGCTTGTTTCTGGTCCAGGGAGGACCTGGCTTGGCAGTTCGGGCTGGCCTGTTCCGATGAGGGATAGGGTCAAGACTGATTTGCATATGACAGGGTGCAACCTGGGATGGCATCGTGAGTAAAAGAACGATGGATTAAACCCAGATCTGTGATTGGGGGTGAGTGTTTGCATTGTTCAGCACTCCATCCATCATCTTTTTGTGTTGCTAAAGTTGCTCTTAGTGGGAAGGATATGCCAAGACTTGGGTCTGTTGCTCATGGGGCCTCTGGATTCAAGCTAGTCTGGCTGATGAAGGGTGACACCCTGAAACTGGCTGATAAAGGGTGATACCCTGAAACCGGTCCCAGTATGCTTGTTTTTGGTCCAGGGATAACCTGGCTTGGGAGTTTGGGCTGGAATGGTCCCATGAGGAAAGGGTCAAGACTGATTTGTATATGACTGGGTCCAAACTGGGGTGGCATGGTGAGCAAAAGAACGATGGATTAAACCCAGATCTGTGACTGGGGGTGAGTGTTTGTATTGTTCAGCATTCTATCCGTCATCCTTTTGTGTTGATAAAGTTGCCCTAAGTGAGAAGGGTATGCTCAGATGTGTGTCCCTTGCTCACTGTGCCACTGGATTCAAGCTGGCATGGTTGATAAAGGGTGATACCCTGAAACCGGTCTCAGGATGCTTTTTTTCAGTCCAGAGAGGACTTGTCTTGGGAGTTTGGGCTGGACTGGTCCCATGAGGAACAGGGTCAAGACTGATTTGCATATGACTGGGTCCAAACTGGGGTGGCATGGTGAGCAAAAGAACGATGGATTAAACCCAGATCTGTGATTGGGGATGAGTGCTTGTATCGTTCAGCACTCCATGCATCATCCTTTTGTGTTGCTAAAGTTGCCCTAAGGGGGAAGGATATGCCCAGACGTAGGTCCCTTGCTCACTGTGCCTCAGGATTCAAGCTAGTCTGGCTGATGAAGGGTGATACCCTGAAACCGTCCCTGGATGCTTGTTTCCGGTCCAGGGAGGACCTGGCTTGCCAGTTTGGGCTGGAATGTTCCCATGAGGAATAAGGTCAAGACTGATTTGTATATGATTGGGTCCAAACTGGGGTGGCATGGTGAGAAAAAGAACAATGGATTAAACCCAGATCTGTGACTGGGGATGAGTGCTTGCATTGTTCAGCACTCCATTCATCATCCTTTTTGTTTTGCTAAAGTTGCCCTAAGTGGGAAGGGTATGCCCAGACGTGGGTTCGTTGCTCACTGTTGAACTAGATTCAAGTTAGCCTGGATGATGAAGGGTGATACCCTGAAACTGGCCCCAGGATGCTTATTTCCGGTCCAGGGAGGACCTGGATTGGCAGTTTGGGCTGGACTGTTCCCATGAGGAACATGGTCAAGACTGATTTGTATATGATTGGGTCCAAACTGGGGTGGCCTGGTGAGCAAAAGAGCAATGGATTAAACCCAGATCTGTGACTGGGGATGAGTGCTTGCATTGTTCAGCACTCCATCCCTCATCCTTTTGTGTTGCTCAAATTGCCCTAAGTGGGAAGGGTATGCCCAGACGTGGGCCCCTTGCTCACTGTGCCACTGGACTCAAGCTAGCCTGGCTGATGAAGGGTGATATCCTGAAACCGGTGCCAGGATGCTTGTTTTTTTTCGATCCAGGGAGGACCTGGCTTGGCAGTTCGGGCTGGCCTGCTCCCATGAGGAACAGGGTCAAGACTGGTTTGCATATTACTGGGTCCAAACTGGGGTGGCATGGTGAACAAAAGAATGATGGATTAAACCGAGATCTGTGACTGGGGGTGAGTGTTTGCATTGTTAAGCACTCCATCCATCATCCTTTTGTGTAATGTGTACTGTCACTCCTTTGGTGCTAAAATGTATTGACACCATGAATGATGGCACTAGTGCAGTAAGGCAAGGTATATCCATTTCTTACAATGCTTGTATTACATTCTCATCTGCCTCTAGCAGGTCCACACATGTGCTAATTGGAAGGGACAGTCCAACCATTATGAATTGTCTGCCCCATTAGTTTGTCCTTCCTTACATTTGGGACATTTCCTTGCATACAGAGTATCTGCCACATGCATATCTTGGGCTAAGGACACATAGGGCCTCATTCTGACCCTGGCGGCCGGTGGCCGCCAGGGCCACCGACCACGGGAGCACCGCCAACAGGCTGGCGGTGCTCCAACGAGCATTCTGACCGCGGCGGTTCAGCCGCGGTCAGAAGCGGAAAGTCAGCGGTCTCCCGCTGACTTTCCGCTGCTCGTTTGAATCCTCCATGGCTGCGGAGCGCGCTCCGCAGCCATGAGGATTCTGACCCCCCCTACCGCCATCCTGTTCATGGCGGGAAAGCCGCCATGAACAGGATGGCGGTAGGGGGGGGTCGCGGGGCCCCTGGGGGCCCCTGCCGTGCCCATGCCAATGGCATGGGCACGGCAGGGGCCCCCGTAAGAGGGCCCCGCAAAGTATTTCAGTGTCTGCCTTGCAGACACTGAAATACGCGACGGGTGCCACTGCACCCATCGCACCTTCCCACTCCGCCGGCTCGATTACGAGCCGGCATCCTCGTGGGAAGGTCGTTTTCCCCTGGGCTGGCGGGCGGTTTTTCAGCAACCGCCCGCCAGCCCAGGGGAAAACTTGTAATACCCGCCGCGGTCTTTTGACCGCGGCGCGGTATTTTGGACGGCGGCATCCTGGCGGGCGGCCTCCGCCGCCCGCCAGGATCATAATGAGGCCCATAATGTGGAAGAATGCTTGCATTTTGAGCCTTTGTTGATGTGGCACACAGGGAATGTGCAGTTTAGATCCACATGGGCAACTATTTGTATTTGTTCAGTTGCATTACGGGCTAGTGACATTGTGCCGGTAGTGCAACTTTGATGCCACTTGTGCCAGTTCTTATGCATGTAGATGTCCCACACCAACCATTCACACAACACAGTCAAACTTGTGACATGGTGAGATTGCAGCTACTTGTGCAGATGCACAAATGATGGTCACAGACAAGAACCATGTGTTGTATGAGTTCACTTTTGTGCCCAGTCCCAAATGGAGCGTGGAGGTGTGTGGAGTTGCTGTTGGTCCACCCAGTGTACTTTGCTTTCCACAGGTTGCACACCTAGGGCCTGATGATTTTGTCTCAAGTAGCACAGCTCAGTACAGCAGCAATATAGGTTGTACATTGCTGCACCAGTTTTAAAATGCTGGGATGCGCCATGCTTACTGGAATACGGCACACCCCTGCGTTTCCACCAGCGCAGATTTGTTCTCCCCACACCAACGCAGGCATCCCTCCACCATAATGAAGGGGGGCCTGGGTTGAGGGGATAGATTGTTTACATGCAGTGAGGTGTCCCTTCCTGCACATGTACAAGCAATTATGGCAAGGTGACATTTCTATGTGTGCTGAAGGATGCAGCATACATGAGAAGGGCTATGACACAAGTAGGAAGGAAAGCATTTTGCCATGTTGCGCCATCCTGACACCACCCCTGGGGTGGTGTTGACTTCAGTCACAGTCTCTGATGAATATGTTGTATTGGATCTGGGGCAATAACAATATGCAATGGGTGTTGTTGTGGCACAGCCACACTAATTGCACGTCCCTTCCATGCAATGTGCTACATATTTACAAGGTGGTGTAAAGCCACAGTAAGTAGTTTATGTCCACATTGTGTATATATCGGAGTGCATTGCAGGACCAGAGTTTCACTACATGTGTGGCTTGGGTGGCGATGGGGCATTTTGATTCAGGTCCTATGTGTCCCGATGGAACCATTTAGCATGCATTGAGGGTGTCCTATGTGCCTCCCCCTTCTGCCATCTGTGAGATTCCAGATCGCCTCCACTGCAAATTACCCTGTATTTATGGTAGTTCTTGGTAGTCTGCGCTGTCCTGTCCTGCGATTCCAGTGACCTGCTCTGCCGGAATGACCGCTGCCACCATCTCCTCAACTCATCCAGATCCTCCTGTGGTGCAGGACTTCCACCTCCAGTATGCAGTGCTGTCTTTCGGTTCCTGGCATGTTTCTCCTTAGTTCTGCACTTGCAATCATGCCAGTGCTTCTTGCAATTTGTGACAGTCCTCCTCACCTCTGCCATGCTGTTGACTTTGTCTTCTATTGCCTGCCACATGGCCTCTCTCCTACCTATTGGCAACTTGGAGGTGATGAAGAGCTGGTGTTGGTGCTCCGTCACCTCTCTGACCAAGCTGTCATGCTCCTCACGAAAGCGACACTTCCGCTTCCTCTCCTCCTTCTGCTTGGACTTTTCTGGACCCTCCTGGCTGGTACTTGGCTGATTGGGATCTCCCTGAGGTCTCTCCAGGCCTGCATTCTCATCTTGTCTTCCCAAATGTTTTTTCTTGCTGGCGCGTTTTTGTACGTAAATGTGGTTAAATATGGCACTAATTTGTTTTATGTCAAAAAACGTGCCGCAAAACGGTCTAGCACCACTTTTGCAGCATTAGCGTAATTTTTTCTCATGGCCTGTCGCAGTGGTTAGCGTTATTTTTTGGGTGCTAACCATTCCCTAGCGCCACCGTGCGTCATTTTTTAAATATAGCGCACTGATGGCGCTAGGGAATGACGTTAGCTCACAGTATATTTTTTTACAAGCAACTGCGCTAGCGCCATTGTGCAGCATTTTTCTTAAATCTGGGCCTAAATTTACTCATGGTAAAGTTAGATTTTTGGTCTGAATTCAGATTTTTGGTCTAAACTTAGACTTTTTGTCTAAATTTACCTTTGTGAATAAGGCCTCTGGTATTTACTGTGCTATCACGCAACATGACCCGAGATAAGTGCAACAAAAATTAAATGGAGCCTCAGTCTTGCACGCTTAGAAATAAACAGGCATTGTAAGTCACAGTTGAGTCATAACTCACCATTGCACAGTTCATGATAAGTACAACCCAACTAGATACTGTATGTGGTTGGCAGAGGTCTCTGGAGGCACAACTCACCTTTCACTCTTGTTATGGAGCATGCACAGCTCAGCTGACTTAGTCATGAAGAATCACACATGGGCGAGAATACTCCTAGCTACTCACAGGCCTACTAAGCTACACATCAGCCTGGCATAACCTTGGAGGAACAGGCCACTTACTCACTATTACTGGCACAAAAAATGCAGGAGTCCTCTGGGACACTCCTCAGCCTGGCTCTATACTTTCTTGATGAGGCACAACTGAGTCTCAGATACAAATCAGCGGCCCAGATAACAAGCATTGGCAAAGCCAAAAGATGTGACCTCAGCAAACCTGCAGTGGTAATTATTTATTTCTGCACTCATATGCAATAGGAATGAAGAGTTAAAAAGTAAAAGAAATAAAAGTGTCGAAATCCAATAGCTGTCTGCATATGTTGCAAAAACATATGTGTAAAAAGTTACCCTTTGCAAAGCTAAATAAATAAAACCATGAAATAAAATCAGAAAGGAAAACAGCACTTGTTCTTTTGGCAGTGCAGTGATATACTTTCTAGGCTCATGTGCCCAAGCAAAATGCATTCTCTAAGAGTGAATTGGATCAATGGCTGAAGTGAGCTGACACATTGTTCCATGCTGTGTGCTCTGTGGTGGGCGAAGCAACAGGTGAGGAACACATGAACACTCCAATGGATGAGAGAGCTCACTGAAAGACCCAGTAAGTATTGTATTTACAGTATTATTTCTTTTAGAAGACATGAGGCTCACAAAACATCTAACGATCCTCCATACATACAAATCAGTCTGGCTCTAGCAGTCTTTGTGACACAGCTCAGTTTACCACATCTCTCATCAGGATCACCTCGTGGAAGTAAGCACATTACAACTAAAACCACCATTTCTAGATGTGTCATCAGTGTGTTGTGGCAGACCACATAAAAATATATTGTGAAATAACATGTGCCGATTAACGCCTGCGAATATGGAAAGTAAGGGTCACCTGGGCTTATGCTAGACTGAGGGACACACATTCACAATCATTTTCCTATAACTGTGTGGTTTAATGTTGTAGAAGTCCTGGTTTAGTGGAAATCTACAATAGTACTGCGACTGTAAGACATAGCAAAACATTTTAATCAGACCTGACAACTTCAGTGGTTAGATGCAGAATTAGCTTGCGCATGCCAAGAACATCCTACTATAGGGGCACAGTTTGTGTGGAAAAATATCACACTCTGAAGCCAAGCTGTTCTTCCAAACTGGTAAACTGTCACAATCAACCACTATGTTGATCCTTTGTCGAGAATGTGATCAAGGGGTTTGACCACAAGCAAGACACAGAGGGCCAGACTTACAAGGCCCGAGAGTCTCCTTGTGCCACATTAGTGACTTTTTTACGCAAAAGTGGCTCAACGAGACAAATATTGCTGCACCATATTTACAAAGTGAGGCAATGCAAGCATCCCGCCACTTTGAAACCCCTTGCACCACATTATGCCACATTATGCCTGCGCTAGGCAAAATGTATGCACAGGGGCGTTCCGGCATTAGCAGTCACGCAAAAATGGTGCAATGAAATCTACAAGATTTAATTGTGCCATTTTTGGCATCATTTTTAATGTCTGCACAAAGCAAGTGTTAAAAGGACGCACTCATTGAAATCAATGGGCCTTCATGCACTTTGCTCCACTAATATCAAAATGGGGCAAAGCGCCACAATAGCAAAAAAGAAATATTGATGCTATTGGCCTAACATGCGCTATGGTGTATTGTAAATACAGGGTACCCATGGTGTCGTTAAGTGGTATGGAGGGGCGCAAGAAATCTGGCACATCAGTACTGATGCGTCAGATTCTTGTAAAGCTGAGCCAGAATGCCCTGTGCCAAATCTCTGCTGAAGTTGCAATGCATTTATTTATTTGTTTATTTATGTATTTATTCATTTGTTTATTTATTTTTCGTGGAGTCCTGGAAAATACTGTGTGTTGCCTTTTCGTAACTTTAGAGTGCGTACAGGTGCGAGGTACAGGTTGATTGTTGGAAGGGGACCTTTGTGACCATTCTAGGAGGCTTGCTAACCATGGTCAATTTTCCTCTCAATTACCTTGATGCTATACAATCTCAGATGAGGGCGAGTTGGAAAGGTGAATCAGTTGTCAATAGTATTCTGAGCTCATACCTCCAAGTCTTTCCCACTAGCCCGCCTTGTTTGTGTTTCGAGGCACAGGGCCTCATTAGGAGTGTGGCCGTACCACGGCGGTGAAAGTCTTTTGTGTTTTTTTTAATATTCCAGATTACCATTATTTTACCTTGCTGTGTAAATCTGAAACCCGGTGTTAAACGCACACTGGACTTTGCTACACATGTTTTTATTGTTTTTCTGAGTTACACATCTTTTTGTTCAATTGTACCACAAAATAAAGATCAATTCCAGCACAAGGTCATGTTTTTCAAAATAACATTGTTTTGATACAAATCCTCCAGGAATCTCTGGTCTGTAAAACTATCAGCAGGCTGTCTGGCCAAACTAATATTGTTCTACAGAACACTCCAGCTCGGCAAGTGAAGAGAGGACACTGACGGCTGGGGAGTGTGACTCCTACGGGCGTGTGCCATCACATAGGCAGGTGAATTAAAAGTGATGTAAATGACTTGTGCTTATTTCAACTCTTAGGTTCAGGTTAGGTGCATTCCAGAGAAATGTCCCGTTTGAAATATTGCAGGTTAAACCTTTATGCTGACACTAGAGAGAGAATATTTCTGGTAGGGCTGAGAGCATCTACAGGTAAAAGGACCTTTGACACAGCACAGTTTGTGGGTGGTGCACAGGGCCTTGAATTTAATCCTGACATCTTCCAGAACTAGTGGATCGATCTAAGAATAGGTCTAGTCACCACAACAAGAAACTATTGGAAATTTGACAAAAAATATGAGAAGTGAGACATTTATCCTGGAAGTTTGATATTGAGAAAATTGAGCTCGTATTTAAAATGGCATAGAGCAATTCTCAGAAAAGGCAAAAGACTGTGGGGTAGAGTGGCTCGACACCTCTAGATGTAGTAAACAGGAATTGACAAAGCCAATCAATCTAGTCGTATGCAAGCGTGCAATGGTTTAATTTTATTGTTCCATTTGTTTGCAACCGTACGCAGCAAAAATAAAAAGAACATAAGTATTAAATAAAAATACTTACAAAATAAATAAATACATAGAAATGAACCATCACAGTGCTTGGCCCAACAGGCCTGGTACCGAAGCACAGTTTGTATGTGGATGTTTACAAGTGATCACGAAAAATGCTGCCATGAAAAATGCTGTCACTCAAAGTGCAATCCCCCAATGGCTGACGTGATCTGACTCATGAGTCAGGGTGCATGCTGTCTGGGACAGAAGCATAATGTGAAGGACTCTTTAACTGCAAATGGATAAAGGAGGCTGATCCAAGCCACCCTCAATATAGATCTATTTGTATTTCTTTTTTATGTGTTATTTTTGATTTTATTTGTTCACATGAAGCTACGAGGTGTGTCCAAGCCAGAACCAAAAATCCATGCGTATAATTAAATATAGGTTTTAATAATTTGTGAGTACATAGAAGGACTACATCCATATTGTCCTAGCCAAAGCACAGCATTCAAATCTGCTTAACATCATAAATTAGACTATGTCGGACAAACGAAATTGCGTGAAACATCCAAAAATATTTTTTGGGCTTGACATGAAAGAAGGCGTAAAGTACCAGTGAAATGAGTACAATCTGTGCATTCAGGAATGCCAAAGTGATTGATCTTGTGCCAATGGCTAACATTTGTAATGAAGCACAGGGGCTATATAGCTTTTGAAATGCTACCATCTAAGCTACCTGTCACAAAGAGGGATATAGCATCTTCTTACTATAGCAGGAGCTTTTTAGCAGTAGAAGAAACTTAATTCAATAGTTGGAAAGATACCATTAAGGTGGTGTGGCGATACTGCCGAAAGACACAGCGATTTCCCTCATACTGCCTAAGTATAAGTCAGGTAGAAGTCAAGAGGAATTAAATTAAGGCATGCTTGCATACGTTAATTTCACTCTGCATGATTAGTTTTGTGTAGGTTTTTCCGCAAACAGATTTATCCTGTGTGGGAGAATCTGACCCGATTTTTCCAGGAGCTGTAGCAACATTCAAGTGTTACGCCGCTTATTTTCTAACAGGGGGGGCATGCAATGCTTTCCCTGCTAGAAAATAGCTTGCCCTTCCCTTCTTTACTACCCCCACCCATACTCCATAGTCCAACCCACGCTAAGCCCCCTTATACATCTACTCATTTACTAAAAGAAGAGGGTGAATGTATGCAGAAAACCCAGTGCAATGGTGATTTGAGTGTGTTTTACAGGGAGAGAAAAATCAGCCCACATTGTAATTCCCTATGCCAGTGGTTTAAACTCGGAATTGCATCGTACAGGAGTCATTTTGCTTCATGATAATGGTAAATTTGCATGCAAGATTATTGTGTGGCGAATTCACCCTAGTACCATCTAACTTGTAATTAGGTCCACAGTCAGAACTGATTATGAATGTCTAATTCAATATTTTCAGTTCCAGGTTGTCAAGAGGCAGTTGTCCTAGCCTCTGTAATTTTACTTTTATCCTAAAAAGGTACCATTATTTATTTTTAGGTCTCGCCTAGGCAACGCATGCACTGTCTCTTCAAGACATGCTGTTATCTAATCTGTGGGTTAAAGGTCACCCAAGACCTTTAATTGATTGCTTTGCATGTCCTTCCCAAAAGCTTGCTTCTCTGTGGTCAGTGTGGTTATATGACCCTCCTTTTTGTGTGTCCACCCCTACCATGGAGCATGCCCCTATTTCTTGTAGACTTGCCCTTTTGTGCATGCAGGCTTATGTAAACACACTATTTTTTTATTTGGTTAATGCCCATTTTTCCGTTATGTCAACTCTTCTTTGTTACTCTGTACGTTTTGTTTGTGTTTTTTATTTAATGTGAACTCGATCGGAAGGCATTGGAGTGCTTTACATGAGCACCAGTTACGTTACACAAGATCACATGCATTTTTTTTGGTAGGCACGGACAGATTAAGGGCCTCATTATGACTTTGTCAGTCTATAACGTAGCCCGCCGAAGTCTCACCAGCCACAAGACCGCCATATGATGACTGCTGTCGGTTCTCTGCCAGAATTTGGGCGCAGAGCTACCAGCAGCCATACTGGTGGTCAGCAGTGCAGTGGAGGCTGCTCCGCTTGCACCGCCACGTCATCACAACACTGCCATGCCTATTACGAGATGGTAATAGGTGTGGCGGTGTTGTGGTGTCGGGCGCTGGGGAGGAGCAGCCCCCAAGGATCCAGTCCCC
The DNA here is from genome assembly GCF_031143425.1 of Pleurodeles waltl. Classification (NCBI taxonomy): domain Eukaryota; kingdom Metazoa; phylum Chordata; class Amphibia; order Caudata; family Salamandridae; genus Pleurodeles; species Pleurodeles waltl. The sequence goes on from NC_090446.1 coordinate 300,845,746, forward strand.
TCCCAGACGACCACTGAGAAAAGGTAAATTCTCGTCCAATAGGGGAGGGGGGATGATGAGTGGTGTGTGCGTGCATGGGGGTGTGTGTTGGTGATTGGAGAGGGTTGGTGTTTGTGTGTATATAAGTGTGTGATTGTGAGTGTCTGTGTGAGTGTGTGAATGGATGCGGGGGTGGTGGGGTTGTATGCGAGTGGGGGTGTGTGCGAGTGTTTGTGTGTGTCTGTATGAGTGCGTGAATGCGTGATTGCAGGTGTGTGTGTGTGTGTGGTGCGTGCATGCTTGGATGGGGTGGGGGGTCCTTACGGGCTTAGGGGGGACCGTGGCTGTGTGGGGGGGTGGGGGAAGTCGCATACTGGCGACCGGAATGTAAATTCCTATCACCAGTATCCTTTCCACCAGAGATTTCCTGGCGGGGTTGCTGCCAGGAAATCCCAGGAGGAAAGGAGGCTCCAAATACCGTTGGCAGTCTATGGTGGACCGACGGGGCGAAGGTGGTCCACCTTCGCCCCTTCGGTCTGACCGCCCTGGCAGTACAGGCGGTGAACTGCCTGCTTTGCAGCCAGTTTACCGCCATGGTCATAATCTGGCGGTCCAGTACCGCCACGCCGTCGGTGGTGTTGCCGCCACCGACAGCGTGAAAGAGCTGGATCACCAATGTCATAATGAGGGCCTAAGTGATTTGGCCAGAATCACAGTATGTTGAGCCGACACCAAGACTTAAACCTGTTTTCCCAGCTCCAAGGTCGACAGCACTGGCCGTTACGCCCCACCCTCTTTCACACATTCCGTACTACTAATACACATATTTGTATCGGCACTCTGCATTTGCCTTCCGCTTTACCATTGTTTTATTTTGTTAACACATAACCATGTATTTAAATTGTGTTTTTAGCTAGGCACATGGAGAACTGAGGTGGAGACTCGAACATTGTCACCCGACCCAGGCCTCCTAGGGATGGGTTGTTAAACTTTGTCGCCCTTTCTCCTGACACCTGGCCTCAGATACAGATCTCAGCCTGGGATTCGCTACATTTCCGTGCTCTGCCCTTCACTTAAATTTACTTTATTCCACACCCTCCTTTCCAACGGCTGCCTTTGGGCCCCATCAGAGCAGCAGCCAGAAGGTGCATAAAGGGTTAATGCCAAGGGTACCCTCCCCCATCAGAGACGCGAAGCGCACGCCTAACACAAAGCATCATTGAAGCAAGCACCCCTCTCCCCAGACTTCCCTCCTCTCCCCTCCTAATTTATTTCTTGATATTCTCACCCTGTGTTCCCATCTCTATTTATTAGCTTGCTCTGGCATCAGGAACTCCAGACAGAAGAGGGGGTGTGCTTACATGGACACAGAATTGTGGTGTCCAGTCCTCACTACAGAAGCCCTAGTACAACTCTTTATCTACAGCGAGCACTTCAACCTCTCAGATTTACAAAAGGGTACTGGGCGCAAGCACAGGACGAGCCGAGGAGCCTTTACAGCCTGTCAGACAGTCATGGCTCATGCTAATTAGAAGGGGCGGGGCAGCGTGTGCATGCGGGAGGGGGATAGAAGAACTAAATAAAATAAAAAATAATAAAAAACAAAAACCACTTACCTGCGCTCCTGCGTCGCGCCGCTTCTCTGCCACCTCCCGTCTCGCTGCAGGCAGGCTCCCAGCCTGCCTTGCGCCAATCCTGACTCTGCTTAAAGCAGTGTTAGGATTGGCTGGGAGCACCCAGTCAGGGCGCTCCCCGGCAGACTGGGAGCCTGTGCAGGGTTTCTCCAGCCCAGCAACCGTCTAGTGCTGGCCAAACATGCATGCGCTCTGAGGGGGAGTGCACACTCCCTCTCATTGCTCATCACACCTTTTCCCTAAAAACTCTCATAAACACAGTTTATGATAGTTTTTTTGGAAAAGGTTTGCAGCTGCGGTTGCTGGCGGGGGGAACGCTCCTCCGCCCTTATGGAGGAGCCACCCCTGCTCTCAGAATCAGGCCACAGTGGGGTGGAGGTCTATAGACTTCCAGCAGGACACAGGTGCACATCCGCAATCTCTCACACACAGACACAACACAGTCCTAGACAAAACACTTGCACTCAGAAACACAAACATAGACTGCCACTGCCCTTTATATATTGGTTATGAAGAGATATGGTGCAGAACTGCGGAGACGGGCAAATATGCTGCGTCTAACTATGTTATCACCCGGAGGTTTGATCTGGTGTTTTGGTAAAATGTTCAACATATCAAAGAGACTGCTTTGCAATCCCACCCAGCTGAAACATTTGAGAGTGTGTTCGACCTCTGTCTGCTTTCCGGCTTATTACTATTTTTTTTGCATACTGGAGCACGTGTTTTCAGATTTAGTTTTAACTATAATGTAAAAAACAAAACAAATATACGTGATTGAATAAATTACTTGCACCTTGAGATCTGTTGTGCATCTGCCATGGAAGACATCTCAGTAATCCCATTCCCTTTGATGTGTAACATTTCACTTGTGCCACAAGAATCCGAAGACAAAGTGTAGCAAAACCTAGATTTAGCAGAGGAATGAAGGTAGGGAAGAGGCCAGCCACAGAAAGAAAAAGTTGAAAAAGGGAGGAAAGCTAGAGATGAGTAAAATAAAGTAATTTTGAAAATGGGTGAAGGAGTGAGAGATGGAGGCTGTTCAAAAAAACATAAATCGAGGAGAGGGGAACAAGGGAGTGGGAGAGGCAGGAAGATGGGAGGGCAAAAAGAACCAGAAATATGGAAGAACAGCAAGGTAACTCCCAGGACACATCAATTTAAACACAAAGGAAATGTCACTGAGTGAAAGGACTTTGGAAGGGATTGGGGGGAAATGAAATATGCAAAATGTGTAGGATGAATCCACAGAGAGAACTCATTTTTAAGACTAATGTCATGTAACCAAAAGCATATGTGAACTGCATTTTCAAACAAGCATTGGTCCAAGCGATTTTTCTCATAATTGAATCTCTACAGTCACTGGTGAGTCCTGGCACTCAAGTCATCATACATGCACTCCACCAATCATTCCTGGACTCATACAATGATGCAACCTTAAACTGTCTTATGTCTCACTGGTGCACCCACATACACATCCACAATAAAACACAGACATACGTAGCAATCATTTGCAAGAATTCGAAAAAAAGAACCATGCCCACTGTCAGGCATATGCTAGCATTAAAAAATAAAATTAAACATTGCAGAAGGAAGCCATATTGTATGTGATGCATTACTGATTTAAAATTCCAACATGCCCACCTTGGTTAGGAGCAATCTGGTGTAACCACTCTATAGACATCAGACTTAACATTCATCTCAGAATAATATAATGCATAATGTGTCGTTGTTGTACATGTCCAAGATGGCTGGCAAAATGCCTCTAATCATAGTAAACATCTCCTAAGGGTTAAACAGTGATACAATGTGGACAATAAGGCCCATATTTACATTTTTTGAAGCAAAGCTGCTCAAAAGGGCTGATAAATTGGACCCATAATGTTCAAGATCAATGTTTGAGCTGTAAGTTGTCACTCAGCCTCCAAAAGCAATTCATTGACTGCCATGTCAACTGCCACAATATAGAAAGATCGATCTTACACCATCTCATTGCAGAGGATGATTGCTCTCCGAAGACCTGGATAACCAGCTAACAACCATCAACCTACAGACTCTCCAGGATATCCTGGTATTCCTCCAGATACCACCTCTAGTTGCAAGGTGGACAATCAAAGTTACAGCCAACCCAGATGACCCACCCAACACCCAAAATATACTACCTGCCAGTACAAACACAGCTCAGGAGTCTGAGGACCCAGAGACAAGCTTCTAGAGGACAGTGGTAGGAGTCCAGTGGGAGCTGGCCAAGCTGGTGCAGATGGGGATGGAGACTGTGGCAACAAGCCTACAGGGAGTGCGCACATGCCTTGTGACAGCGAATGAACCCACAGCTGCCAACCGAGGCACACACTCCCCACTGCGTGGAGTCCAGCAGTGTCTGTTGGACATAGCCGCTGCCATGAGCAAGAGACCACAACAACTGCCCTCCCAAACTGGCAGCAGCATGATAGAGAACAAGCTGGACTCCATTCCATGTGAAGTGGCCTCCCTCAGGGAAGACACGGCTGCCTACCATCGGGATGTTGCAGCCATTTTGAAAAATCAGCAGTTTCTGCTTGCTGCAGTGATGCCATATGTCATACCACAAATGGCAGCTGCCAGAAATTGGGACTCCATATGTTTAACCACTGAAGTGTGTGTGTCCCCCTCTACCTCTCCAACACCACCAATGGCACAGGAGCCACCACACACATCAGAAGATGAAGATGTGGAACAAATTACTTTTACTCAGAAAAGTACCCAGTGGAACCAGTCTATGCGACATGGGCTTTTTTCTCCTTAGTTCTCGGCTAAAGATCATGCCAGTGTTGTCACAGTAGGACGTGTGCACTCTTCACCCACCCACTGTTGACCTGTCTGCTATGGACTGTCATTTTCTTTCACTTACCAATTGGCAATTTGAGTTCCTCCGCACTTATCAACACTACTCTCAAGCATGTCTCATGACATGTCCCTGGACTCTGAATGTGTCAAAAAAACTGTTAGTCACAAATGTGGTTTCAGACCTGGACATTCTTGATATTTCACTTAGACACTTTCACCTGTAAATAAACACCTTGTACACATTTTCCATGTCAACGTTTTCTGTGATCCATCTACTCAGCTAAATGACAGTATTGTGGGAATCCATGTCAATGACTACAGAAGATCAGTACATGAGTGCAGAACTGTGGGGGCCCAAAGCTACACACAAGGATCTGAACATGACAATGGTGTATGATGTAGACTTCTTATGAACTCATGGATACATATAGAAGGCAATGTCACCAGCTGGGAGTACCCGAATAACTAATTTGTGTGGTACAGAAGTAACTAACCTTATCAGTGATGGGCACCGGTCTATGTTGAAGGATAGAGTTCCATTTGGGGCTGATGTCAGATCTGTCACAGTTCCCAACATTATAAGAACAGGACCTCAACAATCACAGCTGGAGTACCAGACTTACCTGTCCAAGAGAAACCATACATAGACATAATGTTCCCCCTCCGTGGCAGGGTACCTCACTGGTGTCAACAGCCAGGGAAGGTTAGGATAGCCAGAGTCACATGAGTGTGATAAAATGTAGGACCAGTGAAATAACAGGTACAGTGACAGGGAAGAATGTGATGACAGATGTCATAACAGTGAAAAACCTTCAAATCCATACATACGAAGGGGCCAGGCCCTCTCTGGGTGTAGCCGTGCCATCATGTGTGTGATATTGCTGTTCCTCAAAATAAAGGAGTCATGCACTGATCCAGGAAAGTTGACTGTGACCTGTGAGATGTACTGGTCTGCCAGACATACCACCTGAACATTTATGGAATGGTAGTTCTTCCTGTTCCTATATAGCTGTTCATTGGCACTGGGAGGCACCAGGTCTATAGGGGTGCCATCAGTGGCCCCTATCACATGAGGGATGTGTCCCATATCACAAAAGTCTGTCTTCACAAAGGCCAAATCCGCACTTTGGGGGAACCTGATGTGGCTGTCCAGATGTTTCAACAATGCACATGCAGCAATGCTTTTGCCGCCCTAAGTGCGCCGGGTATGCCCAGATGTGGGTCCCGGGCTCACTGTGCCACTGGATTCAAGCTAGCCTGGCTGAAGAGGGGTGAAACCCCGAAACCGGTCCCAGGATGCTTGTTTCCGGTCCAGGGAGAACCTGGCCTGGCAGTTCGGGCTGGACTGTTCCCATGAGGAATAGGGTCAAGACTGATTTGCATATGGCTGGGTTCAAACTGGGGTGGCATGGTGAGCAAAAGAATGGATGGATTAAACCCAGATCTGTGACTGGGGGTGAATGTTTGATTGGTTCCGCATTCCGTCCATCCAGTTACGCTATCCCACAGCGTTTGTGTTTTGCTTTGCTTTTGCCGCCCTAAGTGCGCCGGGTATGCCCAGACGTGGGTCCCGGGCTCACTGTGCCAGTGGATTCAAGCTAGCCTGGCTGAAGAGGGGTGAAACCCCGAAACCGGTCCCAGGATGCTTGTTTCCGGTCCAGGGAGAACCTGGCCTGGCAGTTCGGGCTGGACTGTTCCCATGAGGAACAGGGTCAAGACTGATTTGCATATGGCTGGGTTCAAACTGGGGTGGCATGGTGAGCAAAAGAATGGATGGATTAAACCCAGATCTGTGACTGGGGGCGAATGTTTGATTGGTTCCGCGTTCCGTCCATCCAGTTACGCTATCCCACAGCGTTTGTGTTTTGCTTTGCTTTTGCCACCCTAAGTGCACCGGGTATGCCCAGACGTGGGTCCCGGGCTCACTGTGCCACTGGATTCAAGCTAGCCTGGCTGAAGAGGGGTGAAACCCCGAAACCGGTCCCAGGATGCTTGTTTCCGGTCCAGGGAGAACCTGGCCTGGCAGTTCGGGCTGGACTGTTCCCATGAGGAACAGGGTCAAGACTGATTTGCATATGGCTGGGTTCAAACTGGGGTGGCATAGTGAGCAAAAGAATGGATGGATTAAACCCAGATCTGTGACTGGGGGTGAATGTTTGATTGGTTCCGCATTCCGTCCATCCAGTTACGCTATCCCACAGCGTTTGTGTTTTGCTTTGCTTCAACAATGCACACAGTACATCCTTCAACATAAGACTGACCATGGGCTGTGACATCCCTGCTGTCAAGCCCACTGTATTCTGAAAGGAGCCTGTGGCAAGAAAATGTTGCATTGACAGGACTTGTACTGTGGGAAGGATGCAATAGGGACTGCATGTAGCTGGTAAGAGATCAGGCTCCAACTGTGTACATAGATCCATAGGGTCTGATGATTCAGACCATAAGTCTGGATGATATACCTGTCCTCCATGGTTGCAAGGACAACTAGTGGATGCTACACTGGTGGTTGTCGCAGTCTCCTCATGGCAGGATATCTAGGTAGAGAGGAGATAATGTACATTGAGAAATGCACTTTACACATGTAAGCAGAACATGTCAAAATAGCACACGCCTGACACTGTAGGACATGCATAGCACTGCTGACATATATTATAATGGGCATGCCGAAGTGCATTGGACACCATCTTTGCAGCACAATGCTGAACCTGTAAGTTGTATAGGACGCATATCACATGTGAAATGTACCATATATGGCAGACTGAGCTGTCTTGCACTGAGCATTAGGATAGTAATGGGATATACCAATATAGGGCCACCACCTATGCACCTCCGAGTATTCAAGCATGGCCATCAACAGATATACTACCACATCATGTCACTGTTTTATGTATGTCACATGTCTTTGCACTACCATGATAGCACAACATAGGCCTACTCCGCCATTTCGACAAATATGTGTATGGCGCACTTATTTTGGCACATCAAGGCATGATATGGGCACAAAAGGGCAGCCTGCACTGCACAGTTGGAAGTGACCTAAGTCTACTGGCGTATGTCGTCATAGCGGTAGGCGGTCGCAACTGCCAGGCAACTTGATTAACATTGCTGCCTGTGACAGACTGGGGAAAATGATGATGACCGCCAGCGGTGACGGTCCTGTACATGGCTTGCAGTGACACTTGACACTGTTGCTAGCAAGACCTCCATGGCCTGAGCTGCAGTGGACTGTCTCTGCAAGCCATCATTCCACGTCCTGCAGGTGATAGGGCCCCAGCCTTCAGTGCAGGAGAGCTAGAGAAGCTTGTGGAAGGGGTCCTACCCCTGTATGAACAGCTATGTGGGGCACCAGAGGAGCAGGTGAGCCCAATGACATAGTCATATGTGATAGGGGTGCCTGTGATGGTGAATGGGGTAAGTGTATGGTGAGGTAGTATATGCATGCAGAGGGCATGAAGTGAAGGCGTGTGGGCAGGGAGGATGGGTATGTGTGGACACATGATGAGTCAGATGCGTAAAGGCCACTCCTGTTGGTATGGTGCCAGTATACATGACTTTCTCCTTTTGTCTGCATCATCCATGCAGGTTAGCACACATCAGAAGAAAGGGATCTGGTGTGCCATCGCCAAGCAAATGCAGACCCTGGGGGTCCACAGCCAGGGGACCACCCATTGTTGCAAGTGGTGGGAGGACCTGAGACGCTGGGCCTGGAAGACTACAGAGGCCCAGCTGGGGATGTCCTCCCAACGAGGGAGAGGTGCCCGTCGGAGCCTGACCCCCCTGATGGCCCATATTTTGGCAGTGGCCTACCCTGACGTGGATGGGCATTTGAGGGCAGCACAGCAGCCACAAGGGGGTGAGTACTGACTGTATCCTGGGACTTGGCTTGGGTTGTATGGGATTAGCTGCCTCACTGTAGCTTATGTGACAGTGTAGTCAATGCTACATGTATGTAGAATAGTGGGAATGGGTAGTAACTACTCGGCCTGAGTATACGTTGTAGATGTGTTTTGATGGTTTGCTGTCAGTGGATGTACATCTCCCATATCAAGACATCACCCTGTCTGCATTGTGAAGATGTTCTAATGACATTGGCATGTGTGTGGCTCTATCCAGCCTTTACTATGTATGTGAGCTTGTGTATCACCATACCCATTGCGTATGACCTGCTCCATCCATCTGCATTTGAGCATTTGTGGCTCTAAGGTGTCAGTCTACTTCCATCTGTATACCACACCTGTATAAGCACTGTGTGACTCACGTTTTATCACAGGGACTATATACTGATAATGGTATTGACTCCTTGTGAGGCAGACATTACATTTCCACGACAGATATGGCCTGTATAGGCCTGGACTTATGGCTTGATAGTTGTATCCCCATATATTGGTCATCTGCTATTTATAGGGTATGTGATGGTTGGAAAAATAGGATAATTGAAATGTACCTTTGATTTGGTCTGATTGTAATCATTGTGTATTTGTAAGTGCTAGACTTGAGTGGATGAAACCTTGAACCCAATGGGATAGTACTAAAGGTGGTAAGTGCCTAGGCAGGCCTCATCATTGTCAATATGTAATGTAAATGCCATGAATGCCAATGCCCTAGCAATTACAGCGCAACATAGCTTAGTTGCTACCTACATCATTTCTCAATGGTTACTTGGGGGCACATTTAATGGAGTGGGACAATGTCTGCTACCCTTGGCCTAGCTGAAGTGGGTGATTAGGGCAGGATTGGGTATTGTATGACTTATGAGATTTTGATGTGAAATCGATGTTGTATTGTCTCTCCTGAGGCTGCCTTATGTAGTAGTAGCATGTGTTGTCAGTGCAAAGGCAGTGGTATATGTGTGCATAATACTTACATGTATTTACCATCTGAGATGTGTGTTGTCTGGACAGGCACAGGTAATCACAATTCTTGAATGGTGTGAGTGAGAGTGGTGTTATCATGTTGTGAAGTCCTACTGGTGAAACTGCATGTGTGGTGGTATTGTATGTAGACCATGATGTCATATGTGTGTTCCTGAGGTTCATCAGTTGTGACACTGCACTCGGTGATTCAGTATGGATGTGTAATAAGTGCCATATTGGCCATTGTAGATGCACTTAAATGTGTTTGGTGTCTGCAGATCTTCCTCTGTGATTGGCTCAGACTAATCACATGCCTGTACCTCAGGCTTGTATTGTACACATCAGATGTCACTTGATTGGGTGTCTAACTTGTAGTGGCTTAATCTGTTGTTAGATCTATGTTGCCATTACTGTACAGAGTGTTAGGTCAGCCATGAAATATGACAGGCAGCTGCTGTGTGGTGTGTGAGTGGAGTAGTCTTCACTGTCATGGATATTGAACAAAGATCATGGACTGATCAGCTGTTGTAAGTGTACAGGCCTGATGTGTTTTGTTCAGTCAGCTGCACTTCCAATGGGTGATAGGAGTATGGAGAGGTATGGTGTGAAATCAAGGAGACATTTGTACTTCATCCAGGGCATGATGTCCATGCAGACATGGCCATGGCGGTATTCATGTGGATGACTCTGTTTGTGCTGACTTACTTGGATGTAGATGTAAGTGTGTGGCTTGACATAGTGACATATTGTGACATGATGTAGGAAATGTGTATTGGCACCCGAGATAGCCTAGCCAGGATATGTATTGTCACAGATGTGCATGTCTACATATGTGTATATGGAGTATATGTTAACCCTCTTTTTCCATATCGCTCTCTCTCCCGCCCCCTCTCTTTCTATTTGTGTACATCAGCATCGGCAGGTGAAGGAGAAGGGGCACAGGCGAGTGGAGATGCTGCAGGCCACGGGACCGGGAGTGCTGCTACCAGTTACAGCACGGGGCCCAGTGGCACAGAGGGCGAGTGCCACAGGGGAGACCGGATCTTCTATGTCATCTTCAAAATCCTCCTCCAGTGGACACTCGCTGGCGGTGGCGAACCTTTCTGGGACCACCCCAGCACGATCATTATCCACCATCCCCCTTACTACCACTGCGCTCCATGTAGCTGCCCACCCAGTTGCTCGTGCCCGCTCACCCAAGAGAGTGGGTGTCTCCTTTGCCACAGGCACCTCTGCCCCTGCCCCAGTTAGCCCTGCTGTCCTCAGTGAGGAGGCTATTGACCTGCTAAGGCCGATTACTGTGGGTCAGTCAACCATCGTTAATACCATCCAGGGACTGGCAGCTCAAGTCTAGCCAAGCAATGCGTTCCTGGAGGGCATTCGCAGTGCACTGGCTAGCCTACACAGATACATTCTGGCTCTGGCCTCCACACTGATGGCAGCCAGTCACCTTCGTCTGTCGTCTCCTCTCCACCTACCTCTTCCCAATCCCAAACCCCTCTTCCCAAACCCAGCCAAAGCACCCAGACACACAAGCATGCACCCACCTCAACAGCCAAGGGTACCAGTGACAAACACATGCACCATAAGATCCACCACCGGCATACACACCAACCACACCCACCTGCAGACACACCAACATCCACTACCTGAACAGACTCCCTCACCACCCCCTTCTTCTTAGACACTAAACCAGACACACCTGCAGGCACCACCCCAACATCCACTGACTAAGCCACAACTCCTATCTTAGCCACAGTCAGCACAATATCAGACCCACAGACATCCACCCGAGTCACCACATCCGCAGCCACCACACCAACATCCACTGATTAAGCCACAACTCCTATCTTAGCCACAGTCAGCACAATATCAGACCCACAGACATCCACCCGAGTCACCACATCCGCAGCCACCACAACCACTGACGCACCAACATACAGCACATCTTCCATACCTGCAGACACCACCCCAACAGGCAGTCACCCATCCAGCATGGCATTTCCCAGCACCTCCTCTCCCCCTTCTCCCAAGATACATAAACGCCTGCATTCACCCACCCAAGACAGCCACACCAACACCTTCTACAATCATTCCCTCTATCTCCGCTCCCAAATCTGTTTGCCTTGACCACTCCCGTGTCTCTAAGAAGCATTTCCTCTCAGAGTTTTCCCTGATCCCTACTCCTCTCCCACCCCATGATACCCCGAATTCTTCTGTGTCCTTCCCCAAGTCCAGCCCTTCCACCTCCAAGTCATCCCCTGCCCCTCCTACTAGTACCCAGGCCCCTCCCCCTGCCAAGAAGCTGACCCTCCCAAGTGTTCCCAGACCTCCCCTAAAGCACCCCCCTCCCAAACCCAAAGACCCCCTCCAAAAACCAAGCCCAAATCTACCCCTCTGCCCCACCCACCCAATCACTGAGGTGCCTGCCTGCCCACTTGATGCCCCTACCCTGTGGAGGTCATATAGCAGTGAGGAGTCTTGTAGCGGCACACAGAGGTACCATTTGGGTCTTTGGCACTTTGGACTGGCCAATGGTCTTCTGTTTTTAAATAGTTCATTTTTACTACCCATTTGTATATATTTATATATTTGGGCCAACCTGTTGTTGGACTCGATAGTAGTATACTTGTCCTGCCTTTCTTTCCGCTTTGGCGGCTTTGGTTTGTGTGCTTGATATGTGTATGCATGCTGGTTGTGCTAGCGGATTATTTAGGCAGTATGTGCGGATGTGGCTCTGCCATTTGTCCCGCAGTGATGTCTGTGTATTGTGTGTAGGATATATTTGTGTTTGGTACATGCATGTCTGTTCAAAATTGTGTATTGCTTATGTTGACATGTGTAACGGTGGTGTTGTGTGCCCTTGTGTGGTTGTGTGTGCGTGTGTGTGATGATGGATATGTCAGATGCGTTGTGTGCTGTGTGGAATGGCATATGCTTCGTTGTACGGCTGTGTGGTTGTGTAAATTGATTGTCTGGTGGTGTTACGTGTTGTTGTATGTATGTAGTCTCATGTGGAGGTGTGTAATGAATTTGCTTGCTGAAGCGTTTGCGTAGTAGCGGTTGTGGTGTCATTGTGTGAATCGGTACTGTTGTGTATTGTTGTTAGACTTTGCCGGTGCTGTGTGTCCGCGAGTTTGCTGTGTATATAGCATGTCTGTGTTGGCCGTGGTGTGTGTAATATGGGTGTGCGTGTGTGTAGTATGGGTGTGCGTGTGTGTATGTGGGTGTATGGTTACGTGTGTGTGTCGCGGTCGCCAGCCGTCCGGGATGTGTATGTTATGTGTGCGTGTGTACTTAGGGTTTTCCTTACAGTGTCAGGTAGGTGTGTGTACTCACGGTTGTTGTCTTCGTCACTGGTTCCGGAGTTGTTGTGTGAGCAGGAGCAGTGGCAGGACGTGCAGTTCAGGTTCCATGGCAGCCAAGACAGGTATGTGTTCCAGAAGGTGAGTGTCTCCTTTTATAGAGTTGTTTTCTGCCTGGGTTTCCGTGGTGGTGCGACCAAGACGGAAACCTTGGCTCATAATATGTCCGGCGGGAACACAGTGTTCGCCGGCCTGAGGTGGGCTACCGCCATCTGTGGTGGCATGACGACACTGGCGCTACTGCCGGTACTTTGGCTGTCTTCTGTTGGGAAGACCGCCATGGTCATAATTTGGTGGTCTTCTCCGCAGCCTCCAACATGGAAGTCCTAGTACCGCCAAAGTCGTAATGACCCCCATAATGCTTGTTCTCAGAGACACATGTTAAGGGCTGGAAAGCTTCAATCATCCATCTTGCAACCTACTCCAGATCCCCTTAGTTCGTTCCACGCCACAGAGAGAGAGCAGGCCTGCCCCACAGATTGAAGAATGCAACTACTGAGAAAGAAAGCTGGGTGGAAGCCTTGAATCATCCTTGTGATCAGATGCTGGGGAGCCTGTTTGGACCATCACGGCAGGGGTTGCAAATTTTGGGAGAAGAGAATTTTTTTTAAATAAGCCTTCGAGGCTCACTTTGATTAAGTGCGCTGTCTGTCAGCGATGGTGACGCAATTGAGATTCTCTGGAATTGAAGCTGCGCTCTTTTCATTTTGTCTGTCGTAGCTCTGCCTATCATGAGACTTTGAGACATACTAGGCCCCAGGACTCCTCCGAGCTCTCAAAGCCATAAATTAAGTTTATTATGGCGGGGTGAACGTGAGGGAAATGCGAGCCACATTTTGGCAGAGGCATAAATTGAGTTGGGGTTGTAAAAATTAAAAAAAGTAAAAAAAAAACAAGCTGTTGCAGAGAAACGCATTTCTGTGGCCCTTTAGCAACTGAAAAAACATGCATTGTACTGCATAGTGTTATAAACAAGTTATCTAAAAAATGACACTTTATACGAAGTTCTGAAACTAAATCAAATTAAATATTTCCATACTTCATAGACAAAGTAAACAGGAGAATGTTTTTTTCCATAGCAGAATATCATACATGTGTGCATGAGAAAGCGGAATGCCTGGCACAAAACACTGGGCCTGATCCACGAAAATAAACGTAAATAAACGGGGTAAATGTACTCCTTTGACTGAACGTATGTTTACGTTTATTCCCTATTCGCCCAGGTGCACGTGATCAGTATTGTATTGTGCCAGTTCATAGCCCACCACGTTATCTGCGCCACACAGCGTGATAATATCAGAATCATGCACTATAGGTCAAAGCCGTAGAAAATAGTAGTAATAATAGAATGTGTTAGTTTGTCCGAGAATGTTATTCCACTATGGCAAAATCTTAATTACTATGTGTCAGCCTGTCCGTTGTGATAATTCATGCTCATATCTGCTGGTGGCAGAGGTCTGCTCAGGGTTTAGGAAAGGGGCTCTAGAAGGTTCCCAGTGCCCCGAATGTCAAGACAGATGAGGGGTACTTATTACATTCAAGTTAAACTACTTATTATATCCAGGTTAAGCTACCTATTACATTCAGATCACTTACTAACCCATTCTTAGGGCTAAGATGGTAAAACTATCCATCAGGGCACAGATACAGATACAATGCCCAAGTGTATACAACTCAACTTCAATCACCCAACTTGCCCTCCCAGTATCCACATTCCCCACCAACATGTAGAGTAAATACTGGCATGTCACTTTCAGTTGCTAATTGCCGGGGTATGGAAAGGTAAATCTCAGTTGTCATGAGTGCTATTAATATTACCTCGCTTCCGCCTCCTAAATGGAATCATCTTCCTTCCCCTCCTTTGCTTATCAATTTCCAGCACGGCTTCGAATTCTTCTTTTCTATAAGAAACAGAACTGCTAGTCTGTGCTCCACAGGCCTGCCCACAAAGATGTATAGGCTTTCTTGTAAGGTATCCCATTGGTTCACCTTTGGCAATATAGCTTGAGCAGCAATGATGTACTGTAGAAGAAGCGGTGTGTGTCACACGTTATGCAACATTGCAAATAAGATAAATACCCTCAATGTACACGTTTATGTAAAAGGTGACATCTTTAAGCAGCGAAAACTATGATATTTGAATCAGTGTCCCAAGAGTTATTATTAGAGACTGTCCTAATAAAAATAAATACTGCAGCAAGTTAAATGTTAATAAAACAAGGAACTCGAGAACCGGATACAGACAACAGAGAGTCTGTATTTTTTCATTATTGTCAAATGGCATTGACCTGGCAAGGCACACTTAAGTCAGGACATCAAAGGATGAAATGCCACTGGTGAAAAAGCCACTAAGCTGGTCTGAGGTGTAGGTCAAATTACGGAAGCTCTTGAGCACATCGCCCTACAGATTTTTGCTATTGAAAAACACACTCATCTCCATTCTCGTGAAAGAATCAGTCTAGTCATTTTGACAGCACAGACTGCCATTAGTCACGGTGCCTGCACATGTTAGATGAGGGAGATGTATGCAGGTGTTTCAGGATCTTTTGGCCTCACCTGACACAGTCAGTGATTCCTACGCCCGGGACATGTTGTTTGGGGTCAAGGGCAACAAGTTTTTATGTTTACTTTGTCCTTGGGACAAGTAGGCCCAAACCTCTGTAGCACCAACCCTTTGGCTACCTGTTTACAGAGAGTGGAACTCTCTGCAGTTGAGGTAATGTGTTTCCAAAGGAAACTGCTGTTGGAACTTGTATTTATGGTTCATTATTTGAAAACCTTCATTATTAGGGTGAGTGCTGTAAATAAATAAGTCACACTTCACTACTGACGTTGGTTCCAGTACAAAAAAAAAAAAACGTGTATACACATGTTTGAAAAGTTTAGGCTATGAGGCTAAGTATAATGCTCCCAGAATGCTCTCTGATTAGATGCAAATGAAGTGTCATTTAGTAAAATGTGATGATGCATGCTAGTATTTCCCAAAAATATTTCTAATGGAAAATCAGTGTAACCATTTTCAACACGGTTATGGGAAGCATGAAAATAAACAAACACTGACAAAGCCAACTGATCTGACATATTTTTATAAGTCTTTTAGCTTCATCAATGCGTGTCTTGTTTTGACATGGCTTTTGTAACACTTTATTGTTGTGGGAGCTACCAGGCCCTCAACATTGTAACAAACACTGGCAAAAAAAAAAAAAAATAGTTTTTGAAATCTAAAAGCACACGTTGCCACCAGTGGCATACCAATGGCCCTGCAGCCTCCCTCCAGGGGGCCCCTTCAGCACAGCACCTGCCCTGAGTGAGTCTGGAGAGGGGGCTCCTCCATGTTCTTTGCAAAGGGGCACCCTCCAGTTTCGTTATGTCACTGATTGCCACTGTAGTTCCTGACACTGAACAAAACTACTTTGTGTGCCAATATGCTCCTTGTGGAAGAGCAGAATGCGATCACTCATAGTAAAGCCAGCCGAAAGAGAGAGAAATAGAAGTTTAATAAAAACAAAATGTCTTTGTTAACACCAGACCTAATTAGGGACCAAGACCCACATGTAGGTAGTTTTTTGCATGTCTTTCGCTGTTTGCGACGTGCAAAAAGCACATTGCGGTGCACAAACCCAGTTTTGCGATTCGGTCACCTGGTTACTGAATCGCAAAACGGGTTTGCGACTAGCAATTAGGAAGGGGTGTTCCCTTCCTAATTGCGACTCACAGTGCAATGTAGGATTGTTTTGTGACCGCGGGCGCAAACCAATCGCAGTTTGCATTCATTTCAAATGACCCCTTCCCTATTCTGAATGTCACTGTAAACATTTTTTCAGAGCAATCAGTGGTGCGGACCACTGCAAGCTCTGAAAAAATGAAAAGAAAACATTTCATTTTTCTTTTTTGTAATGCATCTCGTTTTCCTTCAAGGAAAACGGGCTGCATTACAAAAAAAAAAAAAACTGCTTTATTGAAAAGCAGTCACAGACATGGTGGTCTGCTGTCTCCAGCAAGCCACCATCCCTGTGAGGGCCGCCATTCGCAAGGGGGTCGCAAATTGCGACCCACCTCATGATTATTCATTAAGTGGGCATTTGCGAAGCCCTTGCGAATCACAGATGGTGTTAGGGACACCATCCTACATTCGGATTTGCAACTCGCAAATTGCGAGTCGCTCTGACTCGCAAATTGTGGGTCGCAAATCTGAACCTACCTACATGTGGCCCCAAATTCTTAAAGAAAGTCACAAAAGTGCACCCATGGTATATGTCGTACCCCTATCAAATATTTGTGAACTGTATTTTAGCATGGGTAAATACTCATGTGTAGATTTGCTCATGTGAAAATCTATTGAGCATTTGCAAGTTCATTTTCCCTCCAGCCACTTTCTTCCCAACCCTGGAAGAAGTTCTAATTCTGCCATTGTCAGGAGTAAATGTCCAACCTTTCTTATTATGGGAAAATATTAGAGAGAAGCTGGTGAAAATCTTTAAAACATGCAGGTTAGTAGGTTTGCAGACTCAAAGGCATTCCAGCCCTGGAACTATTGCTTACTGCTTCCTCCAGCCCCAAGATGCAGATCTGCAGAAAAGTGGCAAAATAAGGAAATTGCTACATTAGGGATTGAAACTGCAAGTATTCAAGCCCTACTATGGTAGTAGCCCTGGCATAATCAGAGAGGCTATTATCAGAGCTCTTACATAATGAGATTGCTGCCATAATTTGTCGCCACACTACATGGCACCAAAGGGACAAGTAGATCTTTTTGCAGGACAAGTAGATTTGAGAAGCAACCTGTCCCCTGGACAAGTAGATATTTTAATAAATTCCACACCCCTGTAATGAAATCCTTGAGATCCTCGACTATCCTCCCTCAACACGTTGGATTCCCCATAATTTATCTCGGTGTTGAGCTTTTGGGCTCCTGGGGAATCAAGTATGAGATGAGAATAGCTCCATTTACCAAAATGCAAATGATAGTGAGCACTGCCATAAGGCACCCTTGCGACAAGCATCCTCAAACTGGATGACTCTCCCCACTGCATTGAGACCTTTGCCAGCTTTTTATATCAGAGGCATAATCACACTAAAACTTTGTATATTCTTTTCTCCAGTTTAAAAACCTCATCCCCTGTTCCCTCCTAGCTTTCACGCATCTCAGTGAAGGCATTTTCCTCCTCTGTTTGTTCATTATTTGCTTTTACTCAGATCATGCATGCCACCGGGAGGTAGTCCAATAAAGAAGTTGTGAATATGTTACTAAGCTTAGGAGAACAGGCGTAGAAAATATCCAGCTTATATAATGGTTGCCCTAATACACTTGATTTTCTGTGTTTTGTTTAGTTTATGGTCCATTTTATTAAGTAAGTTTGCAGCCTACATCACATAAAAATAATTAAGGGATTTGCATTGTACATTTTAATAATGTTAAATGTTCAAGAATAAGAACAGAACAAATGTCATCCATGTATAAATACAAACAACAATTATAAGTCACAAAAGCTGAGTTTCTCACAATAAGTGCATTATCTTCTCTTCATGGCCTCTGTCAAGCATGTACATAAATTACTGATTCAAATATCTGATGCTGAGATTAACAAATAACAATAAAGAACAATAAAAAGCATTAACGCATAGGACAATATCACTTTCTTTTAGATTCTGAAACTCTGAGATAAATACCTCCGATATAAGGAATTGAAATGGACAAAGGCATAGTTTTGTAGAGTTCATATTTACATTTGCTATCAGATTCAGGTGAGGGTCTTTGATCATTTCTGTGGATAATCAATGTTCCATCATTTAAAGATTGCAAATAATTAAACTGTACAACTGAGTAAAAGGTTACTCCACTGATCTTTCAAAATTCCAAGTAATATTTTCAAAAGAACATAAACATTTTAATATTCACATTCAGTTTCTGAGGTAATTCTCAATATCTCAGTATTAAATGCTTTAAAGGAGTGAATATTTTTTAAAGAGAATAGGTGAAGCCAACACCCAATCCTACATCTTGCTCTCTGTGCATATAAACTTTGTGCTGCCCAGTTCAGAACCAAAAGTAATGAACAATCATACTTAAGAAATGTGCTTATTATTTGGGTGGGTAACTACTCACTTTAAGGAATAATCACAACCCTTGTCAGCGTGAACCCAAAAAGTCACTAAATAGCTGGAATTTAAGCCACATTTAGCAATGGCACAGAGCAGACAGGCTTTACAGAAAGGAAATGTATAATATATGTTTGCAGAACCAAAACAGTAATAAAGTCATATTACAAAGCATAAAAGTCCCAAATGAAATTAGTTTAAAAAACTGTGTAAAATGGAATAAATGAAATGACACCAAAATGACAAAAGTCCAATAATATGAGCTGGTGGTATGATTTTTTAAAAGTTTTGAGTAGAAATAGCACTAAAAAGCACAAAGTGGTAGCAGTGGTCACAGTAGACTGGCACCTAAGGGCAGCTTGAGGTTGACCATGATGGAGTGCAGGTCAGATACACCAACCTGGTTTGTCCTCATTAAAATTCTTCTTCCTTCAGATGTAGGGCCTTCTTACAAGTTCAGTGGACAGTTTAGGCCGTCCGCCAAACTTTCTACGGGGAGGTTGCCGCCATAAAGTATACGTCGTAGTGGCTACCTTCCCACCGGGCCCATTAAGAGTTTCCCACTAGGTCAGCGGGAGGAAACCCGTGTTTCTGCCCGCTGGCCTAGCAGGAAACACCCTACAGCATTGTCTCCGGCTCGTAATCAAGCCGGCGGCAATGCTGTAGGTTGCAGGGTGCACCAGTAGCCTCACAATGTTCACTGTCTGCAAAGCAGTCTGTGAATATTGCGATGGTGCTGGACAGCAGGACCCCTTCACTGCCCATGCCAAGTGCATGGGCAGTACTGGGGCCCTGCACACGTTCTCTGCCAGCCTTTTCATGGTGGTCCTACCACCATGAAGTCGCTGGCAGAGAACGAGGTCGTAATCCCCAGGGCAGTGCTGCTTGTAGAGCTGCCCTGGCAGATTAGGACCGGCGCAACTGCTAGACCACCCAGATCTCTGATCCTGGCAGTGCTGGCGGTCCCACTGCAGCACGACCGCTGTGGTCATAATGTGGTGCTTGGACCTCTGCACTGGCGCTGCCAGTCTGGCTGTCTAGTGACCGCCAAACTCGCAATGATCCCCTTAGTCCTTTAAATTACAGGCCACAGCAGGAGTACACTTCTAAAGTCCCTCAAGACCTCAAAGGAGGCAGTAATAGACTCTTAGAGACAATGCACAGAAGAGGCACTTAGAGACACAGGGTGTCAGGCAGAGGTCAACACCAAGGCCCAGTCCAGTTTCGATTGCTGCTGGTCTGCTGGGTACTTTCAGGCCTCTTGAATCCCTGTAGCTTCAACAAGAAATCAGCCTTATGAACCTTGGAACCAATTCTTTGTCCTGAGTATAAGAGGGAGCAGGCTCCTCTCATGTCAAAGACAGTAGGTCCAGTCCTCTTCTTATCTTCCATAGTTCCTAGAAGTGTTCTGGAGTGGGTGCCTGGAGGTGCCACATTTATGTCTGGCACTAGCCAGGAGTGGAATGATTTCTGAGCATGCACTGGGGTAAAAGTTAAAGGGCCACCCCTACCTATTTTGGGCATTTTCTAGATGGCAAAAGTCTTCAGGCACACTTAGGGCCATATTTATACTTTTTGACGCAAAACTGCGCCGCCGCAGTTTTGCGTCAACATTTTTACCGCTGGCTAACGCCATTTCGTTGCGCCTTGCGGGCTTCAAATTTATACTTTGACGCACGGCGGCGCAATCAACAGGTGGGAGTAATTTTTTTTTACGCACATCGCGCCGTTAAGTCGTAAAGGAAAACAACGTTAACGCGGCGTAAATGACTGTGGGTCGATTTACGACACCGCAACCCGGATATGTGCCGTTTTTTTTGACCCAATAGCGTCAAAAATACCCACGAACACTTCCCTTTCAGCAGAGGAGAGCCAAAATGGATCCCAGATGCCACTACAGACCCCAGGAAGATGACAGCAGACCAGGAACCAACCAGGATGATCCATACAAGAACCAGGACATATATAGAAAAAAAAGAAAGTGTCGCTTCAGTGCAGAGGAGCAGGAAATTCTGGTTAAAGAGGTGACGGAACACCAGCACCAACTGTTCATCACCTCTAAGTTGCCAATCAGTAGGAGAGAGGCCATATGGCAACAAATTGTTGACAAGATCAACAGTGTGGCTGAAGTACGCAGAACAGTCACCGAGTGTAAGAAACGCTGGCATGACTGCAAACGTAGGACAAAGGAAAAAATGGCCAGGAACAGGAAGGCAGCACTGCAGACTGGAGGTGGGAGGCCAGCACACCAGGAGGCCCTGGACCACATGGAGGAGATGGCTGCAGCCGTCATCCCCGAGGAGATCGTCACAGGGATTCAAGGACAGGACAGTGCAGACTACCAGGAGACAACGCACATGCAGGGTAAGTCGCATGGGGATTTAAAATACAATAATGTTGACTGTAAGCAGGGGGGGAAATACCTACTACACATTGCATGTAAGTCATCATATACATGGAGTGGCATTGGTTAAAGGGGAACATGGATCTCCTGCCGATATGCCTGTCCCTGATTTCCCTGATGACATGGATGACGAGCCCATAAACATTCCCCAGGAGACCATTCAAAAGGTCCTTGAAACCCTCCAGATCCCACCTTCAGTCACAAGCAGGAGCACAGAACAAGCAGCCATCACAGAAGAACCACCCACCACCCCAATTGCAAGACCTGCCAGCTCCTACACAGCTGAGGACTCTGACGACACTGGCACCAGCTTTGAATGAACTGTAGTTGGAGTACAGCGGAAGCTGGCCAAGGAGGTGCGGGTGGGGATGCAAACTATGGCAGCCAGCCTTGAGGGGGTGCGTTCGTGCATGCTGTCATCTGCAGATCAGGCATCAGCTATGCAAGCCCTAACATCTATACTGCAAGGACTACAAGAAACTGTCAAGGAATTCACCACTGCAGTAAGGGAGTTGCCACAACACCTCGCACCCCAAACTTTCCACTGCATGCACGAATGCAATTATGACTCCCTCAGGGCGACCTGGCTGCCTACCATCGTGATGTAGCTGTTATTCTCAAAAACCAGCAGGCCCTCCTTGCTGCAGTACTGCCCTTAAGAACTTCACAGGGCGCAATCACCGTGATGTCTGACTCCACGTCTTCTAACACTGAGGAGTGTGTTGCCCCTTCACAACCATGTACAAAAACAAGGTATACACAGTTCCACAATGTAAGTATAATCAGGGAAACCACATTGGGTCCTGATCTAAGGAAAAGATCGTAAAGAAAAGAAAGAAAGCCAGGTCCCTGGAAAATTAATTATTTTGGAACAAGAGCCCTCACTCACCAAAGGTGACATGCTTCATCCTTGGGCTTTGCTCCACGTCAGGCCGGTGCTGCAATGCCTGACGGGCCCCTCAAGGGGGGCTCTTTGCCGGAGATCTTTTGAGATATATGCCCGGTTTAGAAAGAATAGGGTATAGGATTGGAAAAATTCTATTTAAAAATAACTGGAGGTTAGGCAAATTTTATTAAATAATCCAACCACTGTCATGATTAAAACCAAAGAGCGGGGAGAGAAAAGAACAAGGTCTACGCTCCCCAAAAAATTATTCACTTCCTCACTCAATTTGAGGTTCGGAATTGTACGTACAGGATCCCCTGTACGATTCACCAAAAGGTCAACATGTTTCTCGCTATTGATGTCCTATGGATCTAACGCGATTCTTCAGGACCTAAACTACCTAATCCTATGTGTAAATGTAACCTATAGTAAGGAATATTAGTTCAATGCAGGGACCTAAAATGAGAAGAATAACAAACAAAAAGAACAACACATTATTCACATGCACAATATCAACAGTAATGTGCTCTGTGCAAACCCACACATAGGTGAAGTATGCCCACTGTGGATCAACGTGTAAATCAATGTGAAAATAATGATGAAAAAATGATGAAACAATGCTTACCCTCCTCATACTAGTGGATGGGCCGCATCAGGTAAAGCACCAAGTAACGGAGGTCCTACTGAGCTAAATGCGTGAGTTCAATTATCAGATTGTATTTAGGAAGAAAGACAAAAACAGTAATACCGGGAAGTTGAGGGATATAGCTTATTAGCCAGTATCCTTGAGTCTAGAGCTCGAAATTCAAGGATTAGCGCAAATATGTCACCCACTAAATTAAGGACTTCGGATACCCACATCGGGTTTCAAAAGAGTCCTAATTAGTCTGACGTTCTCAAAAACGCCATAGCCAAGTCTGCAGCGGCGGTGTCTCTACACGAGTGTTCGTGGTGGGAAATGCGTGTAAACAACAAAGGACCGAATCAAAGGGTATATAACTACCTTTACCCAAAGTAATGTGCAGGGATCCTAAGGATTCCCATCTAAACACCCAACAGTATTACCATCCACTTACTTGGGACCTGTCCGAAGTTCGCGGCATCACCTGCCCCGTCTCGGTGTTCCTGGAATAGGAAAGAGCACCCGGTGGGTTGGGCTATGTATCTTCGAGCCTCAGCATAGAAAGAGGACAGAAATGGCGGCCATCTTGTGTTAGGTCCAGCAGTGGGATGGAAATTAAAGAGGGACTCCATCATGTAAGCCCCAAAAAAGAAAAGAAAGAAAGGGGTCGGCCATCTTAGTGTTGTAGAAAACCAATTTAACAGACACAGAACTAAGGCTCAAATGTACGTGTCGGAAAAAGAATGGGATTAAGAGGCAAATTGCTCAAACTCAAATAAGCATAAAATCCATGGAAAGAGGTGGAATAGCCACAACCGGTAGTGAGTGTACCTAAACCTGGTCAAGAGATTCCTTAATCATGATCGGTGCACAAAGTCTGTCCATGGTATGTCATCATTAAGTCCTATAATATGTGTCTTAAGTCGATAGACCCAACGTTGCTCTTTTTCAAAAAGGCGGTTTGTGGATTCTCTCTGGTCTCTGATGGTCTCAAGTATAACCCACCTGAGATCGTTAGGGGTGTGATGTAAATCAATGTAATGTTTCGTCAATTTTGTGGAGGACCTCTGACATCTAATAGTACTGCGATGTTCATTTATCCGAATCTTGATCATCCTAGTGGTCATACCTATGTATCGTAGTTTACACGGGCAAGTATCATGTAGATACAATTCTTAGTACGGCAATTGGTATGTATCCTTAACTGCCAGGTATAGGGTTCTCCCAAATCTAATTCTTGGGTGGTAGTGGTAAGTGAGCAAACATTACACCCACCACAAGGATGATGTCCTCTGACCCCCAGCCAACGTGTCCTTATCAATTCTCTAGGTTTTGGCACAACAGGTCTAGTATGGACTAGTAAATCTCTAATGTTTTGAGTTCTTTTGAAAGCAAAAAGAGGAAGTTCTAGGGATTCTCCCGAGCTGTTCAGGATACTCCACTGTCTCAAAATGACCTTCTTGACACGGTTACTCAGAGGAGTAAAGGTAGTGACACATGTCAGTGTGGTTTGTGGTACTCGTACATTGGTGGCTAGCAATGTATCCCTCGGGATATTCTTAGTTCTCTTCTTAGCCTGTTTTATAACAGAGTTGGGATAGTTCCGCTCTTTAAGTTTTTGACTCAAAATATCTGCCTGTGTATGAAAATCAGCCAAATCAGAACAGTTACGTCTTGTCCTTAAGAATTGGCCGAATGGAAGATTGTTCCCTAAAGATTTAGGGTGGTGACTGTCGTAGAGCAAGAGACTATTCCTGTCAGTGGGTTTGTGAAAGATGGACGAATGTAGTACTCCATCTGTAAGTATGATCCGTAGATCTAAAAAGGAAACTTCTTTGTCAGAATATTCAGCACTGAAGCGAAGATGCACATCAAGAGTATTAATCCACTGGATGAAGGCTTTAACTTGATCCACATCTCCTTTCCAAACCACTAGTATGTCGTCAATATAACGACGCCACAGTCTGATGTTGGAAAAGAAGTGTTGAGTAGGAACCAGTATGTTGTTTTGTTCGAAGGTGTACATATACAGACAAGCCAGACTCGGTGCAAAAGTGCTGCCCATAGATGTACCTTGTACCTGGTGATATAAGTTATCTTCAAATTGGAAGAAATTTTCTTTAAGGGCCAGGCTTGCACATTGCATTATAAAACTGATGGGGGTATTGCGAGTCCAGGGAGTGGACATCAATGTGTCTTGTACTGCTGTAAGTGTAGCTTCCTGGGGTATGTTAGTATACAGGGCTTCAACGTCAAGACAAATTAACATATCCGTTAAGCCTGTAATGTTAATGTGATCTAAAAGGACAAGAGTATCCTTATTGTCTTTTAGGAAAGTGGAAGTTTGTTGAACAATAGGTTTAAAGAAGAAATCGCAAAATTTAGAGAGAGGTTCCAACAGGGATCCTATCCCTGACACAATCGGTCAGCCTGGAGGGGGGTGCCCTTATGAATTTTGGGGAGACATTAGAAGTATGGCACCCTAGGTTCTTTGGTGTCAAGGAATTTGGCTTCCTGTTGTGTGATCCATCCTGCTAATTCTGCTTCGCTTATCATTCCACGAATGATGTGTTGAAGGCGGGCTGTAGGATCAACATTAATAGGTTCGTAGTATGTATCATCACTTAGGAGTCTCAGACATTCTTGTCTATAGAAGGTGGTATTGAGTATCACAATAGCACCTCCTTTATCCGCAGGTTTGATGGTAATGTCAGGATTCGAAGATAAAGAACTGATGGCTGTTCTTTCTAATCTAGACATAATCTGGAAAGGACGAGTAGGTAAAAGATGCTGTAATTCATGCCGTATCGCCTTCTCAAAGGTTAGAACTTCTGTTGGAACAGAAGTGGACGGAGGCATGAAGGATGACGGATTCCTTAAATTCGTATCACCCAAGGGTATCGAGGGGATACGATCCTTAAAAAAGAAGTGTAAACGTACCTTCCTAAACATTGCTGAAATCTCGCAATTTAGCCAGAACTGGTCTTCTTTTGGGGTAGGTACAAAACCTAAGCCCTTTTCCAAAACTGACAGTTCAGAGGGGGATAGTATGGTGCCAGACAGGTTAACCACTAAGGTTTGTTTGTTGGTGTCGCACTGCGGCTCCTGGTCACCATTTGTGGTTCTTCCTGGGCCCAGTGCACGTTCCTGCCTCTTCTTTTGTTTCTGCCTCTGCCTCTGCCTCTCCCTAAAAAAGTATTAAAACCAAACTGGGGTTGCGGTTGGAAAAATGGGTATGGCGGTTGTTGCCACATAGGAAACTGATGGTACGGGAAAGTCGGTGTCATATTCATTAATGGGACCTGACGATTCTGATAAGATTTCCGGCCTTCATCGCTGCTCCATTCATCCGAACTGGAGCTGGGATGTGAGCCCCGAGGTCTATGTAGTGAACTGTCCGAGTCATCGGAAGTATCGGAGGTTCCTACCGATTGAAAATCTTGTTTTGTGTAAGGATAGACTTTCTCCCTACTAAATCGCTTGATATATTTTTGTAATTTGGATATCTTCTGTCGTGTTAGTTGTTCTTTAATCTCATTCAAATCTGAGTTCATCTCTGCCAAACGAGTTTTAAACTGGGACAGTTGTATTGTAGTCTTTATGGAGGATTCAATCATAGAGATCTGAATGGTGATCGAATCAGCCAAACGTTTTGAAGTGTTAATGATTAGAATCAACCAATCACGGGTACACTTCCAAGAAATTTGTGCCCAATCAGTACGGAATTGTAAATCTTGTAAAAAGATCCTGGGAACATTGGTAACAATCAAACCATGAGGTGAGATGTTAGCCCTAAGATATTCGGTCATAATTGTCCCATGAAGTACTGTTTTTATAAACTCTTTCTTCAGGGCTGATAATTTGACCCAGTCTTCCTTAGACACGCCCGAAGGACCGCTATTATCATTCCCCAAAATAGAAGGAGTTTGAAGAATGGCTTGTACCATATCATCATCAAAGCTGAGACCCTGTAGTTCAGCCATGATCACCTCAAATAGATTTCTACTGGGTGATATATACAGAATACCCCACAGCTCAACAGCTGTACTAAATCATCAAAAAACAACTAAAAGAGGGGTTTGGAAAAAGGGAGATTTGGATAGAAAAATCCTGGTCCTGTGTATAGAGCTCCCAATACATGTACAAAAACAAGGTATACACAGTTCCACAATGTAAGTATAATCAGGGAAACCACATTGGGTCCTGATCTAAGGAAAAGATCGTAAAGAAAAGAAAGAAAGCCAGGTCCCTTCACAACCAACAACAACAAGGACAAAGCAGGCAACACACACATCAGAAGAAGAAGACATGGAACAGATCACATTCACACGGAAGAGTACCCGGAAGCACTAGTCCCTGCACCATGGCCTACTTTGACTCTCACTACAACTATACTCAATGACTGTTCTGCTAACCACTGTATAACTTGTCAGCATTGCCAGTGAATGTCTCTCTCCTACTAATTGGCAAATCCTGTCCCTCTGCACTGTCGGTAACATCACCCCAGCATGTCCGGAGCATCATCCACACCCCTTCTGTAGGATCACCATGTAAGATTGCACTAGAACGGACTCAGCAAACCTGGACAATGTACATATTGCACTACAGCACCTATCAATAAATAGCACTTGCACACCTAATATGTCTCTGTGTAAATTGACACATCAACTGTGCAGTAGAGAACTCAAAAGTGCCTGTGTGACAACCATGTAGCTTCTCAATACAACTGTCCTGACATCATGTAGTCTGATACATCTGTGCAGTGGCCAGGATTGCATCATAGCCTGCCCATCCTGAGGAGAATAACTGATGAAGGGAGAAACCACACACAATCATGCTGTGTTGGACAGAATAATGCTCCATCAATAGAAATCAAAGTCAACTAATGGTGGCTGATAAATGTGGTCACCATGCAATACTAAAACATTAAATTATGCAGTCTAATCTAAGCAAACACAACTAAACACAGCATCAATCAACCTTTCTGAGTAAACTTCCAAGAAGGGAAGTCATGCTGAATTTTTGCACACATGATCTATGTCAGTAATGAAGACAAGAAGACAAGAGTGTTAACAACACCTCATCTACAAAGATGTCCCTGAACATCACACTGCAGTCCGACCTAAAAAAATCCCCACAATACCAAGTCTGGAAGCACACTTTGTGATGTTGAAAACATACTCATCAACACAAATCTTTTGTGATCCATGTAAACTCCAAATGGTGGTTCTATCAAATGGTGGATACTTACCAAGTTACCACAGGGGTAGCAGCCATTTTAAACCTCTTATTTCTTTGGTTTGTAGCATAGGACACAAATGTCATAGAACAACAATCACTACACTGATGGCACGGCCATGATCAAGTAGCAGTTAACACATAATGCAAAGGGTTATCTATATATTTATTCATAAGTATTCACACCAGAGGCAACTAAGGGAAAAGTCATACCTACACTAATCTAACCTGACTACTCCTAACCCACAACTGTCCCTAACTAACCTAAGCTAAACTTACTCTACACATATAACGAATCGATCTAAACATCAACTCCCTACCCACCATTATGAGACAGGACACATGCAGGACAACACATACTAACCTACACACATACTATACTATCCTAAACAATCATATATTTTTTTGTATTATTATTTTATATATATATATATATATTTTTTTTTCTAAACAAACAGGAACCCCAACATTGACCCCCACCCACCCACCCACACACTCAATAATGAAAAGTAGAAAGAATAAGGACCCCCCACCCTCCTCCCTAACACTAACTAAGCTAACAACCTATATTAACCTAACACTAATCCCCCAAACCCACTTATCATGATAAAAAGGAAAGAGGAGGGAGGGGAGGGATAAATTAAAATAGACCATATCAGTCCTAAAGGTTGGCCCTCCGTAGGGTCCGCCTGATGGACCTGACCCGCTTCTTTATGTAGGCCACATCCTGCTCAGCTTGTCCACCTTCCTAATGAACTTGTCCATTTTGCGGTCTAAAGCCTGGAATGCCGCAGGGTCAATTGGAGGTGCTGCTGCTGTCTGTGTGCCGGCAGAGGTGCTCTGAGTGGGAGTTGATTGTAGCCCACTGGACTGTCATGCAGCTCTTATATTACTGGGTCCTGGTCGTGCTGCAGAGGCAGGGACAACTGTCCCCACCGTTGCTGGGGCCACTTGGGGAGAACTGGTGGTTGTGGTGGCTGTAGTGGGCAACGTTGGGCCACCCTGTGGTGAGGCCCACCATGCTCCGGAGGCCCGATCCGCCTGGTATTTTCGGGCCATCCGTCGGAACCCCGACTGTACCTGCAGGATGTGTTGGTACCTCATGGCCCGCCTCTCAAATTCATGCCTCTGTGCGGCACTCATGTTTGCAGCTGTGAAGAGAAAGGGCAACTATTTACCCTAGGAAATGCATTGTGTGGAATAGCACAATGGGTCAATTGGAAATTACTTTTACTGTAGTTGTAACAGCTCATATCACCATATAGATCATTGAAACTCTCAGAGGAAGTACATGGGAAGCCTGCATACAAAGGGCATCTCACACATAGCATATACAATTATCTACATGATGGGTGACATCAGCCTAAACTTCTCATCATAAAAATTACTAATGCAGCCTACATTATGGCTGCACCTCCTCCGCCTATTGCCTGGACTCCATATGTCAGTGTATGTGATAACAATCATAACCCTCAATATCTGCAATTTGTAATTGGATTTGCTAGTATAGAACTCATGTGCCATAACCGAGTGTGTACACTAGGTTCAAAACAAAGTTTCAAATGGTCACAAGTATGTGTAACATACTGGTTACTACAGTCCTAGGTACCCTATTCCCAAACACATGGCTGACTTTGAGGTGGGGGTGGGAAGAACATCCAACAATCCCATAATCAGTGCACACCCAGGAGTGTATAGAAAGCTCAACATGTTTTTGCCTCCACACACACACCACCAGTGAAGGGCTAGCAACAAATCGGAGTCAGCTAAACCTTGTCCTATCCAAGGTCCACACATGTCAAAATGTACTGACTTAGGCCAACATCACATACTACCAGTGAGGCATATTTTTCTACGGACACAGAGGAGCAAGAACACCCATGATCATGAATAGCATGTACACCTAGGCCGTTGCACTGTAGTCCCACACACTTCTAGTACAACTTGTGGAAGTACATGCCCCCAGAAGATCCAACCTACAGTGTACTCAGTACATCGTTTACTAGGGAAGCAGCAGATTTCAGACAAGCCATTTGCAGAAGCTATCTGGGAGAATGTCAGTCTGAAATGCAGACTCAGTCCGAGAGTCCCAGAGCAACTCTTACATTAACTAGTGTATTCCACATGACTCACCCCATTCTCCATAGCGGGCCCTACAGGAATGGCCTACAGACCCAAAATCAGACAAATGGATAAGCATAGCTCAACTCAAAATGAAGTGATAACTGAAATCCCAATAATGGAACAATACTAATGAATGGGCAGCGCATCAAACCTTGCAATCTGTTGAACACACAGTAGTCCATCATGCATCACCAGCAAACATAAAAAATACCACACATGCAACACTCACTGTAGGTGTCGGGGTCCTCAAAATGAGCCACCTCTCCCACTGTGTACGGTGCAGGTCCACCTGTAAAGCATGGAAGGAAGAATGTACTCAGAATCCGTGCACTGACGAACAATTGCAAATACAAAGACAATGTGAGAATATGACATGAGTAATGAAACCCTTTCACACATGCTCATACTGCATGGAATTATTCATGCGCAACATTTACTTCGGATGAGTCTCCTGCTACAGTTACACACCCTACTACACACATGCAGTGGCCCGGACAGTCATGTGGTGGCAAAGATGCACCTCCATTAGTATGCAGCAACAATATAGGTGTGCATTCATCTCATCATGTGCATCCAAGGGAGACATCCAAAAGCTGGTTACTTGAGGACTGCCTGACCTCTCAAACTGAAACAGCCTATGTGGTCATGACACATATGTGACTGATAGGTACATGGTACAGAGAGCCAGGTACTTTGGCAATACCTCATGTTGTTACAGTTTCATACATTGATGTGTCCAAACAATAGTGATTGGCACCAAACATAGATGTTTGTACCCTAGTCCATACCTTTGGACTGCAATCCCTATTCTGATTTGGGCACAAGTGACAATAAATACTAGTCTAAAATGTTAGCTGAGGGCACCTGAGTCCTTAACAAATATGGTTCATGCTCAGATCAGGCATGTAACAATTAGATGTGAAGGAGCACATTTATCACGACAAGGCATGCAACTTCCAAGAACATTTTCCCTACACACCAACCAGACACACATGTGACATATGTGTGGACAACATTGCTAACTTCAATTGACGTGAAGGCAGCACCCATTTTCAGCATCATGTAGGGTTTACAAATGTCAGTCTAGCTATGGCGTCTACATATGTAGATATGGTGTTTCAACATCCATTTTTCACTGGCTATTGTGACCTGTAGAGTCCTAATTGCGTCATTAATGTGTCGCTTGTCTGACACAAAAGCTGCACTACATTACATTCTGCTACAGGCAACCGGTATGTGTAGAAAACATGAGCTACCTGACTGCTAGCATTTGTCAACCTTCACATTGTGCATCAATTACCCAGTAGGTTTCCCTAGCATTACACACAGCCAGCTACTTATCTGGCAGATTGGGTAACAATCATCACATGTCACCACACAGCTTTAAATTGTGCACATGTAATTGATCTGTACTCACCAACATGTCCACCAATCCTGATTCCCAGGTGGTTCAGCAGATCTTGCTCCCTGGATATCAGATCAGTCCAGCGGTGCTTCAATTGATGGTCATTCCTTTGGCTACCATATAGACGCACCAAGTGATGGCGCACCTTCCCCCACCGGACTTTACGGGCCTCCGTGTGATACCCCTGTATCACCCTACCCCCAGCCTCCAGCATGAGTGGGAGGAAATGGCAAACAAGCCATATAAACCACCCCAATTCCTCCTCACCCATCCTGGAAAGCCGTGGCCTACCAGACATGTCAGCACTGACAAAGGGGAAAAAGTTGTAGAAAAAGGAAAAGGGGGAAATGGGGAAAGGTAGAGTGGGGAAATACAAAGAAAACTTAAGAAGAAGAGCCCAACTATCCCCTATATTACAGTACCCACAACAGACTCCCACAGACAATAAATACAACACTGGACTTGACAAATTAATACAACACAGACTCAGACAGTATGCTACAACAAGACAATGATGACAAAAGCACAATTGAGATGGTACACTGGACACAAAAGCACTAATACACAGGACAACACAGAATAATCTGAGACTGCAAAGTGAAAGTGAAAGTACACCCACTGTACAGATTCTGTAAACAGGATATCCTAATACATCACATCCTGCATAAAATGGCCGCCGTTTTTCCCCCGCTATGCGTCATTTTTTCATGCATACAGCTTGTGCGTCATATTTTTTGACGCATAGGAGTGCAAATGATGCAGAGTCAAAAAAAAAATCATCATTGGTAGATTAGATTTGTTTGAGGCATATTTTACAGTTCTAGAGTTGAAAATTAAGCCGCTGGAAAATATGATATCTAATTATGTAAAATATTTTTTACTCTGCATTATATGCACTCATGTGCGTCAAAAATTATGACGCACAAGCTGTATGCGTGGAAATATGAAGCATAATGGAAAAAATGGAGGCCATGTTATGCAGGATATTATGATATCTATTTATGAAATTATTTTTTGACTCTGCATTATCTGCACTCCTGTGCGTCAAAAATTATGACGCACAAGCTGTATGCGTGGAAATATGACGCATTATGACAAATATGTCTTTCATTTGTCAAATTGAGAAATGAATTTTGTCATGACCAAACGGTGCTAAGTGATACACATTTGGGGTTAGCTATAGCAAATGTCCCTTATAGGATGTATAGAAGGTATTCACAGTGCAATGGTAATGATTGGCCAGAATGGATATTACTCATAATTGTACACATATGTAGGTAATTGCTGATTGCTAATTTCTAATTATGAATGGGATACCAGGATGTATTCCTTAGCAAAAATGTGTCCACAATTATCAAGCTAATCAAAATTAAATAAAGGCCAATTAGGTAGTGCAATTGTCGCCTAAACTTTTTTGGGGGGTAACCATGTCCTATTTACGAGTTAATGTATCTAAAATGTGTTTTACTTCTGACATGTAGGGCACACATGCGCCTTATGCATGTGTGTGCTTCATATGTGCATAGAAAATGTATATTTGGGGGGCAGCAGAGGTGGACTTAGGCCCCCAGCAACCTAGGGTTTGCTCTTCCAGACTTGCAAATTTATCCAAGGTTTTCCCAAATTCAGTAATGCTAAACCTTCAGCAGCAGGGCCATGGAAGCAAATAGGGTATGATTCACTGTTTGCTATTCTGTAATCCCATTTGCCCATTTGACGTTTGCCCTATTGATTCTTTGGAGAATTCTGACATACCATTTTGCATTGATTTTTTGGCAAAATCTCAACGTTCCTTATGTCATGATAGCAAATAGGTTGTTGATGTATGTGGCCCTTTATGCATTACCTGGTTTAGAGGCATGTTTCATTCTTCATGCTAGGTTACAACTGGGACCCTGCTGTGATCGGCCGCTTGCAACCATTTTGTTGATTGGATGGTACGTGTACATGTGTGTGGTCCAATATTGATCCAGTATCAACTGTCAAGGTGTATGTTGTCACTGTAAAGTCCAGGTCTCCTCATGAGTTAGTGGCAGCTAATCGTGTATCTAATGGGTATCGTTTGTAGCAAAATTTGAGGAAAGCCATTGAGGACATGGTCACCTACACATGGATGGTCCCACCCTGTCACTGAAGACGTGTAATGAGACTTTCAACTGGGCAACCTTGGTGTGCTGAGTGAGAGAATGTCTCAGGTGTCTGGATCCGGCATGTGTCATTGCAACATTTGTACTCCAGTTGGCCTCTGTGGATGGTAATGTATCAGGAAACATCATAGCCTCTGTGCAGAAGTAAATGGCTGGTATTCAGCACACACGACTCATCTTTATTATTTGAACAATGTTACTCAGCGTGTGAACAGTCAGGTTCCTCATATGTGTTGACTTTTCATGGACATTGTCTGAGGTTGCTGGTTTGGATGGAGGCCACTTACACCATCAAACACTATGGTCCAGGTCCACTGTCACACTTTGTAGTTTAGGCATTAATGAGGGCCAGACAACGGAAGGGCCATGATTTAGCTATTCAAGGGCACTGTCACAAATCTGATACAAATAACAGTCAGATGTTGCAATACTATGTATTTGAGTATACATTGATGAGGCTAATGACAAATTAGTGTCTGAGGTACAAGAGGTTTTGGACAGCACGTGTGGTCCATAGGTGGACCCCAGGTATCTTTAGAGTGACCCATGGACAGGTGCCAGTCAGGCGGACAGGATGCTGGGTCAATCAGGAGCAAGTTCTTTCAGTAATTACATGATCAGTGTTCTGACTAGGACTGGTCAGAGGGAGCAGTAGACAGTTGACATGTCACACTGTGTATGTCCTGTGTTGTTTTGAAGGTGACACATGAACCCTGATAAAGTGTTACACGGCAACATTAGTAGCAATGCTTAATGATGTAATTGCTCAAATTCCAACATCTATGCTGTAAGAGGAATCAGCAGGGACGGGGCATTTACATTTGGGTGGTGTGCATGGAGGGGATCACTGGTGTGGCCTCCATCAGTGTCTCACTAGTCCTGTCAGATGAGATTTGCTGAAAATTAGCCTACAGTACCTTTCACAAGAGATTCAATCTACAGGTGATTCCAGGCCTTAAAAACTCCAAGCCAGTGTATTATATGAGCTGAGTTCCATGCAGTGAGATGGTACTATGACAATGGTAGGCATAGGAAAGGGTGTGGCACACTGGATGACTCTTGTGAGTGTGTGTGTGTAGATGAGGGAATCTCAGTGTACACAAATCAGCATTCCAGGGACCTCTTCAG
The DNA here is from genome assembly GCF_031143425.1 of Pleurodeles waltl. NCBI lineage: Eukaryota > Metazoa > Chordata > Amphibia > Caudata > Salamandridae > Pleurodeles > Pleurodeles waltl. The sequence goes on from NC_090446.1 coordinate 300,880,453, forward strand.
ACAGGTGGGGTGTGACCAGCCGCAGGTGTGTGTAATGTTTTTAAAAAAGGGCTGACATGTAGATGGGATGTAATGTGCTGGATGCTTGTCATAGGTGTAGCACTTGTGCTGTGTTTGTTCTGCTTATGTGTAACTCTAGTGACAGATAGTCATTGCAAAGATAGTAAGTAGTTGGAATTACTGTTGCCAAAAGTCTAGTACTGCATTCCTGTTCCTGAAGCATTAGCATGTGAACTGCCTGATGTATGAGGCCTGTTTTCCCCTAGTTGAGTGATGGTGTTTTAGTTGTGTGCCATCTGCTGCGATGATCCATGTTTACTACATGTATGTGTGTCATATGTGTGGTCCTCAGCTATTGCCCTTCAAAGGTGAACTGTACAGGATGTCTGTCATTTACATTGTGTGTGTATGTGACCATTGTATGGTGGCCATTACATTTGTAGTGTATTTTTTTGTGTCCTGATTGTTATATCATTATTGCTCAATGAGACGACATTCTTCTTCAGATATTTCAAGCTAAAGGTGGGCAGAAATGAATAGGCCAAACCATAATGTGGTGTTTGATATCAGTGTTTATTTACAATAGTTCATTAAGTGGTGATGGTGATAATTATGAAAAGAAATTATTTACAATCTGTTGGCGCCTACGCACTCCAGCAGCCGTGTTTGGTTGTTGCCCCTCCTGTTGCAGGCCAGCATCCTCCTCTTCTTCGTCTTCAGGCATGTATGGGTCTGGTTCGAGGAGGGTAATGTTCCTTTTTACACAAATGTTGTGCAATATTGCACGTGTGAGTATGATCCTACAGACCATCTCGGGGGAATATAGTAGGCTACCACCAGTGATGTCGAGGCAGCGGAACCTTGACTTGAGGATCCCGAAGGTCCGCTCGACAATGCTGCGTGTCCTCTTATGGGCGTCGTTGTATGCCCGCTCTGCAGCAGTACTCGGGTTCCCAAATGGTGTCATTAGCCATGGCTGGATGCCATACCCCTGATCAGCTGAAAGAAAAAAACAGAATGGGATCATGTTGATGTAGCTTGCATTAATGGAAAGACCGTCCATGGCAGTAGTTGTCTTGTGTTGTCTGCGACTCTTTTGTGTACTGATGTGACATACTATACTTGTAGGCTATACCATCTGCATTGTGTTTTTACCTTGGCTGAGCACGTGTTTGTCTGCTAACCATTTGTCATCAGTATGTTTGGTGATTTTCAGTGCAGTGTGCCCTCCCTAACATTGTGACTTGTGATACAGGTGGCCGTATGTCTTCACTGGGGGTGAGATGATAGTTCCATGCACAGTTAATATTGAAAGTGTTGTTAACACGTTTATATCAAAGTACCCTGGACATCCCACACCTTTAGACTTATGCAATGTATTAATGTAAAGGTCATTGTGAGACTTACAATTTGCAAGGTGACATTTAGGCAACCACATTCATTGACGTCTTCACATTAGGCTGTACAGTAATTTCCGATGTGTGACAGGTTCAATGGTGAGTTAAGAAACATGGCTCGTGATGTCAGGACCTCAGTGTGTTCCTGTTGACATGTTGCTGTTGTGGTGTATGTGTTGTGTGTCCTAGAGGGTTGCTGTGCAGTGTATATATAAGTAGGTTTTTGTACTTACCAACAAGTAGTCCATTGCCATACCGTCCATCCTGGAAGTGTTGGTTGATGATACAGTGACGGAAGATGAATGAGTCATGTACACTCCCAGGATATTTAGCCACGATGTTGGTGATCAATCCCTGGTGATCGACTATGGCCTGCACGTTGATGGAATGTGTGTGCTTCCTGTTGCGGTAGAGGTGTTCAGTTGCAGCAGGTGGCACAAGGAGTACGTGTGTGCAGTCGATTGCACCAAGGACGTGTGGGAAGCCACTGATTGCGTAGAACCCCTGTTTTGTTTCCTGCTGCTTCTGCAGTGTATTAGGGAAGCAGATGTGGCGGGGTGTCAGTTGAATGATGGCATCCTGTACTTTTGGCAGAAATGCAGAGAATGATGGTTGTGATATTCCGCCAACCAGGGCACCAGTTGTTTGAAATGAGCCACTTGCCAGCATATGACGTACGGCAAGCAGCTTTGTTTCTGTTGGTATGGTGCGGGGTGTGACCAAAGTGGGGGACAACTGCTGTTCAATGTTTCGCAGCAGCTGCTGGATGGCCTGCCAGTTCAACCGGTACCTCTGGATGATGCCATGTTCCCTGAGGCCCTGAAGGGTTGTTCTTGGGCGGAATATCCTCTCCTGCCTTCTGCGCTGCCTTTGGGGTCCCTGCTGGTGTTGTTGTAGCTGCTGTTGTTGCTGCTGGGCTCTGCGCCTGCGTGCACGCTAGATAAGAATCACCTCCATGTCTCCCTGTTGCTGCTCTGCTGCTCTGCTGTTTGTTCTGTATGTTCTGATTAAATACAGGTGTGTTTGCCCCATTTTAACGCCTGCCCTGACCCAGGCGTTAAATTTTGACGCACATCGCGCTGTGCATCATTTTTTGGCTCCGCCCCCTGGCCGAGCGGCATTTTTGCCCGGAAGCATAAATATGATGCACGGCCATTTGCGTCGTTTTTTTGACGGGAACGCCTACCCTGCATATCATTAACGCAGGGCGGGTTGCCGCATCCAAGAAATGACGCACACGGCGGAATTTTGTCGTCCGCGGGCTCGGGCATCATAGTTTAAATATGGGGCAACGTTTGCGCTGATTGTGCGTAAAGTTTTTGTACATTCAGAGGCGTCATCTCTGGCAATTCAAGACAGCCTATTGTTTGCTCCTGGGAAGAACATTTCACCTATTAACACTGATTCAAGGCTAAATACTGACTTGGAGAAGCTAGAGAGACAATGCAAATTAGCCTCCAGGAACTTCACGCAGGGAAAAAGTAACTAAAGGAAAATTACTTTCCCTAGATATATATTCAAAATTGGACTTCACCATTTAATTGAATTTTATTAACTATTGAAAGTAGTTATTTAATCATTTTTCTATCTGGTCCCATTCCTGAAATACAGTATTAGGATTTCAATCACCTGTATCCGGGTTTTCTACAAAGGACAGCTATGCCTGCCACAGTAAAAACAGCCTTTCGGTGCTGGTCAGTGTAAGGACATTTTAACATTAAATTTCTACATGTCTTACTTTTATATACAATGCACTCATCCTTGCAGGCTTCAAAGCCTACATAGTAGTGACATATTCATATGTCAAAGGGAGGGTTTTACATGTCAAATGGATTGTATTGCACTTTTACACTGCTATAGTCAGGTTTCAGTGGCTTGCCTGAAATCAAGTTTGCACTGCCACTTTAGTGGTGGCAAAACAGGTGATGCAGTCCACTAGTGATATTTAACCCCCAAGCCCTGGGTATTATCTTATACCATAAACTAGGGACTTATAGTTAAGTTAAATATATCAGTTGAGATATGCCATTTCAACTTTGTGAAGGTGGAACACAGGAAATTTAATATTGGGCAGCATGTGCAATGTGCAAAGAGCCAGCACAAATATTGGGTCCAGAAAATGGTGAAAAATCAAGGTTGACCATGGAAAAAAGAGGGATTTGCTGCACATACCAAGAAAATCTTTCAAATATAGAGCATACCTTCATTCTTGAACATGCCTGAGCTTTCATTCTCTAAAGCATCGAGCAACAAATAAAAGGAAGGGGAGAATTTCAGTTCATTGTTAGAGTTGACTAATCTAGTTCACTGAGCCAAAGTATAATTTCCCAAGTCTTTAAAGACTGCAACCCATTCTTTTACCATTTATTCTACAGTTAAAACTGAAACACTTCTGGCAGGTTTCAAATATATTTACCTTTGTTTTAGCAAGAGTTACTGTGGTTCTCAAATTATTATTTTCAAAGACGGGGAATATAAACCAGTTTATTATCTACTAATGGAAAACGTGCCAATAATAAAGGATTTGCGTTTCCTTTATGTTCAATCTGTAAAATAATATAAGGTAAATCACAGATACAAAAGGGTAAACTTTTAGTTGTACTACTGAGGCAGGATATTGGTCACCACTACTCTGACAACATCACAATATCATCTATTTCATGCTGTAGAATATGTCTTGTCTGAAGAAATTATACCTTTCTTTGAAAACCTCGTGGACAGAATAGATACACCTAAAATCCAACAGGATGTGAATATGAAAGATCAACATCAGGAGGTAAATGAGAGCAACCCTGTTCATTTTTTTCTGAAGGCAATTCCTGTACTAAGGAATGTCCTGGCCTTGCTGTCTAGGAGTGGACCCAGGGAATCATGGCAAACAGGGTGATGTGAAAAGGAGAGTGTTGGAGGAAGATTCAGTTCCTGCCCTGTGCTTCAATTCATGCTTAAATAGGAAAGTGTCCGTCACACAGGTATTCTGATCCGGTATTAAGCTCTTAAACCTCTGCAACTGAAAAAAAAACCATCCTGCAGGCAATGCAGACACCCTTGCACCACGATGAAAGGGTTGCTGCGTTGGCACAAGGCAGCAATTTGTGCACCACAACAGGGGGAAAGGACAAAAATGACCCGTATCTTGAAACTACGGTGCAGTACTGCCCTATTGGATTGGCGTAGGGCAGCGCAGCTAGAATACTTGTGGCACTGTCCTATGCCAATTCATTGAAAATATGTCCCTCAATCTTAAAATGTGCGAGGTTCCAAGATCAGTTATGGAAGAGCCTGTTTAGGCATTGAACTTTAGGCATGCTGTCTTCTCTCAGCAGAATCATTAAACATTCCCTTACATTGACTAAATTCCAGAACATTTATGTGAAATCCAAATTTGAAATCAGGACAAGTTTCAATTCATTTTACTTAATAGTTAACTTCCCTCCCATACACCACCTACCCAGTACTGCTAGTTGCGCCCCCTGTTCACCTTCAATAGTTCTGTCCCTTATCCACTGGTGCTTAAGCACAATATCCAATTCTCATTCTTCTCACAATGTGCTGGGGTATCACTTCTTTGCTGCAATGTTATCTTAGATTGTTAATGTATATAATCCAAGAATACAATGGAAATTCCGTTATGTAGAACTGTGTGTTCTTATGCTATGTTTAAAAAGTGATTAAAGACATTTTCCCAAAAAAACTTCCCTACCTTACCAACTGCTTCCTGAATCCATCAGAATGTTTATAACTCTTCCCAGAAACACTTTTTTGCTATTCAATGAATCATTGCTTGTTTATTACCACTATAACTATTCCGATGCATTTGTGGCCATGGAGATATGCCAGTCAAAGAAAAGTCCTGCTTTCAAAATATTACTGTACACCGCATGCAGGTTCTGGAAATCCGTCCAACCAGAAAATATGCCTGGCACAAACCCTAAAGCCTACTGATTGCTCTAGGCAATATCATCAAAGGAAAGCTTTTTTCACCCTGAGGTTTTCTTACATCACTCTTAAACTTCATACACTTTTCTGTTTTCGGACTATTTGTACCAAGCAAAAATTTTGCAACCAGGCAACATTACCTTTTATGCGGCCGTAAGAAATGACTACTTGTGGTTCAGCACAGACCTCATGCGTTCCAACTTGAAACACAACAAGGGCAGAGCCAACATTGGCTGGGCCACCTTTTGGATAACAAAGGAATGTTGTTGTACTACACTCCATGTCTCATCTCATTCCGCTTGTGGGTAACCATACAATTATATTTAGTGTATTTTGTAAAGACTGAGATCTCGTCGGTAGGCTGAATCAAGTCAAGTAAATGTACAGGTCTGTTTGTGTTGAGAAAGTAAAACTGAACCTCTAAGGTATATGTGAAAAGGGAACAATAAATATACATAATTCTGGTGAATCTAGGCCAGAACATCCCCTTTTGATAGGATGTCTTTCAGAATGATAGCTTTCCACTTGTAATGCATGCACTTTAAGTGTCTGTTCGAGGCCATTGAAGGGACACTGTCACCTGATTTGACAATCACAAACTATTGTGCAACTCTGAATACAGCAGGGATTTACAACTACAGCCCCTGCCTCTTTTACCAACTGTTTGCACATTTTGTAGCCCGCCATCTTTTGTCGCGAATTGGGAAGTGCAATTCTACCTTTTTCTCTTTTTGAATGGAGGAACACTAAAATATCATGGAAAACTTTGGACCACTTTAGCACCATGTGATCTCGGAAACATTGTGACAAATTGTGAAGTACAAAGCAAAGCCAACATCCATCTGGAAAGGTAAGAAACAAAGACAGAATCTAAAGAAGATATGAATTTTCTAGGGAGCCTGTATCTGGACTGCAAGTGATGACACTGGTTGCAAGAGATGATCATTGGCACTTAGTTGGTACAGCTCTCCAAAGTCCTGATGATGACAAGGGGTTGAATTCCAATCACTGTGCAAACTCGGGAATCCAGGTTGTGAGATAATTATTGCACCTTTTCCCATAATGGATTTTAGCAGGTCAAACCTTGTTAAATTTAACTTAGAGAACAAAACATGCTAAATTAAACACTGATTCTGTATGTTGTGTCTCATTTCCAAGAAAACCCAGCAAATAGAGCCAGTTCTCAAACACCAGTAAATACCTAACCGAGGTATGGTATTAACAGGTTGTGGTAAATACCTTGCCCCCATTAGGACCACTCAAATTCAAGGTCTTAATTGGGTAATGGACCGTTAGGGTGGTGTCTGCAGAATCTCTGTTGGAGGTCAAATAGAAGAATTATCTTAAAGCCCCTTAGGTCTGCATGAGCACATAGCTGCCATAAGATTTAGCTTCCTTCTTGAAGGACATAGTTATGAGCCTGGATCGTGCACTGTTCCATGTTGACCAGTCAATAAGATGTTTCCTCTTTCTTACTAAGGCTACTGTTTTTGATCAATCCTAGGAGGATACCCTGCTAGCTCTATGAAGAAGCAGATTGTAGTCACTGCCCATGAAGAAGACAACAATCTGTATCCACGCTGTGATTTCCACATGGTTGAGACACATGCTGCAACCCAGCAGGTTTGAGACACCTATGTGCTCCTGATCTGAATAAAGAACTTACAACTTTTCAACTACATTTTCCTGATTCGCTTATATACCATTCTTGTTGACCTTTGACACGTGTGTTTTCTACACCACAATAATCTTCAGTTGCCAACAGGCATCATAAAATGTATTTTCTTACATATTTCATGTTTCCAGGATTTAGGGGAAGAAATGACTTTTTGGTGAAAGAAAAGCTAAGCCTAGCATATATTTTTGATGTTTAAAAGCAGAAATCACACTAGCAACAGCCAATGATAACAGCCATAGTAGTTGAAAATGGACACAGGTGCCTCACGTAGATTTTCTTTGGCAGATGAGCAAAACCCCTGCAAGCGTCCTCACCCCTTGGTTCGCCTGAGCCCACCGGGAGTCCCACAAATTTATTGGGCTTTACATCTGCTTGAGCTGCAGCTCATGGCAAGATGGGCGTTCTTAGGTTCAACAGGCACTGGTCAAGCTTGCTGGATGAGGAGGGAGGCTGGTTAGTCGTTACCCAGGTAAAGTACTGTGCAGTGTTTAGGCCATGTGGCAGGCTACTGTCCAATCCTTTCGTAGATGCCGCCAGCAGTGTTGCAGCAGTTGACAGGGAACCCAGGCGTGAAGGGAAAAACAGCATAAATGCTTCCCTCCCCAAAGTTTCTTTGAAATCACACAGGCCCTTTTTTATCAGGTACGACATGCCATACTCTCCTAGGTGTGGCAGTCAGTTGCTCCCAAACCGTCCCTGAGGGGTTTGAGAACCTTATACAGAGGACTTTATGGTTACTCCACAGACCTAACTACCTCTTTCAAGGTATGTCGGTATACTCTTGATCACAGTAGTATACATGTGCATGTCTAGCAGATAGGCACAGCAAATCAACACAAGACGAGTAGAGTAAGAATCATGGAATCTTAAGAACACTCTCTGGGTGAAGAACAACAAGGCAGATACTGGCAGCTGCTCGATGAAAAACACAGTGGGTCTTCAAGGTGACAACTTTTTCAACTTAAAGCAATAATAGGGTGCAAAATGAGGTGAAATCAGGTCCCTGCAACTGTGTCCCAAATGTAATCTGGCTGTAGAATTTTGAGAGATTTAAAGATGTTGGAAGTGGTAAACCAGGAAACCAAAGTATTAGGCATTCCCATAATCCTGAAGGGTAAGAAGGTGACTGGCAGCCAATTCAAGCAGGTTACTGAGATGCTAAGGATAAATATTTTGATCTGAGTTGATTCCAGTATTCGAGGAAACATGAGAGACGCCCATAATCGGCAGCAAAAAAGTCAAACCTGGATTCATTGAGGACACCTGGGATTATTATCTCAGTACCTCTTGAGGTCAGTTATAGTGAGTTTGTACTCATTCAGACAGCAATAGCTGGTGCCAAAAATTGAATTGTCCCACTTTGGCATCCACATTCTTATCCAGATGCAGAAGGTTACAGGTGTTGTTAGTGTTGGTAAAAAAAATCTAATCTAAGATTAGACAAGGCACTAAAGTGAACTGAAACAAGCATTAAATAAAACAGAGTGGATCTTAAGGAGCACTATATTTCCTGTGGAGAAAAAATAAAAGCGAGAAAAGACGCAGCTTTTTCATGGACCAAGAAAAATGTAGAGCCCCCCCTCCCCCCCTTGAATTCCACAGGCAAGCACAAAAGAACTAGGGCAGTGATATCCGCAACGTTCATTACTCCCTAAAATTCATCCAGGAAATCTACTAGAGTAGATTAATTAATCATAGGACTTAGGTCCAGTTTTAAGAAGCCCCTTGCGCCACCATGTGCCACATAAGCATAATTTTTCTGATGCTTATGTGACGTTAGGTTGGCAAAAACGGCAAGCCATATTTACAAAGGGGCATAATGCACGCATTGCGCCACATTGTAAACCCTTGCGCCACATTATGCCTGCGCCATGCATAATTATGCAAGAGGGGCATTCCGGTGTTAGAAGGCCCAGAAAAATGGCGCAATGGAATCTATGAGAACCCACTGTGCCATTTCTAGTGTCATTTTTAACACCTTCCAAAGGCAGGAGTTAAAATGAGGCTCTCATTGTTTTCAATGAAGCTCCTTTCACTTTGCAGGAGTAGCATCAATATTTTTGGCACTAATCCTGCAAAGTGCCAAACTAGCGTGAACATTTTTGATGCTAGTTCCCTAATGAGCGCCGTAGTGCACAGTATCACAAATAGAGTGCACACATGGTGGTGTTGGGGGGGCATCATGACATGATGTGCGATTTTGTATAAATCTGCCCCTAAAAGTGGCTTACAAGGAATGAAGGATTTGTGAAGATTTCAGGAAGATGGAAACATGCAGGGTGATTACTTTTGTAGTCAAATTGATAGGAGTAGGCAGCAATAATAGACCCTGCCATTTCCACGGAATCTTGCGTTTAAAGGAAAGTTTTTAAAAGAGAAGACGCCTCTCCAAGGTTTGGGAGTACAGAGCCATAAACCCTGGAACAGTTAGGAAGGTCATACAGTGGAATCAACACGACAGAAGCTGAGGTTTAATGGAATATAATCCACAGCAGTCTACTGGTAAACCAGATTTAAGGGATGCAAATAGCTGAATTCATGTCAGCTTCTGGGATAGAGAAACCTGAAGAGTAAATAGCAAAGTGAATTTTATTGAAACTGTTAATGGAGGCAGAAGAAACAAAATAATGCAGGTGCAGTGGTGAGTGCAAAGCATCTTGGAGCGAATTGCTTTAACTTTATAAATAAAGAAATGAGGAAGAGCATTGCAAAGCTCTTGAGCAGCACTGACCTTAGTCTCAAGGCTAATGTACTAATTATTTTAAGCTATACATATTAAAGAAAGGCATACAGGGATTATTAGAGTGGAGAATTTGAGAGGAAAAGTAGAATGTCCCGGGCAGAGGGGGAGACTTGTAGTGATGAAGTTGATTTTCATAAGCTTTATTGTTTTCGACCAATTGCGTACCCACTTCATACAGATGATTTTAGCTATAGAAGGTTCTGGGTAATCTGACAAACCAAAACGGTTTAACGATTTTCACTGGAAGAACTGCAACATACTTGAAAGGGAAATAAATCAAATCAGAGAACTGATTTCAAAGAGCTCAAGTGTGAGTAAAAGGCTCAGAGTCATTAGAGCTTACACTAGTGACGGAGGACTAACTTTGCTCAAATATTAGCTTAAAGATGATAAAGGAACTTAACCAAGATGAACAAATTGCATTAAAGAAAGCACACCTGTGCCTAATATTAATGTGACTAATACGAAAATGAGAATGTGATAATGAGAAGGGGAGACATTCTAAGGGAGCAATGAAATGAACAATGAGGGCCAAAAATGTAAAACCCTGCAAAGCAGAGTCGAGTCCAAAGGCACTTCAGAGGAGGGCAATCTGGATTGTTTTTAATTATTGCATTTTGGGGGTTGTTTCAGCAATATGAGTTTTACACATGCAAAGGGCACGCTTGTTTACACGAATGCACTAATGGAACAGCTAAATCCTTCTGTAAGAAGGAGGGAGACCACTGGTAGAAATAAGACAATCTGTTCCATTCTTTTTGGCAGGACCAGGCCCAAGTTTGACAACCAGAACTGATCATGAATATGTGCAGTTTTTTTTTTGTTTCACTTAAAACCCCAGTCTGGATTTTACTTGGTACGTGAAACTTGAGACTCTATTGAATCCGACATATTTGTTCAGTTTTGTAGTGTTGTAAAGTATGAACAATACTTATGTAGAGTTACAACTATGTATCTGGAGGTCTGGTATTTCTGTGGTTCATAAATGCAAGCTTCAGCGACTATAGAAAATAAAAGTATTTGAATTTGCATGTAGAAAATACCCCTTTCTAGGTCGAGCAAGCGCTCTGGACTATTGTAATCTATCTGTGGGCTTTTAACCACACCCAATGCAATCACTTGTTCATGGGCTTGCCTTTCAAAAATCCTTTGTTATGATTAATAAATGCTTTACATTTGCCCCTCCTTGGGGCGGTTTTGTTACTGCCTTGGCCATCGACCTTGTTACATGGATAATTGCACATTTTCTGATACGTTTGACTGCATGCGAACTTCTTTTTCTTTTTGTGTCTCTTCTTAGCGCTCATGCTCAAGGCAGCCGTGGCACTTTGAATTGGCTCACTTATGTCAACTGTTTTACTTTTCATTTTCAATTTATGTGGCAAGAAAAGTCCAGTTAGGAATTTACAAAGCTAATAGCTCTAACTCGAGCAATTGTGAGACCCATTGCATTACAAATGCTTGTTGATGTTCTGCTTTAAATCGAAGATCTCAGTCAGGCTTATTTACACTTTAGAATTATGCCCCCACCAGAATACGTGAATGTGCTCTTTTTAATTTCAGTAATCCCACCCAGAACATTAGAAAGGAGCAATCATCAAATTTTGTCTCACCTTGGACATGCTTCTTCCAGCTAAAGACTGCTTGATCAAAAAATGTAGAGCTCTCACATATGTTTTTGGCTTGTTTAAGAAATGCCAGGGAAACTGATGTTTCTTTTTTTTAGAAACTGCAATAAATGTCTTTGCCGGTTTCGGTTTGTACCACAAACTTTTACGGATAAACTTCTCTGAAGGCTTTTGGAGCTACACTTGTTCCTCAAAATGTGTGGGTTTAAGGTCTTAGAAACGCAGCTCAGAGCACATGTTCCAAGGTGGAAATCGATGTAAAAAAGTAGGTGAATGGCTATTTGCCAAATACCAGGGATAGAGGAAGTGACAAGATGTATTCTCTTGCCAGGGTGTAATGTAGACCCCTGTAGTCCTTGCAGAGCAATGGGGGCATCAACTCTTCAGGGGGCCCCCAACTCTTCAAGCGAGCCCCATTCAGCAGAAGATCAATGAATGCCTGTTAGATAAGGGAGACTGAGGGTCCCCTCATCACATTCTGTACAGGGGGTCATATCATTATGCATTAAACCTCTGCCTCTGTTCCAAGATTACATTACAGAGTTGACCCTTTTCTCCTTACATGCCTTAGATGCATCCTATGTTTTTTAAGCAGTGAATATGGTAAGGAGGAAGTGGCTATTAATACAGTAAACAGGTCTGAGTTTGCTTTTTGTGCACTCTATTGTATTGCAACAATTATATAGCTCTTACTACCCATAAATGGGGCACTGAAGTGCTTGCCTATATGAGTTGCATGCTACACAGTGTAGAGTGTGTGGTTGGAAGGATGTTTTCTTTGCTTTGATACTATATGTGTAGTGTTTCCATTTTGTGCGTGATGACCACTGATGTATGTTTATCGTGTAATGGGAAGCAGCTCGGAGCAGTGTGTTGGATGCTAAGCTCCCTTTGTGGTATTTTGTATGATATAGTCTGCTTAGCTCGTTACTACACTGGTTTGTCCAATCTGAGATTTTGTGTATAGTTGTGGTCTTGAGCTAGCATGGTTGGAGGGAGAGAGAAGTTGAGAGATTTGTTGGGCTGGGCATTTTTACTATCATCCCATATATGAGTCTCTTTGTGAGATGCAAAGGAGCATATATTTGAGACCTTCAGTGGTGGGCTATATTAAAATCCTCCAAGTTGTCCAGCAATGTGTGACAGATCACTTCAGTTACTCCATGACTGTTCACTTGGTGAATGCTGTTTTTGACTACACAGTGGTGATGATGGATAACCTTCCAATCAGATATGTCGTAAGTGAATTTAAGAGTTATAAGTTACACTTTGATGCTGACCACTGCACATTATGCCTTTATTATTATTGTGGGCCATAACTTTTATATGTGGAAGTACATAACTATATATAGTGCCATATATGGAAGTACATAACTATATTTAATGCCATTGTGAACCATAGGTCTGCCCTTAACAGCTTACCTACATGTCTGCTTCTACCACAGACCCTGAGACTAGGCGGGGTAGCAAGGGCAGTTCCTGGGGTACTAAAGGCATTGTGCTACCTGTGACCCTTGTTGCTGGTCGTGGTTAGGGGGTTAAGGGAGTAGCAGGAAGAGAGACTGGAAGCAAGAGGGTAGAAAATTATGATTATATTTGGTATCAAATTTAAAAAAAGCAGTGGAAACCAATTGACCCAGGAAAAGGCGTGTTAGGAGCAGTTTTATGTATCTTTTAATTTTTGTAAAGCAAACGCTATATATATTCATGTATCTTTTCCGTCCTTACAATCTAGTTTTGGTTACCGGCTGAGACTATTGGAAAACGTTATTTCCAACAGCAGCAATGACCCATTTGTGGATTATTTTATGTTCTTCGGCTGCCATCACGAGTGGGCCATAACATTCTGATCCTGCTGCGAATCTTTGTTTGCGTACTGTTGCGAATTCCAAGTGAAACAGAATTCACTCTTGCTATTGTTAGTTTCAGCTATGAAAAGCTGCAGGGACTTTTGGAATTCTGTGCTGTCGATAAACATCAAATTCCACATTCCTGATCTGAATTTAAGGAAAGGGTGTTTATGCTGGAGCCAGTGTGGGTACATACCTGAACTGGGGCACTCGTAATCGGGGCCTTAGTGAATTTTAATAAGCAATACCTGCCTAACTTGTTACGCCAAGCACTTTCTGTTGAATTATATTGGTATGGTACAGATGCACCTCCCAAACTGTGCATGTGAACAACTTCCTAAGGAAGCAAGTTCTGATGGACGTAATGTTTGTTTTGTCCATAACATAACTTAACATTGCATAGCATAACATACCATTGTGGTGCTTTAACTGGTATGTGTAAATAATTACTTTTCTTTGTCTGTGTTCTCTCGTTTGTCCTACAAAGCAATCAAAGTATGATGCAGCGCCATGGTTGTAGCACTTTCTTTGAGGAATCTGTCATCGTGAACCCTTAAAATTATGACCTGTGCAAATTTTATGAAATTGAAAATTGATTTTTACCTCAGCAAACAAGTAACCCTGATGGGTTTTTAAGGCGGCCAATATAAGAAGCGAGATCTCAAAATATTGAAATGCAAAAACAAAAACGGTTCTGATTGTAGTAATCTAGCAGATTGTTGCTTGTTCTTTGATTTTCCTTTGCATCCATGCAGTATAACACCTGGGCTTTCTTTATCGTGGTTTCTAAACGCCCACAAACTCATACAGTTGTAGACATTCACAAACTGTACTCTGACCAATTACCTGCCCGGAAATGATCAGAGATTTACTCCAGTCAACTCCCCCTCCAGGATGGGAAGGTGTACAGATCACCCTAGATTTGCTGTGGATGTAGGGAACAACCTTTCTCCTCTAGGAACATGTTTTTCACTGCAGAGGAAAAAAATACAATTTTCACATTTAGCTGCCGTCTCCATTATCCAGAATTGTACTCTATGTACAATTCAACACAGGGGGAACAGGAGCCCTTAAGTAAATCACATGGCAATTGCAATAGTATGCCTAGAAACCAGCCCTTGGGTTTGCTATCCAGGCGTATTATGCCCACTGTTTTGTAAATTTAAAAAAGTGGCAGAGTCTTAGGAGTCCACTTGCTCTATTGAACTTACCTGGATGAATCAGACCTGTAGTTTGAAATCATAGTAAATGCAACAATGTACCTCACATGTTTACACAAACCATTGAAAATTCACAAATCTTCATAATGCCAGGAATTTAAGGAAAATCATATACTAAGCTTCCGAACTCTACTTGCATTTATGCTTACCACGTGAACTGCGAAAGTCAATGGGGGCTCACAAAGGTATTTTGGACGCCGAACAAGGTTGAAGAAGCCTCCATTGACCTCCATCAGGAAATTCACAAATGGATTTCTGGCAGGCGCAAATGGTTTTGCCATTGTTGCTTTCTCCACCGCAATTGCAGAGAGCTCTGCAGTAGTAAATGCTGTACCCCCCTACAACAAACCGTGCATTCTTGAATTATATGAATGTAAACAAAATGTGAAAAAACATTCCATAGGACTCAAAATTGCTTATTTTAGCAGGCAGAGTGTGTTTGCCTGTATCTATTTGACACAATTTTTGTTTTGCTCTTTTATCAAATGCTGTCTGTCCCCACGCATTGATGCTTGTGGGGAATATTTTTAAGATAGTATGTAGGATGGTGTGGCAATTTCTTATTTCATTCTGGACAATTACATTAACAATGTTCGTGGAGCACTATGCCAAAGAATCTCTAGGGTCATTGGGTGAAACGTCTGCCACATCAGGTCATTTTCACAGATCACTGGAGAGACATAATGAGTCAGTTGGGGAGGAGAGACACAATGAGTCAATTGGGGGGGAGCATTCCTCATTTAGCATAGATTCTTCTCAATTGTTCTTACTTATGTAAGCTGAGAATGTCATTCAATAATTTCAATGTTTTCCTGCTGCCATTGTGTGAGATGGTGGATACAACCAACTCCTATCTTAGAATGAATTGATTTAACAACTGTTGGTCAGTTGTGCTAGGCTTGTCTCCCTTGATGCATGGATGTGTGTGCGTGCAGACAAGCAAGCATGCTGCATGAAATAGTGGCACGCGCAAGCTGGACTGAACAGCGCTTGATCCCAATAAGTTATTGCAAGAGACTCCTAGGGCTTTTTGTACTCTGCGTTGAAAGCATCTCTCCCAGGAGACCCGGTCCAGCTGCTCCCAGCCCTGGGAAACAAAGCATGCCTTTTCCATATTCTCTTTGTTTACAGATGTATAATCAGTCGTGAAAGTAGTGGGCTCATGGCCAACTGAGTTGGCCTTTCTTGGTCTGCGGCTGAGAACACTGATCTCTTGGGAACCCAGCCAGTCATCTAGATCCAAATAGGGCTGTTGTTGATAAAGGAATTTTCTTTTCTTCTTTTACGGAGACGGACTTCCCGCGTTGTCTTGCGTATTGTTGCTCCTTGGCCTGAGTGATGGAAGGCATGCCAGACGAATTTTCAAAAAAACTGAAGCCATCCAGGGGCAATGCATAAACTGAAGCTACTATGGACTTTTGTGCCAAGTGGCCCCATGTCAGTGAGGTGATGTAAACCTAGGCAGCATTTGTTAAACCCTCCCCATCTCATGTGCATTTCAAGACTTGCATCATGGGCATCTCAGTGCTTTCTACATGTAGTTGAATCCAGATTGCCTACGGTCTAAATAAAGTGAGGATCCTGGTGCTTGGGCCTTGTTATTCTTATTGCCGTCTAAAATGTTGTGTGCTAATGTGAGAACCCTGGTGCTGTCTAGCGGCAGTATGAATTCTGGGACCTTGTAGTAATTGGTATCCGAGTAAAATGTTGATGTCTTTTCAGTCTCCCACTCGTTTTTACTATCTTGTTGCATTCAAAAGGCATTTACTCCTCTGAAAATACTTGGGCATGAAATGTATACACCTACACTTTCACACTCCAACGTTTGTTTCATCCACTTTACTTAGAGGACATAAATATCTGACCAGTGTCCAGGATTCGAAATGCGATTCATACGCCCCGGTGGTTTTACTGATGTGTCATTTTTGCACGTTGTGCAGTTTGGCATGTTATGTGGATTCTTTTGATTTTGCGCTCCTCTTGTGGTCACATTCAGACACCAGTTTAATTTACCGAATGTATGAAAATCAGTAGGGGCATTACCATGAAGATTGACATAATGAGGATATGTAAACAACAACAATGTCCACAGGAGGTCTATGAATGCAGGACAATTAGGTCTACCTGAGGTCGTATACTCAATAAAATACTAGCACAATCAATGGAAGGATGTGACAGTAAACAATGTAAACATAAAGACCGGGTAATTTGCTATGTACCATTTAAAAGTAGTTCACAGACAAAATTCTTCACATTAAGGTCCTGATTTAGCGTTTGGTGGAACAGGTTCGCCGTCACAGCTGCGATGAAGTACCCTTGTCTCCAATCCCTGGGGCAGCCGGTGGACCTTCAGTATCTCAACAAGGGAGTCTACTTCGGCTCCGTCGAAGAGATAGTGCTTGGACGGCCTGAAACAGAGGGAGCCATCAGAGATTTGTTGATTCGACTGGCTGCCCAGTTTATTTACGTGGTAGAATGGCTAGCTTTCATTTCACTGTGTTGTAAAACATGGCGGTAAGCGATAATACAAATATTTAAATGATACCCAAACCATTGGAGACAACTCCAGTAGTGTGGGGGGCCAAGAGTTTTTGACTTTTGAAAAGTAAAAAACATGTTAAAAGTTTGACGAATGTCCATCAGTTTGACTGGTACCATCCGGGAATCTTTTAATACAATAACCGAAGCTATCGTGATGGCAGATCCTGTCAATGACTCGAAATGTCTGCAGGGCCAGTGGACATCTGTACATGTTGAGGACGGGTACTCGATCAAGACACTGGAATATTTTACTCTGTTGTCCTGACAGAGTACAAACAGTACTAAATCAGGCCCTCGACATGAAAGGAGCTCAATGCTAAGGGTAAACAAATACGTCCAGGTTCCGATTGGGGTTTCCAGGGCAGCTCATGTAACCTGTTACCATCCTGGAGGTCTGGCCTTCCCATTGATGGCTTATTGTGGCACAGAAGGTCTACGGAACCTGTAACAGTATAATGTGGGTTAGAGATTGTTTATGACCCCCTGGCTCAACTCATACTCCTCTTTCTGTCTGCCACAGGGGGCCTGTACATGCCCACCTTCTAGTCCCCAGTGACCATATAGATTGTCCCTTTTTCAGGATCAGGGTAGAGGAGCAAATCCCATAATGTACAAGTCACGGGCATACTTATTATTTGAAAACAGAAGGTGAGATCTTGAAGTGCAGACTTTATCCTCCTCCTTTCACTCAAAACCCTCAACTGGGTTTTACTGCGAGTAATGCAAACCTTTTCCAGAGGAGTATATTTTGGTGTAGGGTTGGGGTCGAGGGCTACGCTGTTGTAATCCTTTAGGCATGCCGACCATCAAGAATGAAGTTTAATTCCTCTTTCTCTTATCGTTTGCGACTGCGCAAAAATGTGGGGACACAGAAGTGTACAGTGTTGTCCTAGAATGGTTGTAATTTCTAGAAAACCATTCTTTTAAATTACAGAATTTGTATGCACATTCCTTTACTTCTTCATCCACACACTCCCTCAAACATGCATTCCCTGATTGTAATTGCATTTGCATATCTCTTCATAGCCCTTTACGAGGGACCAAAGTGCATTATCGGACTGGGAAGTGCTTTTTTAGAAGAGTGTTGTCCTTGCCGTGTGGTCTACAAGGGAAGCGTTATGGAGTTGTGTGTGTGAATGACAGTGGTGCTCTTATCCTGACTTGGGTCCCAATGTTTAACAGTGTGATGGAGGGAAGGTGACTGAGAGTATGTGCCCTTTCCACTAGTTGGCTGCTATGAGTTACTCTGCAGGTCCCATACGAACCATATGTAGCTTTTTGTGATTAGTGAGCCTTGAACACTTGAATAGTTTTTGTGCTGAAAGGTACCGCTTCCTACACAAAAACTATCCTGGCCACAAAGCAGACGCCCTTGCATTTATGGTGCAAGGGTGCATGCTTTGGCACTAGGCAGCCCAAAGCGCAAAGCATGGAGAGAGCAGATCTGTGTAATTTTTTTGAAGTTATTGTTCCGTTCTGTTCTCTCCAGGTGACGCTATACAGCAGCTTTGCATGCTGAACTGCGTTGCACCACTTATTTGTAAATTTAATCCCTGGGGCTTCAACCAGCTGGCTACTTCAGACATGCATGAGGTGAAGTTGGTCCTGGTGTTGGATGTTTCGTTGGAGAGGCAAAGGATGAGGTGGGTGTCACTAGTACACATGTTTATGTTGATGTTGGTGAATGGTGCCATGTAGGGTTTGAACAGCGTGGGGCTGAGATATGATTCTTAGGATACTCTGCAGATGAGGTTGGTAAAAGCTTAGGTGTAGGCAGGCACACTGACTAACTGGGTGCATCCAGTGAGGAAGAAGCAGTTGATTATTTTCAACGAGGTCTGCAATAAATGCTCTGGTGAAGACTCGAGGCATAGAGCAAAACAGGAATTTTGTGAGAGTAGCCTCTTGTGTAATTCACTCTCCAAGACTCATTCTCTTTAAATATAATTAAATAAATCTAGAACTGAACAGATGCCTGTGCTTATGGCAACTTTGTGTCAAGAATCAGCCCGAAGTACTATTATGATGACCACAACTGCAGCATTTTTTGTGTAACCCAAGAAATCAGGCACTCAAAATGCAGACCGTGCAAGGAGAGATCCCCACTCTGGCTCGAAGAGCTACGTTTGAGCCTCCTGCCATTTCTTAATGCCAATGGGTGGCTGCCAGGTAACATTGCTTGAGGGGGCTGAGAGTTGTTTGTCTACCAGCAGGGTTTCTTTTAACCTGTGATGTCTTTTTTGCAGAGCTGTTCTTGTGTATAGTTAATATGTTTTTTGGGACAAATGCCATGTACAAATTTGCAGCTGGAAAATATTTTACAAAGATTACTTATTCATTATTCTAGAATCAAAAGAATGGAGAGTGTCAGCGGAAGCTGAGAATTTATTATAGATTTTGAATTGTTCATTCTTATTATGCTTTTATTGTAATAGTATTGCAGGGGATTCCTTCTATGCTATAAGGGATATTTTCATGATTTGGTCTGAATGTCTCCTATCTGCAGAAATATACTGAGACATATTATAAGTTGGATCAGTCTTATTTGTGTTCATATTTATTGATGTTCAGTGATGGGCTGGAATTGTTAATTCCATTCACAATGATGTGGTGTGTTTTATAGGCATGTCTGCTGTTGGTTTGAGTCATGTAAATTAAAATGGTGCTAGTTTTCACTTTGGTGCCCAGAGATGTGCATTTGAATTGTGTGAGTTGTATATGCGAATATGAAATGAGTTCCTAGGTGAAGGTTTGTGTATTGAAGGGTTGCCATGATAGAATATGATGTCATATGAGTTCTTGTAAAAGTGTTTACACTCTCCATGTGTAGTGTGTGTGATTGAGTGTGCAGATATGAGCGGTCAAAAAAGACCTCAGGTGTCTGTGCCCTGGTCTCCTCCAGTGTTCTGTATCCGCTGCTACTTGTACTTTGTTTCTATGTGTGGTATGTTTGTAAGTGTGCAGACATGAGGTAGTACAAATCTCAATGTATGAGGTGGTTGCAAGGTTTGCGGGTCTTAGGCTGTCGCAAAATTTGCGATTCACAACTGTTTGTTGTCATGTGGTTCACGTTTTGAAATGAGGATTGAATGGTTGTGAGCTTTTGAGTTTGTCACTGGCAGAGTTTACCATGACTGCTTTGTTGTCTTTGTGGTCTGCATGGTTGTGATGAAGGGTGTGAAGGTTTGCTGTTGGATTAACCATACTAAATAGTGTATATATATATATATATATATGAAATCAGGTTGATTTATTTCAGGAATTGGTCATGGAAGACTTGACTATATTAAGGAAGAAGTGGTGGAATGACCCAAGAAAGAGTAATTTCTCATTGAAAGATTGGAAAGATATCTATGATCTAAAGAACAACTCCTCTGTGATCACCAAGCCATCAGGTAAGTGGGGTAACATTGCCTTGATGGATTGGAGTACATATCGATTAGAGGCAAAAGACAATGAAATAACCCACATATTATAGCTGTCTCCCGGGGAATCCCATGAAGGAATTAGAAAAAGAATATCATTTGAACTTGAAAACGTGGTGTGACCACAATCTCCTAGATGGTAATGAATATCAATATCTACGGGTGGAACATGCGAAAATTCCTACGATCTACTTTCTGCCTAAGATACATAAAAATGTTTTTAAAAAACAGAGGAACACCCATCATTAGCTCCACTAGGTCTTTGTAGGAGAACAGCTTGCTATACTTGGATCTATTTCTACAGGAATACGTCATCATTCTTCCTTCATATTTAAAGGATTCCATACATTTCCTTAATAAACTGGATCATATTCCATGGAAACAGGATTATATAATGGTCATGCTTGATGTAACATCATTATATACCTCTATTAATCATGACAATGGAATTCAAGAATGTGAATGTTTTAAGAGATAGACCTATACAGTTGCTTGAACACACTAAACTGCTGTTGGAGACGTTAAGGTACTGCCTCACCAACAATGCTTTTACTTTTGATAACAGATACTATCTGCAGTAACAAGGCACAGAAATGTAGGGTGGTGGGAGAATAAGGTAGCATGTGCTGGGGACAATGAAGAATGTATTTGGAAGGTTGCGCTGTGGTTGCGATTTATCGACAATTTATTTATTTTGTGGGAAGGAGATGAGATTAAACTGGATTCCTTTATAGAAAAGCTGAACTCCAAAGAGCTTAATTTGCAATTTACAAGTGTAGTATGTCTCATTCTGACTTCCTGGATGTAGAATTGGATGCGGTTAATAACCAACTAACAGTGAAAATACAAAGGAAGCCAAGTGCTACTGACTCTTTGCTGCATGCAAACAGGTGCCATCCAGCAGCTCTCAAATGGAGTATTACTTATAGTCAGATGTTGACGGCCAGAAGAATATGTTTGACACATGAACAATTTGAAAAGGAGATGTGCAATATGATTAGGGAGTTCAGTGAGAGGAGTTATCCAAGAACATTTTAGAGGATGCAAGGAAAAGAGCTAGTGCAAAAACAAGAGAGCTACTGCTATATTCAAAAGGTAACTACCTGAATAAGAGAACAAGGTGAAAAGTTTGTGCTTGGAATATAATATGGTATAATCTAGCATTAAAAATATATTACAAGGGAATTGGCATGTGCTGAACAAAGACAAGCATTTGAAGGATGTTGTGTGTATGGGCCAACAGATAACATCCAAAATGGCTAAATCACTGGGAGATACACTGAGGTCTAGTCATTTTTAATCTGGAAGAAGAGAGACAAATTGGTTGCTGAATAACACAAGGGATTTTATCAAATGCAGCTCTTGCAAGACATGTCGATATCGATTGAACTGCAAAAGTTATCAGACCTTTGAGGGCTAAAAAATTACAATCCACAATAGGATTTAAAGATTACATAGTGACAAGCTAAATGTGGGGAGTGCAATTAACAAGTTAAAACTTAGAATCCTACAGCATTTGAGGGCGAACACGAATGGTGAGAAGAACTAACCCATGGCGTGGCACTTTGAGCAATACCATGAACGTTCACTTACAACTTTGAAATACTAAGGAATCAAGCATGTCAGAGCACACCCAAGAGGGGGAGATAGAGAGAAAGAGCTGTGAAGGTAAGTGTCACGATTGATAGTGACATTAGGAACAGAGACTCCATGGGTCCACTTATAATGGAACTCTAGAATGAATATCGCCTTGCTCGAATCCCCTCTTTTTTGAATATCAGACGTGGTTGCCTTTTTTAATAATGTAGGATTGTATCATTTCAATATGTGAGATGGCTGTACGTAGCACTTTTCCCTAATCAAATTGATGGTTGATATGTTTCTATACAGGTAGGAGTCCTTGAATAGAGCACATAGCATTAGTAGGATGCATTTCGATATTTGCACATGTGCGATGGTTGCACAGAACACTATTTCCCTCATTAGATAGATGACTGATATGTCTCTATATGAATAGGAGACCTTGAATAGAGTGGGATGCATCTCGATATTTGCACCTCCGCACTTTAAAATGATGATCTGTAAAGGGCCTGATACACGTCCTTGTAATGTATTTTAAGGAGTGAGAGTTGTTTAGGGATTTTAGGATGAGGTTGTTTATATATGCCCTAAGCACTTTACACCAAAGTACAGTAGGTGGAAACATATGCATTTGCACTTTTGAATGAGCAAACCAGAATGGTCCCTGACAGATTTGGTTTACATATATGTATTATGCACTTGCACTTTAGATCCAAGTTTACATTGAAGTACATGCCTTTTACGCTTTAATTTAAAGTATTATTTCTATGTTTGTGCTCCTGAAAAGAAGGTCTAAATGTAAAGTAGTTGGCTTATGCACTTTTTCAGTAGTACTGTAAGTGAAAAACACATATACATTTGCACTCGTCTGGGATCGTCCTTGTTTGTGTGTGGATACATATATATATATATATATATATATACATATATATATATATATATATATATATATATATATATATATATATTACGCACTTTAAGTACATTACACACTTTAGCTCAATGTATTGAATGGAACCTACAATTATTTGTTAAGATGATGACCCTTGAATTATAGGGGATAGCTCTTGTTTACCGTCCGGATGGCACAAATATGTTCCTGTATCCTCTCCCGCTCCTTAAGTGGTCTAATTATGCTTCCTATGTAGGTGTGGTGACAGACACATATAATGCAGTACACCACAAATTCAGTATTGCACTTTTTACCCTGCTCGCATTCTTGTGACTTCTAGTGATCAAGCACGTGCTTGTTGTCTTTTTACAGGTGCCTGGGGGCGTATCATGACATTATTATTATATAACTACGAATTGGCTAAGGCTATGGTTCGGCCTTTTTGCTTTCTCCACTGTAGCAGGTATTTATCTTAAATACACTTATTCTACCAGTCTTATATTTTCCATATGACTCCTACCTTGTATTCCGTTTTTTGACTAAACCAGTTATAAGTTTACGACTTTATTAAGCATTATTTTTATTTTTCATCTTTGTTCATCCCTTGCCAGAGAAATACTTTTCAGTGAGGACTGATATCCATTCTACGTTTCTGGCAATACCGATCCTACTGTTATCTCTTATACTCGTTCATACAGGTGAATCTTGCTTACTGAATCTTCTATCCTACCTTTTTCAGTTTTCCAACACCCAACATAGATCCACGACCGAGCACCGGAAATTGACACACAGCCGTCCCTGGGTGGAAACTAAACGACGCATCGCCGTGTGCGGCCCGAGAAATTGACGCACACCCCTTTGTTTCCAAGCATTTCCTCCTCTGTGGTTCTTTGCAGAGATTTTTCACACAAACCAGGTACTTTGTGCTTGAAAGAGATTTTGTTTGCTTTTAAAATACTTAAGACACTTTATATCACTTTTACAGTGATATCTGAACATATACTTATTGCATTTTAATAGTTTTGACCTGCATCTTATCAGATAAATGTAATATATTATTCTAAACACTGTGTGGTGTATTTGTATGGTGCTATATGGTGTTAGTTTATAATTTATTGCACAAATACTTTACACATTGCCTATTAAGTTAAGTCTGACTGCTCAGTGCCAAGCTACCAGAGGGTGGGCACAGGATCATTTGGATTGTGTGTGACTTACATTGACTAGTGTGAGGGTCCTTGCTTGGACAGGGGGTAACCTGACTGCCAACCAAAGACCCCATTTCTGACAGCTCCCACTTTGCGGAAAATTTGAAATGATTCCTATCAGGTGAGAGCAAACATAGGTTTGCCTACCCATGCCAGTGAAGGCAGGGGAATCACTATGTCCTGGGGTAGGCAAAACGTGACACAGCATATGAACCAACCCTGAGGGATAGGGTTCCTATAACTATTAATGGCTCAGGGAGGGAGGGGCTGTGTTGCCCTATCTCCTTTGCAGATGGAACTGGGCCCACGGGATAGGGTCCCCAGAGCTGAAATCTGCCGGGATTGGGCTTGCGCTGCCCCCTTTTCCCTTTTCATATGTGGCCCTGGCCTGAGGGATGAGATCCCTGTAGCCAAAATGAGGCCAGAAAGGGGGCCATGTGGCCCGCCTCCCCATCTGCATATTCCACTGGGCCCCGTGGATGGGTTCCCCAGGACCGAAATTGGCCCGGGTAGTGGGGTCGATGGCCCTCCCCCCTCTTAATAAAATGGCCAGGCCCCGGTGGAGGGGGTCCCAGGTGCTGAAATCGGCCTGGGGAAGCCACACGCCCACCCTCAATATAAAAATATTTGTTCTACCAGGGACCTAGCCCACCCAGGGGGCTTTGAAAAACAAGCATGGGAGACCACTCTTTTTTTTTCAATTCTGCTGCGGATTCACTGAACCACTGCAAATTGGGGGCAAAATATTTTTTACAAAAATGCTTTTGGCCCCAGGCGGTGTCCCTCTGAGTCCTGTTGCGTAAGATGGCTGACACCACTTCCTGGTTGAGGTGGTGGGAACCAATCAGATCTGTCTGGATCCGCAGCCCCTCCACATCCCTATAGATATATATATATATTTGTGTATATATATATATTATATATATATATATATATATATATATATATATATATATATATCACAAACAAATCCTTCAGGGTCCCTAAGCCCCTCTCCCCCAAACTCAAGACCAGGAGTCAACATCAAGAACACAAGCTGCAAATTTCAGTAAAGCAGTGAAATTAATTTATACTTCAGAATTGCATATAGACAGCTAGGTTAACAGCTGACTGATGCGTTTCAGCCGTAGCCTTCCTGGGGGTCATACAGTATGTGCACAGACAAGCCCTTTTTAAAGAGACCCACCACCAATTCCTGTGCTAATTTAAAAAACTCTTGGCAATCATAGGTCATATCATCATACATTAATTTCCAACAACCTTCATGATTTTCCAATGAGGAATTTCTGTTTATGATCAGGAGCACTCCATGCTCTGATGAATTGCATCTGATAAAGTACCATGGTGCTCTCTCCCATATTTTCTAGTGCAACATGCACTTCTGAAAGGATAACCATTTGGGCACAGCAACTGTGATTTTCCAAAGAGGTTCCTGACCAATACCCGGAAAAAGTGCATCATCATAACAGTCAAGGTTCCTTTGTTACACATTTAAACCACTTTATCCCACAGTGCTGTAGATCCTCTACCATTCCACTTTCCACTCATTCACACAATATTCTGATAAGGTGCATATTCATGCATGATTTCATGAAGTGCATGTGCATGCAAAAGACTCTTGAGCCCTCTATGTGTGTGTGTGTGTGAATGTATATATATATATATATATATATATATATATATATGTTCAGCAAAAAGAAAGCACTGCACTCCCGGGAGACTAATTTCTGCCCATTTAGTGAGTACTGTGTTATTGCTGTGACCTATAAACACCAACTCCCACAATGCTGTTAGAGTATGGAGTGACCAATCAGGTGTCAATCAGTCCTTTTTAAACCACTGTGATCAAGACGGTAGTCGAAACGCGTAGGCGGTAATGGATGAAACGCTGATGTTTATCGCTACTAAATGGGCAGAAATTAGTCTCCCTGCAGTGCAGTGCTTTCTTTTTGCTGAACATTACATGTGGGGAGATGATCAATCCCCAACACTCACACCAGCAGTAAGTGCGCGTCGCTCTTGTGACCAAATTGTTGTTGTTTTATATATATATATATATATATATCCTACTGGTGGTCGCTTGTAGGTAATATAGGTAATTTAACCTAGTTTGCTTAGGAAAACCGTTTTTTGTTTTACTAATAACGTTTGTGCCGTTTGAGGAATCTTTATGAAATTTTCAAAACTAGTGTACTGGTCACTTCCGCTGCTATGTGGAAAGTTTTGTGGTGATCTGTCATGGGGGTGTCCAAGGAAAAGGGGGGGGGCAAAAACACATTTTCCCCATGCAATTTCCAAGCTTCATCTTGGTCCAGAAAGATCTCTTTTTGTGATTTGGAGATATTAAGGGGAAAAGAAATGTTGATATTTAGGGATGAGGATCAACAAATCTCATGCTGAGACCTAATTGGCTGCCAACACTTTAACCAGGAAGTGTTGGCAGCCATTTTGGAACTTGGACTTAGCCAAGTCCCATGAAAAAAGTAAAAAAGTAAATAAATAAACAGAAGGGGGCAGTGTAGGAATACCCTGACCCCCATTGGCCTGGTGGTGGAGTCCCACAGAAAACTGTCCAGTTAAAAACTCTTGCTTTTTCCCTTTGTCTCCCAGTAGGGCCAGGTCTTTGGGGTTTGACTTTATAATATTATGGAGGGAGGGAGATGCACGTGGCCCCGTTCCAAAGTCTCTTTTTTCAGCCCTAGTGACCGCCACTTCCCCAGGTCTAGGCCAATTTATAGAAATCTTTCGAGGAGTCAGAGATGAGGCTGAGATGGAAATATCAATAGCTCCTGGTGGGGTTTGGTGTTACCCAAGTACTTGTACCCTGTAACTACAAATACATTCATTCTATGTTTTATCTGAACATGCAAAGAAGACCACTTTCTAGCAATATAGCATATTTCTAATCGCTGGAAAGTGCTAGTTGTGGCAGTTAATGAGACACAGAATTCAAGTCTCATGGTGGAGGGTGGAGTTAAACTCATGCCAGAGTTCCTGACTGAGGAGGAGGGGATTAAGGAATCTGGGTGAGAGAAAATCAGGTAAAAGAGTTTTGAAGGGACAGAAGAATCAGGGAATTATATGATCCCTATTCTGAATAAAAAAAGCTGGATGTATGCCTGGGTAATGTACCTGAATATCATGCCCTAAATATCATCTGCCAATATATTGGCAATATTATCCTTTATTTAGAGTATAGTGGATCGAGTACTCTGTCATAAATGTGGTGGATGGTGACATGCCTTTTTTTTCCTGTCCATCACAGCCGGGAAATACCTGAAAATGAGAGACAGGAAAAAAAACAATATTGACCACTACAACTTGGAAGAAAACACATAGGGTGTGGTGGGCATTTCTTTTTTTATTTTTATTCCAAACTCCCACTTAGAGCATTTGTTTTTGATATACAAAAAAATATTAAAAGTTTGGTGGACAGCCATCAAATCCTACTATGGCAATACACCAAACTATTAGTACATTGAAGGGATCCACCATCATGGCAGTGACCACAGGGCCAGCAGTCATCTCTTAATCTGGCGGAGAGAGTACCCTTGGGATACCGGATATAATGTCCTTTGCCATCCCAACAGACCAATCTCAGTCCTCCAAACTCTAGATCAGGTCCCTAATATTGTAAATATCCTTCACAGAAAGTTCACCCCATTGGGGTTAATAGAAGAGAATATTCACCCAATTAAACTATATTTTTGAAACAATATTTAATCCACGATATTTGTATCACACTATATTTTTGTTATTGATATTCTATACTGTTGGCTGACCACGACTTTCACCACCGCCAACCTGTTGGGATCTCTGGTCCTGGAGGTTGCGGCTCTGGCAGTCAGACCGCCGGTATTGCGACAGTCAGAACTCGTAATCAGGCCGTTAATCTTTTATTATTGTGGCTATATTATTCTTTCTTGAGACACTTTGTAATTCTAGTTGGTACATATTTCAGTGTATCGTTGGAGAAGTGTTGCAGGTTCCAACGAACAGTTAGTTGTTAGAATCTCGTGCTGTGGGCCTGCTGCAGATGGCCCTTATTTCCTATATAAAATCTTAAGAATTTATTACATTTAACTGTTGTTCACAGGATGAATGAATCCACTGAGCACACACACCCACAGAAAATGTAAAAGCCTCTTTACAAGATCTCTGGATTCTTCAACTCCAACTTATCCCTGCGCCTATGCCCAGCAATCATGAGTTATTTCTTTCTCAATAGGAAATAACTTGTAGACCTGTGATTACTGGATCCAGCTCTTCATGTTTTCCACCTTTTTGAGTTGAATACTGGGCTCAGATCCATGCAGCAGGGGCTAAGAAGAGGCTTGTCAGGGAAGGAGGGCTTGCGCAGGGTTAATGAGAGATGCCGGACAGGGTTCAGTTGGGGTGAGATCGTTGTCTCCCCCCATTGGTGCCCAACCTGTGAGGGTTCTGTATTCCTCCGGCGGCCTCTTTCAATGCCCTCTTTAAGGCACTGGGGGCCATATTTATACTTTTTGACGCAAAAACTGCGCTGACGCAGATTTGCGCCAAAAAGTTTAACGCCGGCTAACGCCATTTCTTTGTGCCACCCGGGAGTCAAATTTATACTTTGACACCTGGCGACACAAACCACTGGTTAGAGTCATTTTTTTTTACTCAAACTAATGCACCACGTCGTGATGAAAACCGATGTTAACGCAGTGAAAATGACTTTAATCCGGTTTAGAACGTCGCAAACCGGATACGCGCCATTTTTTGATGCAATAGCGTCAAAAAGCGGTGCAAACACAGCAAAATGTATAAAGGAGCCCCAAAATTTATCCCAGAAGCTATGAGTGACCACAGGAAGATGACAACGGACCAGGAACCAGCCAGGAGGACCCACACAAGACCCAGGAGAGGGAGAAGAAGCAAAAAAGGAAGTGTCGGTTCAGTGCAGAGGAGCATGAAATACTGGTGAAAGAGGTGACCGAACACCAGAACCAACTTTTTGTCACCTCTAAATTGCCAATTGGGAGGAGAGAGGCAATTTGGCAACAAATTGTCGATAAGATCAACAGTGTGGCAGAAGTAAGAAGAACAGTCACCGAGTGCAAGAAACGCTGACATGACTGCAAGCGCAGGACCAACGAAAAAATGTCAAGGAACAGGAAGGCAGCACTGCAGCCTGGAGGTGGGAGTCCAGCACCGCAGGAGGCCCTCGACCACATGGGGGAGATGGAGGCAGTCGTCGTCGCTAAGGAGATCGTCACAGGGATTCAAGGACAGGACAGCGCAGACTACCAGTATACGACACAAATGCAGGGTAAGTGGCATGGGGAACTAAAATGCCTAATTGTTAACTGCAAGCGGGGGGGACATACCTACTACAAAATGAATGTAAGCGATTATAACCAGGTAGTGGAAAGGGCAAAGGGGCACGGCACGGGGGCATGGGCGGTGCAGGGCAAACCTGGGGCACAGCACAAAACTACACCAACAACCTTTGCATGGGGGTACTCAGCCATGCCAAGGATGTTGGAAAAGCAAAGCCAGTCCAGGAGGGTGGGGTGCAATGTAAAACTGGCTGGCTGTCACACAACAGCTGCAATTGTCGCTACATGAACTAAGGCTCAATTTCCAGTATCAGGCCATAACCGCAAGTGGTATTTACCATTGACAACAGTTGCCACTACCACCTCTGCTGTGTGTGCAGGTCAAGAAGCTAATGGCAGTTATGTGCCCATGGATCAAACACACCCAAATTAGAGGGTTCGGGATCTCACCGTTATCAATCTCCTGTAATTAATAAAAATGTGCAAACCCTGTCAAATGCCCATGTCCATAGGCGCTACAAACATCAGGTATTGTATGTAACATTATGAGGTACACAGCAGTAATGCCATACCCACGCTGCACATGTCAGGGTCTACCCTGTGTCTGGGTCACAATAGCTGCAATGCCACCATGCAACATCTCAAGTGTGATAGTGCTAAGACAACAGCATTGAGGGGGAGGACATATGTTTCCAGCTAGTGAAACACACCCGCACAGTCATAAGAGGAAATTGAACACTGCTATGACCATCAGTGCAATCCAATGTAGCACACATTCTCCAACCTCAGCAGTACACACTACCAATGCTGACACCTGTATCGTACCATGCCAATGCTACACATAGTATATGCTAGGTCTGAGCAACATATAGGTGCATGTGAAATATCAGAGACTGGGTTGGTTCCAGATTGTTAAGTATGGTGCAAGTCCCATCAGAACACCCACAGCCAGTGCAAGGTCACACCATGATAATGGAAGTAGATGGAGGGTTGAGTAGGACAAAAAGGTGGCAACATACAATTTGGGCAGAAGCTACACCTAGAGGATGTGACGCAGACATTTCCCCAAACTGCCCACACTACATGTGACATGCAGGTGGGGCATAGGCCTGGGAGAATGTCTATATTAATGACAGGAACAATGAACAGGAACCAAGATCACAATGTGCAACTAATAGGAAGTCAGGCACGTCACATTACAAATGCCACAACACAGACACACTAATTGTACAATATCTCATTGCAGAGGACGATGGCTCTCCTGGGGATATGCCTGTCCTGGAATTCCCAGATGACATGGATGATGAGCTGGCAAACATTAGCCAGCAGACCCTCCAAGATGTCTTTGGAACCTTCCAGACCCCACCTTCAGTCACAAGGTGGAGCACAGAAGTATCAGCCATTCACAGAGGACACACCCACCACCCCAATTGTACCACCTGCCAGCTCGAGCCCTGCTGAGGACTCTGACGACACTGGCACCAGCTTTGAGAGGACTGTAGTTGGAGTACAGCAGGGGCTGGCCAAGGAGGTGCGGGTGGGGATGCAAAATATGGCAGCCAGCCTTGAGGGAGTGCGTTCGTGCATGATGTCATCTGCAGATCAGGCAGCAGCCATGCTAGGGTGAACATCTATCCTGTAAGAACTTCAACAAAGGGTGAAGGAAATCAGCACAGCAGTAAGGGAGTTGCCACAACGCCTCACACACCAAACCTTTCACTGCATGTACGAATGCAATAATGACCCCCTCAGGGCTGACCTGGCTGCCTACCATGGTGTGTAGCTGCTATACTTAAGAACCAGCAGCTCCTCCTTGCTGCAGTACTGCCCTTAATAGCCCCAAAGTTGGCAGCTACCGGGATATCTGACTCCACGTCTTCAAACACTGAAGTGTGTGTTGCCCCTTCAAACCCACCACCACCAAGGGCAGAGGAGACAACACACATCAGAAGATGAAGAGGTGGAACAGATCACCTTCACCCGTAAGAGTACCCGGTAGCAGAAGTCCATGCCAAATGTGCACTTATATCCTAGGTCCTGTGCTTGTTAAAATGCCAGTCTTGCAACAGCTGCTCACATGCACTGTTCTCCAGCCCACTGTTTACCTTGACACTATGCTCTGTAATTGTCTCTCACTACCTCATTGGCAAGTCACGTTCCTTTCCACTGTACAACACTTCATCCTAGCATGTCCAATGACATGTCCCATTGCACCTGTGTAGGATCACAATAGAATGCGTCACACTAATGGACTATGTAAATATTGCACTACAGCACTTTAAAATAAATAGCACTTACACAACCACTTTGTCTCTGTGTAATGTGACACATCAACTGTGTAGGAGATTAGTGATGTATGTCACATGTTAATGGCCATAGAACGTCAATACAACTGCCTTGAAAGATTGTGAGCTGATAACTATGCACTGTGGTCTGGATTGTATCATCATCTGTGCTTCCTGAGGGTTATTTCTGAAGTAACTAGAAAACTTACAGTATAATGCTGTGTTGGACAGAAAAAGTCTGCTTCAAGGGATGTTTAAGCAGAACATCAATGTGTTCAAATTTTCCTTCTAGACAATCTTTAGGTATGTGACATCTGACTATAAACTTTCATCACACACACACACACACACACACACACCATACAGCAGGAATGGATGTGTACGAGTTTATGGAGAAATATGTAACCTGGCAGTAAAATGTAAGAAATCATGGATGTGAGTTATGTATACTATACTACATAGGATTATACCATCACTCACCTTATCAGGGTTCACATGAACATCAGGCTGTAGGCAGATGTACCACAGTGCCCAAGATTCAAAATCTGGTCTCACACTATGACAGATTGAAAACATACATCCAAACTTACCAACACATTGGGAACCATAGTAACCTTCAGTGGTGGGTGCAATAGATGGCAGATGCATAGAGAAGTAGCTTCGGTGGAGCTGCCAATGCGACAGCTCAATTGGAATTGGGAATAACCATGTCAATAATGGGATTTGGATGCAGGATGGAACACAAATGCTAATACTAAAATGATATTGTTCAACCATGCCAAGCACCTGATGCCCAAGAATATGACACATACTGTAAAGGCGTATCTAAATATTTATTAACAGTAAAAAGGATACTAAAACTAGGGGAAACACCTTAACTAACCTAACCTATCCTAACTACACATTACCCACAACTGGCCCTAACTACCCTAATCTAAACTTACTTATCACATTTAACTAAACACTCTAAACATTAACCTCCCACTCCCCTTATATGACGGGACACATGTAGGACAACATATAGTAACCTAAACACATACTATCTTATCCTAAACAAATATATACTTTTGGGGTATTTTTTTATATATTTTTTTTGGCATTTTTATTATTTTTATACACATAAACCCCAACATCCTCCGTCATCCACCCACAAAAAAAAACACATGTTAAAATATAATACCCTCCACCCCCCAACCCACTTATACTAACTAAACTAAATGCCTATTCTAACCTAACACTAAGCCCCCTAAACCCACTAAATATAAGAACCAGGAAAGAGGAGGGAGGGGGGGATCATGGCTGAGGGTCCAACATTCACAAGTTTGCCCTCTCAGGATCTTCTTTATCCCACGCAGTCTCCTGCTATTGCGGGACACCTCCTGCTGCAGCCTGTCCAACCTGCGCAACTTCCGTTGCATGTCACCTCACATGTTCATAAATTCTGCATTGTCTATGACCGCAGCAGGGATGGTCTGTGTGCCACTAGTGGATGGTTGTGCTGGTGCCGGTGCCATGCTTGGAGGGAGAGGTGCATGAGCTGCTGTTAGTGGGCCAGAAGCGGATGATGTACAGGGACCTGCAACGATGGATGTCATCCTTGGTGCGACTTGGGTCAGAGTGGAGGTGCTGGTGGCTGTTGTGGTCAAGGATGGCCCCCATTGGGCAAATGCCCTCCAGACCCCTGTGGCACTCTCATGGCGATAACGCCGCACCATGTTGCAGAACCCAGACTCCACATCCAGAATGTGGCGGTAACACATCGCCCTCCTCTGGAAATCTCTGATCTGATTGGCGTCCATGTTGGCAGCTGTGAAAATAGAGAAAGCCAGACATTAGTTACATCATTGTGTGATGTATCTGCTGATTATATTCTAACACTTCCTCAGAATTAGCTTAAACAGTCCAAATCCCAGTACAGATCATAGATTGTCCCTGAGGAATGACATGCCAACACAGCCTACACATCTCCTATCTAACAGCACAGCAATGATCAAAAAGGTGTGTAACTACTTAAATGATCTATGCATCATAGTTCTGCCATTAGTCACATGAAAAATGCTGCAAGTACTCCACATGTGACAGGCCAACTAATGACTATCTTCTGGATGACAATCAAGGGCCACAAGATCGGTGATTTGTAAATGGAATTGCCTGGATGTGGTGCAGTTGCTAATCATGAGGGGGTATCCTAGGTTGGAACAAATGAATGTTGGAATTACATGTCTGTCTTCTACACTGGGATCCTAACACCGAGGTACACATATTTCATAAACCTAACCCTGTGCCTCAGGGGGTGATGGACATGCAACACATACTTTCAAACATCAAGGACAGCCAGGAAGCTGTGGACAGCTGTCCATGGGTTTAGTCAGTCCACCACTGGTAAGGAGGACTGCCAACTAGGATAGACACAAACAATGGACAATCACATCCACATTAATGTTCCTAATTGCGGACAATTGTCAACATCATTTGATCTCACTAATACCCTTCCAAAAACCAGCACATAGATGCAAGCACCCATCTGGGCTTGAGCTGCATGCACACCTATGACATTCTACTCAATTGCCACATAAACATAGCACAACATGTGGAGCTAGATGCTGCTAGGAAGTCCAACATGCAGTCCTACATGTTCATTAGGTAACAAGGAGGCTCAAGTCTGTGGGTAATAGTTTGGCATCACTGGTCTGTGTGAATCAGGGTATGACTTGCTGACTAAATCATGAAAATGCCTACCTCCAAAATTTTCATTGGCTCAATGTAGCAACAAATATCACCCTGTCCCCCTGCCCATGCCTACAGCGCAGCACAAGATACCCAAAATATGACTCTCCGCCACTGGTTGTCCAACTCAAAAATGGAACAACATGTCAAACTCCAGTCAAGTCACATATCAGATCATGTGCCAGCACATCATACCTTGCTATGTGTCCGACACACAAGAGTCAATCACACAACAGCTGCAAACACAACACAGAACTAACATATCAACACTTACTGGATATGTCTGGGTCCGCAAATCGAGCCACTTCTCCAATTGTGTAGGGGGCTGGTCCACCTGTAAAACATGGAAGGGTGAAATGAGCTCAATGTCTGCTCACTGTACAAAACTTGGAACAAGAACTCACTGTGTGTGACATGTTATATGATAGACCAGCACCTCAGGCATGTAGACAACCCAACAGACATACCACTGCAATCATGTATTGACCGTGTCACTCCAGTGAGTGATAGACACACATATGCACACATGCTCTGGCAATAACAATCATGTGGTGACAAACATGAATACTCAATTGGGTGCAGATTTATTTAGAGAGGGTACTCCATTACTTCATTTGTTGTTACGAGAGGCTTCAAAACCACATTCCAGGTGCACTGCAATACCAGTCACTCAGGTATTGTGGCTCGTGCATCAAGGGACAATCAGTTACTGTGTGATGTTTATGTGGGTTGAGTTTAGCTCATGAATTATTATGCTTTCTATGGTCCATTATATGTGGGCCTTTGTTGTCTGTAGGTTACATATGCCACATTGCCAGTGTACCCACAGCCGTATATGCCCCCTATGAAACCATGATGGCAGGGATCCTGTGTGTTACTTGATGACAATGTTACGCTAAACATGGATTGGTCATTCATCTAAATCAAAACAACCAAGAAATAAATGCTGACAGTGTCTAATTTGATCATCCATGACAGAATGCATGGGCACAGGTGTAGTCATTGCACCTGAAATGTGTTACTCATGGCCCTGTGTACCTATATCAGGTATTGTAAATCACAGGCAGCCACATTCATCATCTTACATTTGCAAAGTTGGGTGATCTGTGGTTATACAACGAACTTACACTGTCCCCTAATTGAAACATGGTTTAGTAAATGTCCGGCTGTGGCAATCTTGATAAGGTAGGTCTAAATTTTTATGCACCTTGGGAATGGCAGCAGTCACAGGAATGCTGGTCTGCTGATATTAGCATACACCCATGTCTGTGATAGCCTTCATAATGAGAAGTTCACTGTTGTACATATGCTGCACTAGATCAGCAGGGGTGTACCAAATGTAAACTAGCAAACTATTCCGTCATTTAAAGGGTATGATGGAAGCAGTCAGGGGTCCCTTGCACAACATCATGCAAATAAATATTTTGTGACCATGCATTCAACAAGTTCAGGGATCCTACGATGACCCATTAACTTATGAAAATTGATTAGCTATAAAGTGACACAGATGGCAAATGCATCAGTTCTGTACCAGCAATTGTGCCCAAGGCAAATTAAAACACACAGGAACAATGAACATAGGGCCAGATATTCTTATTTTTTTAATGTGTAGCATTTGCTTCATGTTTTTACGCTACAGCTATGGAAAGTAGCACCAAACATTTAGATATTATCCAGTGTGCATTACTTTGGCATCCGTTTCTAATTTAAAAGCTGCACAAACCAAGTCAAAGTATCAACCTAAGATGTTACCAGAGGTTAGGAAGAACTTTGTACCTATGGCCATGAATACAGTCAGACATGTATTCCAAAGAATTGGGGATTACAGTCATTCCTTGCATTAGCATGTGAAATACATCTCATTCCTGGTACACCGACAGACCATGAATAAAACATTTGTTTGTTCCGCATTACCATCATCTATTGACGTCAAAGCAGCACTAATTTACAAGATCAAGTTGTGTTTTGTAAGTTGGTGCAGCTTTTGCTTCAACAGATGACTGTAACGGGTAGCTAATATTGTATAAATCAGGGCCACTGTATATTTAACTTGCATTCCACATGTCCACAAACATTGCATGCAGCATGTCCACAAATCTGCTACTGTCACTACTGAGCATTTAAATGTGCACATTCGTCTGATCTGTACTCACCAACAGGGCCACCAATCACCACACCCAGGTGGTCCAGCAGGTCTTGCTCTCTGGCCACAAGGTCAGCCCAGCGATGCTTGAGTTGGTGGTCGTTGTGCTGGCTGTTGAATACTCTCTTCAGGTGGAAGAGCACCTTGGACCACCTGAGCCTCCTCGCCTCCGTGTGATACCCCTGTATCACCCTGCCACCAGCCTCTAACATCAGAGGTAGGAACTGGCACACCAGCCAAATGAAAGCATCCAGCTCCTGCTCACCCATTCTCCCAAGACGTGGCCTTCCCAACATGACAAAAAGTTATAGGGATAGGAAAGGGAAAATAGGAAAATACAGGGAAAGAATCTAGAAAAATGAAATATAAAGAACCCACAAACAACCCAACAGTACCCCAACTAACAATACCCACTACACACTCCCAACAGTACAAAGACAAAATCAGACGCAAAAAATGACAAATACACACTTACACTGATTTACTGAGACAATTACAAATACAACAGATGACAAATGGAACGGCACACAGGAGACAAAAGCACAATTTGGACAGACAAAACTCTCAGCAGAGCCACACAGTCTAGAAGAATCACAGACTGCAAAGTGAAAATGAAGGTACACCCACTGTACTGTTTCTGTAAACAGGATTTCCTATTATATCAATTCCTGTCTCAAATGCGGTGCGTTTTTATTATGATGCGTGTAATATTTATGACGCTACGGGCTTTGCGTCAATTTCTTTTAGACGCAAATGCTTAAAAATTCCCCTGCATTCAAAGATCAATATATTTTTCATGGATAACCAATTTCATGGGGTGCAGTGTTGGAATTACCGCTAGGGACCAATGGATGTAAATGGCTGTGAGCGTCATTTTATAACGCATATGCGGCATAATTTGCCGCATATGCGTCTTTTTTGATGCATTTGCGTAAAAATATCTGTCTTTAACTGTGTTCGTGTCATTTTTAACGTACTTGAAAGCTGTAACTATACAGAGATAGGCTGTTTGGGCCTGCTGTGTGTGTTCCAGTGTTTGGGCGCATGTGGCCTACCACACTGCTGCGGACCATAAAACTAATGTTGTTATGCCGGACAACATATGACAACATTTGGAATAAAAAATGGTATTCCCTAGTTTGAGCAGGTGGTGCGTCAATAGAGGATAGCAGGGCTACACAACTTGATACATTCACTCATGGCCTGTGTGTATATGTCTGTGTATTGGCTATTTCAATTGTTGTTGTGCCTCTGTGTGAACTTCACAAGACGTGTTTTGCATAAGGTGCTTGTATGCATGTGTTGTAAATGTGGATAACCATCAGATGCCATTCATTGTGGTACATCATTCAGGATATGTGCTTTTCATACCTGTAGCGTCTAATGCTGTGTGAACTTCCCTGACTTGGGGGACAAAACATCTCCCATGACAAACTATGCACAGGATAGATAGAGGACGGTTGATAATGCCAATGTTACAAGGGTAAGCCATCACATGTACTGCAATGTTGGATACCACTTTCTGGTCACTTGTTTGTATACTAGCCTTGAGTCAGGCATTTGAACATGCTAGGTAGGTACAGTGTTTGTGATAGAGTGCCAAAACCAATCCAAAAACGTTATGTTACACCACATTTTGAGTCATAAAAATGACCTATGTTTCTCCTGTGGCAGTGAAGGACCAGCAGACCATGCTGCATGTGTTCACATATTTCCAGTGGTTTGTTGTACAGAGGTGTCCAGTTCAAGTGTGTGGCCATGTGTACCCTGTGTCAGTATTGGCCTCCATGTTGTCAGTTATGTGCAAGTCTAGTCATATGTCTGTGGAGCCATTCCCTGCATTAACAGAGTATCCTTCAAAGCAGAATTGACCTAAAGGCAAAGATATATAGACAACACACATGGGGATAGCCCAGCTACGGCACTGCAGAACTTTTATAAAGCTGACAAAAGGGCAACCTTGGTGTGCTTAAAAACTTTATGGATCAGTAATAGGAAACAGGCAGGTTTCTTCACAACATTTGTACACAGGGTGGCCTCTAAAATTCCCACTGCAACAGGAAACATCAGTGCTTCTGTGCTGATTAATCTCACAGATAGTCACCACGCAAGCACCATCAATAGTTTGCGGCTAATGGGAATCTGTGTGTGGACCGTCAGGACCAAACATGTTTTGTCATTTCATACACATTAGCAAACGTTGTTTGTTGTGCTGGAGGCACCGTACCAAATCCATGCATACAGCCATAGTAAACTGTCACTGTTTGTCACTCATGAATACATGAAACCCAGACAAGGGATAGGGGCTAGATTAGGCAATTTGAATAATTGTCCCAGACCATAATACGATGAGTAAACTGATTAAACTATACTATACCTTTGAGGATTCATCATAGACCTACCAGGCGCAATACCCCAGGAGGAAAGAGACTGCATGGAAAGCAACTATGAGACAAATGTAGCCACAGGGAACCTCTATGGTAACGCAAGACAGGAACCAGTCAGGCTAACAGGATGCAGGGTCAGTCAGGAACAAAAATGAACAAGGCAAATACACAGTTAGCAGACTCTGACTGGGAAAAGCTGGAACAACACTGTGGGAACTAAAAACTGTACTTGTGCTGTGGGCTGCAACGTTACACAATAACCCAAGGCCTGTGTTACACAAGTGATTTATACGGCAACGCACAACAAGGATAATCAGAAAATGGCAGCTTCTAAGCAGTTCCAGGCAGCAGCAAGATTAGGACAGAGTCAAATGGCTGGTCTGCATGAAAGTGCTCAGAGGTGTGTGCAGCTTCAGTCTCTCACAAGTCCTGTAGGTGAGAATCAAGTTCAAAGGGCCAACAGCACCTTTCACATGGGAAGCAATGGACAGCTGATTACAGGTCCTACCGACTACCATGCAGTGCATTATCGGACCTGAAGTCCGTGCAGACAGATGAACTATGACTATGGCATGCCATACTAAAGAGGGAAGCACACAGGAGTCAGAATGGAAGTCTGGGTGTGTGTAGATGAAGGTTATCAGGGTACAAATAGTCCATTTACAGGGCCCCCTAGAGAAGGGTGGGGAGAGACTGAAAAAATGGCAGTGGCAGGACTTATTACCTGGGATGGACTGAGCAGGGCGTGTCATGTGAGCAATGCTTGTCATACCTGAGGCACTCGTGCTATCCATTTTCAGCTTAGATGGACTTCTTGTCACACATGCTCCTTGCACAGATAGCTGATGTCACACTTACTGCTGTCAAGGGTGTGGTCATACATTCCTGTTACCAATGCAATAGCACATCCATTGACTCATGTATGAAACACTTTTTTACCTTATGATTGATGGTGTCTTAGTTGTGTGTCATGTGCTGCAATAGCCCATGTTGTCAACATGGATGTGTCTCAGAGATGTAGTCCTCTGATGTTGCCCTTCACATGTGAAATAGAGAGGACATATGTCATTTCCACTGTGTGTGATTTTAGGTGTACATTCATACCCATCAAATGTGATGTGGCTTTTTCAGTATCTCAATCTGTATTTCTGCAATGCTCCATGAGGCTAAACTCTGATTATGACTCCTAGGGATCATGTGATGCATAAATAATTACTCAGAACATGATTGAGTGATGAAGTGAGGTGTTTCATGACATATGGTAAGAAAGTGGTGATGGTGACTAGAGTTAAAATAAGTTTTGTTCAATGTGTTGTCTCCAATGCAATCCTGCTGCAGTGTTTGGATGGGTCCCCTTATGTTGATGAACAGCCTCCTTCTCTTCCTCCTCTTCAGGCATTTGTGGGTCTGGTTCATAAAGGGGAATGTTCCTCCTTGCACAAATGTTGTGCAAGATGGCACAGGTCAAAATTACCTTGCACACCATTTCAGTGGAGTATAGGAGGCTGCCTCCGGTGATGTCCAGGCACCTGAATCTTGACTTCAGGATGCCAAAAGTCCTCTCTACTATGGTGTGTGTCCTCTGATGTGCCTCATTATAGGCACGCTCTGCTGCAGTGCTTGGGTTTGCAAATGGGGTCATGATCCATGGCTGGATCCCATAGCCCTGATCAGCTTAAAGAGAAAATGAGTGTAAATATTTGGATGTTCCTTGTACCTTGATTATAACTTTGCATGGCAGTTGTTATCTTGTGTCGTCTATGACTCATCTGTGTTTGTGTTAGTTTGTGGTATCCTAGGCTTCTAGGATGTTCTATCAGCATTGGGTTGTTTATTTATCTAAACTGGTGTTTGGCTGATTGACCGGATATCAGTGGTATATTTACAGTATATTGTGTATCTCCCATGCATTATGTCATGTGAAAGAAGTGTCCATGTGTCTTCACTGGAGGTGACATGATACTTCCACACAAAGAAGCGATTCCACTGTGGTGGTTACAATGTTGCGCTATGTGGCCTGAACATCCCATCCAATTCAAAATATGTAATGGCATGTGAAAAACAACAGTGAGGCTCTTTGATTTGGCTAGGTGACAATGTACAACACATCTCCATACGTTTGCAGCACTGAAGTGTTGACAACTGACAATGCTCAAATATCCCATGTGTGACAAATTCTATACAAACCTATATTTGTGCCCTCACCGAGTTGGCTCATGTGCAAACGTGTACCTACACTACTGAACCTGGTCCAGGTAAGCTGGCTAACTTGGTTGTGGGAGTGAAGGTTTAAGTGTCAGAAGGTCCATATGCCTGTACATCTTTTGTGTATTTGCGTAATTGCCTCAATCTGTATGTGTAGCAATGTGCACTTAGCAATAATTTCACATCA
Organism: Pleurodeles waltl; assembly: GCF_031143425.1. NCBI lineage: Eukaryota > Metazoa > Chordata > Amphibia > Caudata > Salamandridae > Pleurodeles > Pleurodeles waltl. The sequence goes on from NC_090446.1 coordinate 300,921,795, forward strand.
AAATGTGTTCTTAGCACAGTCCACTTCCTTATTGCTAGCGGGCAATGTCACCCCAGTAGTGATATAAGATGTTGGTACTGCCTCAATGATTCCATGTCACCTTCATTAGAGTCATCATCATCATGCTATGTGTCTCATTGTGTTTGACTTGCAGCGAACCACATTACACACCCCTTACATAGTATATATTGGTTGGAAGGGTGTGTGACTGAGTGTTATTGATGTGATATTGTAAGATTCATCTTCCAAGTTGTACTGCCAGTTAAGGCCATTTCATTGTCACTGTGTGGTTTTAAATTGGTCCCTTGTGGCTCTGGAGTGGCATCTGTTGTTATTTGCATCTGTCATTTGTCCATAGGTGTGTATCCCAATGGGTTCAGGAATTCAAACATGAGTAGCAGTGTCACAACCTCTGTGTCTTCCTGGCCACATGTCAATGTAGTGGTGTATGTGTTGTGTGTCCTACAGGGTTGCTGTGCAGTGTGTATATAACTAGGTTTCTGGACTTACTAACAAGTAGGCTATTTCCATATCGTCTATCCTGGAAGTGTTGATTGATGGTGCTGTGACGGAAGATGAATGAATCATGTACACTCCCAGGATATTTACCACGATGTTGGTGATCAATCCCCGGTGATCCACAATGGTCTGCACATTGATGGAGTGTGTGTGCTTCCTGTTGCAGTATAGATGCTCAGTTGCAGCAGGTGGCACAATCCGTACATGTGTGCAGTCAATGGCACCAAGCACATGGGGGAAGCCATTGATTTGGTAAAAGCACTGTTTGGTCTCCTGCTGCTTCTGCTGTGTGTTGGAGAAGCTGATGTGGTGGGTGTGAGAGGGATGATGGCATCCAGTATCTTGGGTAGGAAGGCAGAGAATGAGGGGTGTGACATCCCGGCAACCAGGGCACCAGTGGTTTGAAAAGAGCCACTTGCCAACATGTGAAGGACAGCTAGCAGCTTGGTCTCTGGTGGAATGATGTCGGGTGTCTGCAAGCTGTGTGCCAACTGTGGCTCACTGTGGCGCAGCAGCTGCAGTATGGCTTGCCAGTTTAATCTGTACCTCTGAATTATGTCATGTTCCCTCAGGCCCTTAAGGGTTGTCCTGGTACAGAATATCCTCTCATGCCCTTGGCGTTGCCTTTGGGGTCCCTGCTTGTGTGGTGGAAGCTGCTGCTGTTGGTCCTTTGCTCTGCGACTTTGTGCCTGCTGGCTGAATAGAGCCTCCATGTCTTCCTTTTGGAGCTCTGATGTTGCTTCTGTAAGTTTTCCTTAAGTACTGTTGTGTTTGCCCCCATTTTATCGCCTGCCCTGACCCAGGTGTTAATTTTTGACGCAAATCGGGCTGTGTGTCATTTTTTTAATCCGCCTCCCAGCCATGCGGGATTTTTGTGCGGTTGGATAAATATGGCACACGGGTGTTTAAGTCATTTTTTGGACTGGAACGCCTACCTTGCATGTCATTAACGCAAGGCGGTTTCACGCATCCAGAAAATGATGCACACTGTGAAATGTTGACGTTCGTGGGGTCGGGCGTCGAATTATAAATATGGTCTTAGTTTTGTGCTGAATTTGCATTAAAAAAATTACGCAAATCCGGCGCAAGCAGAGTATAAATATGCCCCTGGGTTGTCCCAGCTTGTGGGGCGGATAGGATGGAGAAAAGTATCTGTCAGTCCCAGGCTCTACCAGTGGCGTTGTTTACTACTGAAGTGCTGCGAGAGTAAGAGACTAGTAAGCCTGAGCTGTACCATGGTCTGAGTCAGTGGCTGCAGGGGTTGGAGGCTGAGAGTGGGGGTATTTGGGGGAGAGGCAGCTGGAGGAGCATAGACACCTCCCTTTGTGAAGCGCAAGGTCAAGGGTCGGGTTGTGGTTTTTTACACAACCTTGCTCTATCACCACCACTCCTTTAGTTTTATTGGGATCAGCACTGATCTGGTGTTACCAGGTTCAGTTCATCTGGGTCTAGTAATACCAGTTCCAGAGCTTACAGACCCAGGATTACCAGGTACATAATTAGCAGGCCTGGTAGTTCCAGCCCTGGAAACTTCCAGTCACTTAGAACGGCCTAAAGCAATATCAACCTGGAGATATTGCTACAGACCACTCATAACGTGGGCCTAAGTGTTCAAACACCAAGCTCTTTTACATACAGCTTGAGAAAATAAACCCTCGCTCGGCACCAGGGATTTTCCCTACTGGCTCTAGGGCCCATCGTTCCCTGGCTCCAAATGGCGCCTCGTTGTGACATTCAAGTGTGACTTGTTCTTGAAATCTGATGTGACAGTAAAGTACTGGCTCTCCGCTGCACTTGCCTATATTTCCATCTGGAAGTTGTTCTCAGAGTAACAGTACCTCGCTGAGTGGAAACCCGCAGTGTCGGCTCAGCCTGGTATTATTCTGTGTTCGATTAAATGAGTACCAGTTGTTCAATGGCAGCAGTTACTGAAGCCTAGGGATGTAGTGGGATTTGAAATGTATGCTGAGAAAACTGTGTTGCTTGTTAGCACTAACAAAACATTTATAGATTTGTTGCCTGATACATACAAATGTGGCTGCCTGTATAATGCTGGTCCACACTGGTCTTGCCTGCTCAAGACCCACTTTGAGGAGAAACAGAAATATAGAACCCTGGCTATGCTATGACCACTTCTCTCCTGGCGCAGAAGTCTTGTAGATTTTTTGTGTTTGATTTCCATCGCTCTGCTCCTGTTTGCCTCATGATTCTGCCATCCAAAGCTTCCACACTCGGTAAGAAGAGGAATGGAAAGTATAACAGGTATTTTATGTTCTTGCAGCTAGAGGCAATTTCAAAGCATCATTTATTAAAGAAACACGGAATGCCAACAGGTGCAGTGGGATGGAGAAATGGAACAGCTGGATTCCCTGGGGACTGCTACACGAGAGAGCGGTGTAGGGGCTTAGAGGAGCTCAATTATACTAGTAGATTTTAAAATTGCACTTTGAGACAATTTTATTCAGTGCCTAACATGAACATATGGGTCTGATGTGCTTTACAGGTAGGCTGCAAATAGTGGGTGCAAATAGAACACTAAGGGGCACATTTTTGGAAATTGTCATGTAGTGCAGCACAAAAAGTCACCCTACTGCGCTGCACTGTGTGACATGGAAAGGGCAAGAATGCATCATCTTTAAAATAATTCAGCACATTCCTGCCTTTTCCCCTGCGGTGGTGCCTTTTTTGGCTGCCTAGCACCAACTCGGGCAACCTTCCACCTTGATGCAAGGGTGCCTCTGTTGAAGCAGAGTTGTTTGTGCACAGAAGGGCACCTTCTTGCACAAAAACAACCCCTAAGGCTTCCTCCCCGGAAAAACAAGGAGAAATACAAATATTCCTCCTTGTTACGCCTCTCTTGGGGAGGCATGCGTCACAAACCATGGAAGCTGCATGGGCAGAGTGTTCTAGTGCAGAATAAAGCAACTCAGTGATTTATGCCGCGTTGCTTTAGTCCTGATTCATGGAGTCACTCAGGATGATGCAAAGTGGCCTTGCGAGGGTTCATAAATGCAACTTAAGGTTTGCATTGCGCATGTACCATGTTGAGTGGTGCAAACACAGCGCAAACTGGGTCATAAATATGGCCCCAAGTTTAGCAACATGTAGATCATTTTGAAATGTAACCTATTTTCTTGAGGTTATGCACAAAATATCCATCTGGAGAGAGTCGCAAAATAATCTGCCTAGTGAATATTACTTTGTGTGACTTTAGTAGAACCCAGTGAGTGCTTGTCCTGTTTCTGCCCAGTTATGCATACTTTGCTTGGATTGTCCGTCTTGGATGTCAGGATACGATAAACATGTCATTGGGCACTGCCCTTGCATCATTAAAATCTCTTTACGGTGTAAAAAATGTACTCATTGTTTTTGTTACATAACACTTCATAGCATCACTTTGCACTACTCAAGCACCACCTCAAAACTTTAGTAAATCTTAGCTTTAGGGTTGAAGCTCGTCATTGTGGTGTTCTGGAGTGAGTGGAGTAGAAATAGTGTCATTAAGAGTTATTGAGTGTCACAGAGTGTTGTAGAGTGGAATAGAGTAGCGTGTCATAGAGAGGAGTGGCGAGTGACATAGGGTGGTGTGGCTTAGAATGGAATGGCATAAATTGGAATAGAGTGGCGTAAGGTGGAGTGCAGCAGGTTAGACCACACCAGAGTCACATAGAGTGGATTAGAGTAGAGTGGCACAGAAGGGAGTAGAGCGGCATGGAAAGGATTGGTGTAGAGTGGAGTGGCATACAGTAGAGTAGAGTGGAGTGGTGTAGCATAGAGTGGAGTAAAGTGTTGTAAAGTGTCATAGAGTTGAGTGGCCTAGTGTGCTGTAGAGTGGAGGGGTGTAGAGTGGAGTAACGTGTTGTGAAGTGGAGTGTTGTAGAGTGTCATGGATTGGAGTGTTGTACAGTGAGGTGAGTAGGGTGGAATGGGGTGTTGTGGAGTGCCGTAGAGTTGAGGGTCGTAGAGTAGAATGTTGTAGAGTGTAGGGTTGTAAAGTGTAGTGTTATAGAGTAGAGTCTCATAGAATGGCACAGAGTAAAGTGGCATAGAGTGGAGTGGCACAGAGTAGAGTAGAGAGTCATAGAGTGGAGTGGGATAGAGTGAAGTGGGTTAGAGTGTACTCTCATAGAATGGAGTGACAATAGAGTGGAGTGTATTAGGGAGTGGTTTAGAGTGAAGTTGAGTGTTGTAGAGTGAAGTGGATCAGAGGGATTAGAGTTGAGTAAGGTAGCATGTCGTAGATTGTCATAGAGTGTCATAGAGTCAAGCTGTGTAGAATATCTTTTAATGGAGTGGCATAGAGTGGAGAAGTACAGAGTGGAATGGCATAGAGGTGAGTAGAATGAAGTAAAGTGGCACAGAATGGAGTACAGCAATGTAGAGTGGAGTAGAGTGGCATAGTGTGAAGTACAGTAGACTGGTGTAGAGTGGAGTAGAGTAGAGTGGCATAAAGTGGAGTGCCATGGAGTGGCATAAAGTGGAGTGCTGTAGATTGTCGTAGAGTGAAAGAGTGAAGAGTGGAATAGAGTGGGGTAGAGTTTCATAGAATGGAGTACTGTAGATTAGAGTATGCATGGTGTGGTGGTACACTGTCATCACAGATAATACACTTTAAATGCAAATGACCATTACGTTTGCACAGACATACAGTTTTAATGATAAGCTATACAACACACAAATGATAATGTGTGGAAATGGTATCAGCTAGTGTAATGATTTTTTTTGGTTGTATTAAAATATTTGTTTCTAGCACACTTCAGAATTACAAACAAATGCTTCATTTGTGCTATCCTAATTCTGTTATACCACAAAATATTTGCACAGTTTGTTTACAGATATTTCAAATGGCGGTACTCCCTACTCATATCTATCTTGTGGGTGGGAGGGCATAGTAGGGTGGACCAGATGACACTGAGGAAAACGTATGAAGAAGGGAGTCTAGATGCCCGAGTCTTGACCTATATTACTACGCAGCAGAGTTACAGGATGCAACCCATTGGCTGAATCCAGAAGATAATTGGGAAAAATGACAATTATCGGGTAGTGTGGTGGTGAAGTGCCTACCAGAGCTCCTGATGGAAGGGACGGGACTCCCACTGAACATCGTGCGAGGCACAGCATCCACCTGGCAATGGTTTGCTCTAAAAAAGCGGAAGAGAGCCCTGTTCCACCGGGAGCTCCCAGTTTGAATGCTGAAACCTGGCAGACAACTAATGGAGGAATTGCCCTTCCAGGAATGGCGCACAGGGGGCTGTGGCACTTTTGGAGACCTTCCTTGGGGAGAATTTTATTTCATTTGAAGAGGCATGTACGCCATTCTTACTGGGTCAGGGCCACTTCCTGCATCACGCCAGTTTGACGGACATAGCCAAGGAAACATGGTCCAGTTTCCCCAAGGCCCCTAGAACCACGCACATTCTGGGAATACTTTTGTCCTGTGGGGCAGGCTGCCATCTGATCACGCTATTATATAAGGCAATGAGAATGGACAGGTGGGGACCCATCCCACGATCACGAACCGCAGAGGAACCTTGACCTCACCCATGCGGTCTCCTGTAACACCTGCTTTAAATTAATCCACTATAATTCCCTGCATAGGACATACATAACCCTGGGGCTTCCCACAGAATGTCTACCCCCGGTCCGCCAATTGTCCTAGATGCGAAGAAGGTAGCGCTGGTTTCTTAAATCTGGCATGGCAATGCCAGGAGGTCAACAAACATTGGGAACATGTGGTTACAGACTTAAATAGAATTGTGAACATAAATGGAGCACTCACGCCACAGTGTTATCTCTTAGGGAATATGCTTCGTCTGAGAGAGAGAAAGATGGCATACTAATTCCTGCAACTGGCACTGGTTCTAGCCAGGCACCGAGTAGCCATCACGTGGATAGGACAAAGGGCTCCCTACCCTAATCGGACGTATAGCGATGTTAGGGAATGTGTTTGGCTGAAGAATTACATATAAGGCACACTACACATGATGATAAGCTGGTGGAGGGCCTCGAGGTTAGGAGAGATCTCTATGATAAACTCCTGAATTCTGAGTCCCCGGATGGGGCCTCTGATGATAAAACGCCGGGAGGGGGAGATTAAATGGGGGCACAGGGTTGGATTTTCGATGTCAAAATGTAGGAGGGATTTGTATTCCAATTGGGTTACCCTAAATCACATGAAGAAGGGCTGTGTCTTGATGTACTCCTTGCAAGTTGCCTAAAATGTAATGACTGATACTTTCCCTACTGATGTATTTTGTTTAATCAAAAATTTAAAAATAAAGTTGTTTAAAAAAAAAAGTCTATAGCAACCATACAGCTGTGCTGTCTGGTAGGCTTCGACCTAATAAGGGAGGAAAACCATTGATTCAGGAGAAGACAGCTGAGATAGACAACAAAGCCATCCAATCATGAGCAAGGGGCTGACACAAAACACATTGTAAGTACATGTTATGTATAGGTTTGTCTACAGACTGCTAAAGAGAACTGTTGCCATAACCGAAAAAGTGAGAGAACCTGTCTCGTTTGCCTACTTCTCGGCGGTAACTTGAGGTTTTACAGAAGCAGTCATGTATGTACCACTGCACACTGTTTGGCTACTGATTTTGTGGACTGCCTGCTACTTGTAACGCGTGTAATAATGGAATGATATAACACTAATGGGTTCATTGATAGCGGTCCGAGCACCACGGTGAGGCGCGGAAGCACATTTGCACACTGGCACCCCATTGGTCCGCTTTGGATGGAAGTGTGTAGATAAGTGATGCTTTGATGTTGTGCAGTAGGGCTACAGTAGTGATCTTATCGCGTTCTATCATGTGTCTTGGCATGAACTGGAGTAAAAAGGAGCGAGAGATTGGACACGTTAGTTTATTGAAGGGCACAATGTGTTTCTGGGAAAATTAATGTCTATACCAAACCACCCCAACTGAACAGTCAGATGTTGAGACCTCAGCCTCTCCCTCGAGAGCTAATGCTTTTCAGTTCTCTACGTGCATGTTGTGGGGTTTTAGAGGCCCGAGCTTTCCCATCAAAATGGTGTTAATCCTCCGTGTAGAGGTCGGGGCTGTAGGGAAGAACCAGGAACAATGGGACATTGAATTTACAGAGCAGAGCTGCTTGCAACCAGCACGTGACGGGGCGCGAACAGCTTTTCACCTACCATCTTGAGTCGACTGTGTCTGGGGCCTGCATTGTGGAGAGACACCCGTGAAGCGGTACGAACTCAGCGTGGGAGGTGAGCGGAAGTTTAGAGTGTGAGGCACGGCTGTTCTCCCCATATGCCTGCCCACATTCCAGGGCCAGGCTGGTACGGGCTCTAGGCTCTGGCCTGACCCTGAATGTGGCACTTTACGCAATGTCTTTCCGGGCCCTGCGATTCGGTGTGTAGAAAGTCAAGACAGATGCCTCTCACGCAGTGACCTCCAGAGGCCAATCAGAACATACATGCAGCTGAAGTCTTCGAGATGATTTTAATGCCTTCCATCCTCAGGGTCAATAACATTGCCGCTTGAGAGGGCACACATATAATACGAAATTATTTCTACACATTGCGTACTGCGTGCTGCAACACAGCTGGGTACTTGGGTTCAACCTACTAATATTAGTTTCATGAAATCGGAGTGTTATTGTGGCTTCTAGGGGTGAAAATGAAACATTCTGGAAATACATCTATTTGTTTATTTATTCATTCTAAAACTCTAACATCAACTAGTGAAGTCATTGTGCTGTTCAGCATGAAAGGGAGTTGGTATTAGGAACAATCAAAGTTTGTGTAATGCTTCTCAGAAACAAATGCCTCGTAGCACTTACATTTTGAGACCTAACTCAGTATAGTCCTTATGATGGGCATCGCAAGGAAGCCGAGACAGGATTTGCACCAGTGACTTGCGGGTTACGCATATATGGTTGCATCGGGTGCCAAACCATTTTATTTAACTAGACAGCTCCAAAAATTAGAGAGTATACTTCTCAGATGGCTTCCTGCCAACATGAGGACTGCACAAATATCCTGCAAGAAAACACAGTGGATACTCTGAGTTCCATCAGATGCATTAAACGCAGGGCCTATCAACTAAAAGAGAGTTGAGACAAATTAACATTATTTTTAGGAGTGGCGTATTCTTGAATTTCCCTCTGTAACTCACACAAACAGATGGAAAAAAAGAGTTACACATAGGCTTGATAGTTAATAAATAAGAGAACAGGCAAAATACATCTGATTGGTTCAGCAGCTGATGGGTAAATTCCCAGACATGACTATTCCAATATTAAATGAAACACAACTTGTAGTCCTTGTGGGAAATAGAAGCCTCCCTTGCTACAGGTTCGTGAAATCATTTAATTTGCTTACCGGCAACCCACAAAACTATTCATGATTATTACTAGAGACGAGTATCCTTCTGCAACTATCACCTCTGGGAAAAATTTCGCCCATGCTTCAGTTGACTTCTGGAATCCTGATAGTCTCTCTTACGTCACCAACCCTGCCCGAATACTAAGCCAGCTCCATAGTCGTGCTGATGGGATTGGATTGCCATCACATTGTCCAGAGACCGGCCATATGGACTCCACCACTGACAATAGCATCCAGCCTCAGCCGCCAATAAACTATTGTAGCAGCATCTGCCCCAATTGCAGGTGGGATCGCTTGGAACTTTTCTGCAACATAGAAAGTAGGCATTACCGGTTATGTACCATCATCAGTCATGCCATGATTCTGAGGGAGCAGGTGAGTGGAACAAAACCAGCACTCTAAAACACAGAATGTCCCCTGAGTGAGCTCTCTATTAAAGGCGGACAACATGTCCCACCACTGCTCTTATGAGCGGGTCCAGGGATATTCAGGTCAACTCATTCTGTGTCTTTTTTGTGACTCGAAGGCCCCGATTTACAAATGCGTTGCATAGGTTTTGTGTTACTTTTGTAACGTAAACCCAAGGCAAAGTGTTCAGGTGGGATTTACAATTCAATGCAAGTCATGATTTGCATTCGATAGTAACCCAAGAAAACACAAAGTAGCACAATGTGCTGCCTTGCATTACTTTCGGTGGTGCATGGATGGTTGATGGGCATTCCCATGCAGCTACTGATTGGTTTTGACACAATTTCCTATTTAGAAAGAATTGTAGACAGGGATTTGCACCAAAATCCTATGCCTACTCGACATAGGCACAGTGAAGAAAAATGATTTAATTTCTTCTCATTTTTCCAACTTTGCATGTATGCTGAATTGCACAGCACATATACAAAATGGGAAAAGCCTTAAAACCAACCAGATTTTTGTACCAGAAGGAACTTGTTCCAGTGCAAAACCCATGCTGTAGACAGCACCACTAAAGGCTGTGAGTGGAAGGGCAGCTGCATCTACAGTTTATCCCTAATTCCTGATGTCGATGGACAAAAACATGCAAAGGAGAAGAGCAGTGGAAAAAAGATACCACCTCATCTTGGAGGTTCACTGCCATTTTAGTCAGTACTGGCCCAGTTGCAGAAGAGCAATATGAAGACAGTCAGTGTCTTCCCACCAGCCCATGATGATCTCACCTACAGTATGTTATGCTTCTATAGATGAGCAACATGGATGTAATTAAGGGGTGGGCACAGTAGCAGATGCTACTCCATTCTTGCCTTTTAGTGGCTCTGCCATTGGTATTCCTCATCTCCAGGATCAAGAAGGAGTGGCAGGAATAGAAAACAGCAGTACCCTTAAGAGCTATGTTTAACTTCAATGGTTTCCGCTCCTTGACATACTTGTGGCCACTGTGTAGCCAACGGTAATGCTTTTTAGGGTCTAGAATAGAAGCTGGACGAATCAACCCTGCAATGTATTGGGTGTAAAAGTGTGTGTGACATCACTCCAAAATCCATGAAGCGCAATCCATCCCACAAATAAGGATGCAGAACTCTCTGAAAAACCTCCTGGTCACTTGAGTATGCTATTTTCAGCCAGGTAAGGAGGAGAATGACCAACATTTTCACTCTAAAAAGAGTTATCAAGTAGTCTGATTTAGTGCATGACCTGTCACCTTCATCTTTTTGAAAACGGAGCCCAATTGTTATAGCTGTTCATACACTACTTTAAGTGGAATGCAAAAGCTGCTAAAACAGATGTGTCCTAATAATGCATCTCAGAAACTCCATAAAAGGTGCGGCCTTTGTAAATTAGGGTGTGGCCTAATACATGGTAAATAGAAACTTGTACTTGACAAATTCGTACATAGAGTGTTAGGGGGCAAAGAATAAACAATATCAGAAGGCAACAGGGTTATGTAGAATGTAGTCTTGAACATCAGGTACAAGAATATGGTGACACGCTAATATCATGGACAAAATATCAATGTGCAAAATATCGAAAGGTAAGGACACAGAGGGATGTATAGATTTACTATTCTTAATTCCACCTCCATGTACCTTGACAACATAGATATAGCCTCTAGGTAGAAGGATGGGGGAGTTAGGTATAGAAAATCTGTACTTACCTACTATTCAATATTATGTTCTTTGATATTGTGTCCACAATATTAGTGTCCCGTGATATTTTGTACTCCAAGTTCAGAAGCCACACCTTTATCGTGATATACAATTGTAAATTAAACTCACTGACATTGACAGGGATCGAAGTTTGCTACTAATCCTTCACACTCGCACCACTCGGGTCTTTTCATGTTGGTGTAGCTCTAGTTCGTCCATTGATTCTCAAACCCCTACCTGCCCAATTTTGTACCTATCCCATAGCTCCCACATTATTCCCTACATACTGCCACCATACTTGTTTGTGCTTATTTTCTCTACCACCCCTCTGCTCCTCTGTTGCTGTCCTGCCACTCCTCGTCAGAGTTTCATATTTTTGTTGTTACTATTTAGGAAGGCAGCTGCAATTCGCCACTGGGTCTCCCCTTTCTGTAAATACGCTTTGCACTTTTGTATTTATTTATTTATTAAGTTATTTATTTATTTATTTGTATATATACTAATACTAGATGGGTCTACTGCGTACGCTATTTTGAAACTGTAACTTTTCTGAAAGCTAAAATGGCTGCCAAGTCATGATGCATGCATGTGCCTGCATGGTGGCTGATCAATATGTGAACATGTTGACATTGAGGCCAGTGTAATGATGCATATGCGTGCAAGCATGATAACACCTGCTTGTCTATATCATTGTGATGGGGACTTTCTTTCCAAGTGCAAAAAGCATTAGCAAAGTAAATAGGTCTGACTGTCGCATTTGAAAAATATTTTTTCCTTTGCCAGTGCTGAGACCTTCTCCTGCCTAGATCCACACTTCCCCATTTAATGCCCACCTCTAATGCCTGCATTTTAGTGTAGAGATATGAGTGACACATGCTTTTGACAGATTAGTATATCAGCTGCTCTGAGTGTGTCATTCACCCTTTCGAGAGCACTGGATAAATTGCTAATGCCATTGTTAGAAATGGGGTCTCTGGTTGGCGGTCAGTTTGCACTCTGTCCAAGCAGGGACCCTCACTCTAATCAGGGTAATGGATATACACACCTAGAATAACCCCTGCTCACCCCCTTGGTAGCTTGGCACAAGCAGTCAGGCTTAACTCAGAGGGAATGTGTAAAGTATTTGGACCAACACACAGTAATACAGTGAAAACTCTACAAAATGGACACCACACCAGTTTAGAAAAATAGGTAATATTTATCTAAATCAAACAAGACCAAAACAAAAAAAATCCAACATACACAAGTCAAGTTATGAATTTTCAGAGTAAAAAGAGTCTTACTCCATAGAAAACAATGGGAACGTTGATTCTACACAAAGTACCTGATTAGCGTAAAAAATAAAGCCGCACGGGTGAGCGTGCATAGTAAAAGTCAGCGATTTGTCGATTCCTTACTCGGAAGTGAGGCCGTGCGCCATTTCTTTTCCGGTCAGGTAGGCACTGCACCATTTTCCTCTCCTGCAAGAGAGCGATGTGTCAGTTTCCGGAGAGGGCACCTCAGATCTGTGCATGTTCATGGTGACCTTGACGCCCAGTGACGCTGCATGAGAAATCCGGTCGCACGGTTTTGGAAAACCGTACAGTGTGGTGTTTGTGCCACTATTAGAAGCCGCCGTTTTCAGCCACGTTGCAGGTGGTGCATCAAAAGTTTCCCTGCACGGCTTCCTGTGCGTGGAATTCTGTCCTTTTTCTACCAGCTTCACCTTTCCAGGGCCCAGGGACTGGATAGGGCACCACTTGGCAGAGCAGGAGCCTCAGCAGAGAGTCCGGGTGATGGCAGAGGAAGTCTTTGATGGTGCTGAGACTTCAAAACAGGAGGCAAACTCACTTCAAGCCCTTGGAGATACTTCACAAGCAGGAATATACCACAAAGTCCAGTCTTTGTCTTCTTCCAGGCAGAAGCAGCAGCTGCAGGCCAACCCAGCAAAGCACAGTCACAGGCAAAGGGGCAGTACTCCTCCTCCAGCTCTTCCACTCTTCTCCTTGGCAGAGGTTCCTCCTGGTTCCAGAAGTGATTTAAAGTCTGGGGTTTTGGGTTCACTACTTATACCCCTTTCTGCCTTTGAAGTAGGCAAACTTCAAAGGAAAGTCTCGTAGTTCACAAGATACTGGCTTACCCAGACACACATCAGGGGGTTGGAGACTCGCATTTTGCGAGGGCAGGCACAGTCCATTTAGGTGTAAGAGACCACTCCTACCTCCACTCTACCTCAGATGGCTCATCAGGATATGCAGGCTACACCCCAGCTCCCTTTGTGTCACTGTCTAGAGGAGATTCACAAACAGCCCACCTGTCAGTCTGACCCAGACAGGGATTCCACAAACAGAGAGAGTCACAGCATGGCTTAAACAAGAACATGCCCACTTTCTAATAGTGGCATTTTCAAACTAACAATCTAAAAAACAACTTGACTAAAAGATGTATTATTAAATTGTGAGCTCAGAGACCCCAAACTCCATATTTCTATCCATTCTCAAATGGAAACTGCACTTTAAGGCTGTTTGAAGGCAGCTCCCATGTTAACCTTTGAGAGAGATAGGCCTTGCAACAGTGAAAACCAAATTTGGTAGTATTTCACTGTTAGGACATGTAAAATACATCAGTACATGTACCACCTTCAAGATACACTGCACCCTGACCATGGGGCTACCTAGGGCCTAACTTAGAGGTGCTTTACATTTATGAAAAGGGAAGGTTTGGGCCTGGCAAGTGGGTACACTTGCCAGGTCGAATTGGCAGTTTAAAAACTGCACACACAAACACTGCAGTGGCAGGTCTGAACCATGTTTACATGGCTACTCATGTGGGTGTCACAACCAGTGCTGCAGGTCCACTAGTAGCATTTGATTTACAGGGCACTTCTAGTGTACCTTACTAGAGACTTACTAGTAAATCAGATATGCCAATCACGGAACACCAATTCCACTTACGATTTCACACAAGGAGCACTTGCACTTTAGCACTGGTTAGCTGTGGTAAAGTGCCCAGAGTAACAAAAACAGCAAAAACAGAGTCCAGCACACATCAACAACCTGGGAAGAGGTCAAAAGTTAGGGGCGACCACACCAAGGATACCAGGTCTAACAGCCATCATTTTAGACATAGTGGAGTTTAGCCTAATAGTTTGAATGTATGCTTCCGTGTTCAAACAAGCTCACCAGGACATGCTAACTCTGAAGCATAAACTGACCTTATAATATGCATGATGTAACTTGTTTAACCTGCGTTAAGATTTAAACAAAAGACATCTGTTTGCATTTCAGTACACCGAGAGGCAATTTTAACGGGTTAGCAGGGCATGCGGGGCACCCAGGTGTGACACATGCCATACCTCTAATTTCGGGACCAACTAGGTCATTACCAATTATGCAGGGTTATTTGGCTGCTCAGAAGTTAGTCATAAAGTGTACCTTTCTGGTTTCAGTTTCTCGAGCAATCCATGGGGTGCGCATAACATTACAGTCGCCTGTACCGCGTAGCTTATGTTTTTACTTGACTATGAGGGACTTGATGACAAGAAGAGAGATCTAAATGGCTATTAATGGAGTAATTTTTGTCCGGGTTCCTCAGCAGTTTTTCCGCTTTTGCTCTGTTCTTCAGGATCCATTAAAGAACGTTTGCCATTCCGTGAAAAGCTGCAAGTTTGCCGCGGCTGTGTACCAGCTGTTTCCGTCCCACGGGTCCTCACATTTCTGAATCCCCAGGTCATATGATCAGACCCCACAACGAAGTGGATGTGCCTTAAGCCAGGGCCGCTACAATTCTCCCATTCAGCGGCCACGTCGTTTTCTACGTAATTCTGGATTTGCTGCATCGTCTGATGCATAATTTACATATTTTACCTAAAAAATGTTTTTATCTGGAACGAATCGAAAGTTGCTAAAAAGCAGGTGCTACCTGTTGCGGCACAGTGGAAAGCCTTTTGAAAATGTTGCCTGTTTAGCTTTCAGTTGCTTATGGCTGTATTTTGGTGTTAAGCTGGTACTAATTAGGAGAAATCCTCTCCTAGACAGTGTTAATGTGTGAAAAGTGTCCAAATAATGCAGTAATACTATAACAAAATATGTTGCATTCTGGCACATAATTTGCCTTTCTTGCTGCCTAATTTAGGCAACTCTTCTGCATGAGTTGTTCCTCCATTGTGTTGTATAATTCCAGTGGCCCTGCTTTAGAGGAGACTCGCTTCTGAGGGGTTGCCTTCTGGAACCGAGAACAGTGGACCCTCTGATCTCGTGGAACTCATTTTTCAAGCTAGCACTAATCTTGTGAACACTGAAGCAAGGAGGCAAGAGGAGGGCAAGCCAGCAACTTTTTCGAGAGCCTAACCGGAGCCGACCAAAGAATCGGACTTGGCTCTAAAAGACAGAGCAGGAGCTTAGTCGCCACCTATTTGCCAAGAAAAGTGTGCGATCCCCGTGATGTAACAATATGATAACAACTTTTCAAAATTCAAAGAGAATATTTTCTGTTACTTGGAAGTGTTTCACCTTAGTACATTAGATGACATCACTCCACCGCGTGGCATATGTTTGATAGTTCCTGAATAGTTACTTAAAAACATTCATGCCCCTTTCCAACTCACAGAAGGAAGCATTAGTGAAGAGGCAAATCAGTTGTCATACATCCCATATTGGTGCCTAGGTTATTATTATAGAGGGAGCAAAATTATAGCCTAATGAAGCAAAAACAAGAGGCGTTTTTGCATAACATGCAGCCTGAGCTTCTGTATTTCTAGGTGCTCTCAATTATGATGAAGACAATTGAGGCACAATGAATTCATGTAATTGACCAGGAACACCCAATTTGGTCAGCGTGAAAGTCGTAAAGGATCTAACTTTTTTTCTGGTTTCACATTGAGCCATTATATAGGCGTCCTTTTGTTTTGTTTTACTTCAATGGTGAATGCTTTGTTTCTATATTTTTGAGGTGATAAATCAGCATAATATGTTAAATAAATACACATATGGCATGTTAAATCAAGTTGACACAAGACATATTTTCTAGAAAATATAACAAAGTTAAGGGAAATGCACACAAGACTTAAATAACACAAAACACGTTGGCTATGCTCACACATGCATACACCAGTACGTTACACACTGTTAATATACACACACACCCAACTGAGAGCAGTTGCACGGGCCAGACAAATGTTGGAGGAAACCGAGGAGCCTCTTTCAATTGAGGTCACCTGAGGCCTGACAGGTGCTCATGGGGTCACCCTTGTGGTGTGATTTATAGGGCAACATGAAGCCACAAACTTCAAAACGTTGCAGGCACATACTTCCAGCCCTTGGCCACTCTCTC